>NC_141545.1:38543102-38843102 GCF_021556685.1 Rattus norvegicus
CATTTGCCTGTGACCCTGGCTGTTCATTCAATCCAGTTTCCTGTTCTGTAGCTTTCAGTGTGGCACCTTAACTATCCGCCTTGCTTCCCTGAGTGTAGAGAGAAGTGACGGGGCCGCACGGGAGTGGAGGTAATAGGAATAGCATTTTTTGAGTAGGCTCTGGAGCAGGACTCAAGTTAGAGGACCCCGGCAAGCCACTTCCTGTTTTGGAGTCTCAGTCTTCCCATCTGACAAGTGGGCATTTTATCAAGTCATGTGGTTTAAAGGTGACAAAGTTCTCTGGCCCAGGGTGTGTTTGTGGTACTAACTAGGGTTGTGGTTGCTGGTGAGGGTGACAGTGACAACAGTGGGTTCGTGCCATCTTGGAGTAACAGTGTTAATGGAGTTGTGGAGGGTCAAATGGAAATTCAAGGGGTGCTCTGAGCCTTGTAGGACGTATCACCTTGGTCAAGCCCTAGAACTCCTCACCCTCCAGGTGTGCCTTGAAGGAGCAGTAGGAGCCCCAGGGGCTACAGTGCTGGGTGGTGTTCAGGGGTAGTAATCTCCCCATTCTTGCTTTGTAGAGACTTGAACCCTGGGCTGGCACAGGCCTTCACCTGGCCTCCCCTGCAAGCCTATTGTCCCATTTCCCCTGAGCCTGGGTCTTTGACACTGCCCAGCATGGCCTGGGGGTTGGGCTAGGGTGGGAGACCAATGTTCTGCTGAGGGTGGCAATGGTTTTGTGTTTGTAAGCGACCCCGAAGGCTGCTGATACTGGCTCAGGGCCTCTCTCGTCTGGCCAGCAGCAGTCTTCTGGGGGTTCCTTTCTCAAGCCACCATGCTGGCTGCCCACTGCCAGATTTCCTGGGACTCCCCAGCCTTCAGGAAGGGCCCCTGAAGTGGGGCCTGCACGTGCCTCTACTGTTCTGAGGCTTCGTGTCTGCTTGGGGGGAGTTGTCTGAGTAGAGGCTGCCTCTGTCCTGTGTTGATGATGTCCCTGCTTATGAGAAGCCTGCGTGGAAGCCCAGAGCAGGGTCAGGTATGGGATGGAGGAGCTGTGTCAGCAGATGGTCATCAAGCCTTGTGTGCACATACGTGCTCGGATGCGTGCACACGTGTATGCCTACACGCTCATGTTCACAGCAAGTATTTGAAGGTGTGGTTGGGTCAGTGTCCTTTCCCTGGCTGTGACCTTGAGAAACTGAGGGCACCCAAGATCATGGGGACTTGCAGTGGCATCCCCCAAGAACAGCCTCACAAGTTTCCTTGTGCCTTGAAAAAAATGTGAAGGCAGGACCATGGCTCCCAAGACCAGGCTGTCCTGAGTTTGTGCCTTGATGTGCCTTGCAGGCTGAGCAAGGTGGCATCCATCTGTCAGATGGGGTGAGAGGTCAGCGCTTTGCAGGGCTCGTATGACTGTTAGGTCGGTCAGTAGTCACCTGAAGCGAGCACTTGTTAAGAAGGTTTTATTACACTTAGTAGGGCAAGGTGGCACACTCACTCCCTTAGTCCCACTACTGGGGAGGCAGAGGCAGGTGGTTCAAGACCAGCCTGGTCTATGGAGGGAGTTCCAGGACAGCTGTGGCGACTCAGAGAAACCCTGTCTCGAAAAACAATGGAAACGTTTTATCCTGTCGTTGTTGGGGCGTTAGTGATGTACTTCCACCAATGCTGTCGGAGGGGTAGAATTTGGGGTGTCAGGCTTGGTTGTGGAGGACATTACCTACCCGATCATCTTGTTGGCCATAGGCTGAGTGTGTTCACGCTGTACCCTGCCATCAGATAGTGTGGTGGGCTGTTGTGGCCCACCTGTTCGCCGCTCCGAGGCTGGCACGATCGGGTAGTTCACCTTCCATCCCGGTCGGTGTGATTTTTCTCCGTTTGTCTGTTAGGTGTGCACAATCTAGTTCTCAGAGGTTGCCTCGTCACTGTGGCGTGTTCCGTCGTTGGCAGTGTCTTCATGGTTGGCAGGCTTTATTGTTGGTGGGATCACCATACTTTGCCCGCTTTCTTGTTGGCGTGGTCTCCATGGTTCACCAGTCCCACAATTGGCATGGCCTTTGAGGTTTGCTAGCTACGTCGTTGGCGTGGTCTCAGTGGTTCATCTGCTCTGTCATTGGCCTTAGGTGTGAACGGTGTCTCTGAGGAGCTGCTGGTTCTAGGTGGGATTCCTGAGACTTGTGCAGAGCCCACACATGGCCACCCCCTAAAACGGGTGCACTTTTGAGCTTGCTACTCTTGATACCCAGGTGGTTCTGTCTTAGGTAGGGTTTCTAGTGCTGTAGTAAATCACCACAACCAGTTTGGCTCATATATCCCCAAGTCAAAATCCAGGAACAAAGGAGGCAGGAACCTACAGGCAGGGACTTAAAGCAGGGGTCATGAAGGAACATTGCTTACTGGCTTGCTCTAGGTGGCTCACTTACTCAGTCTGCTTTCACGCACAACTCAGGATGAACTAACTGCCTAGTGTCGGTACTGCCCACCATGGGCTGGGCCCTCTCAAATCAGTCATGGGTCAAGAAAATGTCCCACAATCTTGTCTCTAGGCAATGTCGATGGGCATATTTCCTCAGTTGAGGCTCCCTCTTCCCAGGTGACACTAGGTTATGTCAAGTTGACACTGTGAACCAGAGAATTGCATAGGTTACCTGCACCCCGCGGGGTTGGGAGGGGAATTCAGGGCTACTCTCTGCGGGATTTTCTGCCATCTCCTTTATGACTTCTGTAAATGTGACCAAATGCTGGGTGAGAAGGGGGTTAGGGAAGGAAGTAAGGGATTGTCTTGGCTCACAGTTTAATGGGTTCAGTCCACCATGGTGGGGAAACTTTGAGACAAGCCGGTCACATGGCTTACACAGAAAACACAGCAGAGAGGAACCAGTGCCTAATTGGGTTCAAACACCCCCACCCCCAATGAACTACTTCCCCCAGCCAGGTCCCATGCCCTAAAAGCTCCAGCGCCTGGGGACTGAGTGTTTAGACACAGGAAATGCTTCCTACTCAAATCTGGGCAGCCATCCTGTGGAGTGCTGCAGGCTTGTTTCTGGGTCCTCTACCTCCTTGGGCAGAGGTTGGAGAGGCGTGTGTCTTGTGTAGAGGTCTCCAGCTTCCTGAGCTTGTGGGCTGTTGACACTTGGAGACCCCAGATGAGGTCCTGTGTCAGAACCTTTGAACTTGCACCACTGGCCTTCCCTGAGATGCTCTGCCCCTCCTTCTCCAGTGGCCCCTTAATTAGGAGGCTTAGATGTACCTCTGCACTTGGCTGGTCCTGTGTGTGTGTTTTCCTCTGCATACATAGGCTGGTACTTCTGAGCACAGCCTGCCCTCCTCAGTTCTGGGAGCTGTCTATCCACTATGAAGGTGCTAATAGGTGAGGGTCAGGCTGAGTGCCGACCAGGGCAGGGCTGATCTGTTCCAGCCGCAGGCTTACTTGGTGGAGGGGTTCAGGCAGCCGCCCACGGATGGCTTCTGTGGCAAGGACACTGGTCCTTCCCATGACCTCATCACCACCCAAAGTCTTCGCCCTCCTGATGCCATCACTTGGTTTATAGGTGTCAGTATAGGTGCTTGGGGCATGGGTCCCCAGATGTCCATCTGTGCCCTGATAATTTCCTCGGCTGCACATCTGCGCATAGCCTCTTGGGAATTGTCACTTGGTGTCTAAGGGCAGTACGCCAGGCCTGTTACTAGACTGAGGGGGTCGGCTTAGAGTGGTGTGTGTGCGTGTGTGTGGTGTATGTAGAGTGTTTGTGGTGTATGTGTAGAATATGTGTGGTGTGTGTATGGTGTATATGTAGAGTGTATGTGTGTATATATATATTATATATGTGGTGTGTGGCATATGTATGTGTGTGAGGTATGAGTTTGGGTGTGTATATGTGTAGGGTGTGTGTATATATGTGTTTGTATGATGCATGTATGAATGTATGTGGTGTCTGTGTCTCTTACGGAGAGACAGGATCCTCCTTCTTCAGACTGGCTGGGCCAATGACCTGTGGCACTCACTGTGGGAAACTAGGACACACTTTGTTTATGCTGGGTTCCCAGCTCCTGGGAGAAGTCATGGGGATGGGGTTGGGGGTCAAGGAAAGGAGAGCTCTTTGCTTGAAGTGTGGGTTTGCCTTGGGGGGCCATGAGCATTCATTGACCTCACTTGAGCCCAGAATCAACCTGCCCTGTAAGGCTCAGAGAGGGTTAAGTAGCGCGACGAAGACACACAGCAGGCACAACACATGAAGTGGATAAATAGTTTTTGTGTCTGTCCGCCTTCAGGGTGATAGTGCTTAGGGGATTATCCTGCTTCCTCCCCAGAAAGCCCTGTTCTTATCCTTGGCTCAGGGTAGGCCCTGAGCAGCTCTGGGAGGCCCGAGTCCCAGGCAAAGCTTTCTCCCTGGCTCAGACACTTCCCAGGCCACCCGCCCTGTTCTGAAAGACAGGGGGTGGCTTCTCCTGCCACACTGAGCCAAGCATTCAGAAGACCCGCCCCCTGCCTCCAGTCGTGTTTGACAATGCGCCCTTTGTCCCCTGGCCCAGCCTCCTCCCAGCTCCCAGCATAGTGCCCCCTCCCCCTCCCCCTCCTTCTCCCCCTTCCCGCCTATGATGTCATGGCAGGCCCTTTCAGCCAGGTCCCAGACGGATGGCCAGTGTGGACACTAGCAGGCTAGGAATGACTGGCCTGTCTGTTACCATGACTGGACTTCCCTGAACCCTTCAAGGTCAGGGTTAATGTCCCCTCGTTCGTGTGTGTGTGTGTGTGTGTGTGTGTGTGTGTGTGTGTGTGTGTGTGTGTGTGTGTTTATCCCATTTACACAGCAACACACAGGTCCCAGCTGAGTCCTTGGCTTGCCTTTTTCTCTCCTCTCCCTGAACCACTTCTAGCCTCTTGGCCTGTGAGTGGACGAGTCACAGAACTGGTGTCTCCCAAGAGCCTTGGGCATGAGACCTTGGCTTCCTGCCAGTCAGAGGGGCTGCTGGGCCAGGACTGTGCCCCTAGGTGTCCCTGCATGTGTCATCATGCTCTGGCCTTTCTGGCTATGTGGGGACACTATAGGGCCTAGCTGTGGGTTTGAGGGAGCCTCAGGCGAGATTGGGTTTAATTCAGAGCATGCAGGGGTCTGTTTAAGTCTGTACCCAGATCCTGTGACAGAATTGAGAAATTAGGTCTCCGTAGGGTGACTGCAGATAGAATCACCGTGCATTTGCTGGGTGGCCGTCATCCCTGTACAGTGCCATCATAATCAGGACAGAGTCTCAGGAAGGAGGCAGAATGGGGCAACATGGGCATAGTAAGGACACCCGGACTTCCTAAGGATGGAAGAGACTTCCTGCCTGCCCTGGGACGAGCCCATTTGGCCTCCATAGCTGTGATAGAATCCATTTCTGTGTTTTGAAGGACCGCCCTTGTGTATAGTAATTTACTAAAGACTTGGCCCGGAACCCCAGTATTGGGAGTAGGCTCACCTGGGCTCACCACCTGCCTGCTGTGTGACCTCGGACACTTTACTCAACCTCTCTGTACCTCTCTCTGCACCTGTACAGTGTTTCAGTTGGGATCTCAGGGCAGGCTGTCAGGTGACTGGGTAGGATGCCAGCAGAGCTTGATGAGAGTCAGACACAGGGCTGGCCACCAAGATGGCAGGAGCGTTGGTCTGTCACCATGGCGACCACTTAGGCCCCCGGGATGGCAGCAGCATTGCCCTGTGGGAAGAGTCTCTTCCTCCACTGTGTGACTAGAGCTGTTGCAGGCACACAGGTGGAGAATAAAAGCAGAGAGACCTGGGGAAACAACGCCTGTAAGGCTTCTCGCCCAACCCCACCAGGGGCTGGGTGGTCCTGGAACTCTCTATGTAGACCATGCCGGTCTTGAACGCACAGAGATCCACCTGCCTCTGCGTCCTAGCGCTGGGATTAAAGTGTGCGCTACCACGCCTGGCTAGGTCTCTTTCTGTGTTCTAGAGAACTGAACTCCCATCAAGGTAGAGGAGGGGCATGGTAAAGGCAGGTGTGTGGCCCATTGTCCAGGGTGGCCTGTTTATCAGCTCTGGGCTCCTCGCCCAAGGCCAGGCATCCCTTTGCAGAGAGGCCACCATGTTCCTACAGAACCTTCGTGGAGGCTTCAGTCTCTTCCGGGCAGTGGAGTATGTCTGCTGCCGAGCACTGACCCAGATCTGCAAGATCTGTGAGGAGCAGGCACTGTCTGCAAGACCCATGTGCCTGTTAGAGCAACCAGTAGTGAGGACAGGAGTCCGCATGCCTGCCTTGGCTCCCGCCCCAGACGCTCATTTAACCACTTCTTCCTTGCTCCATTCTGTATGGGAGAGGGACCTGGAGGCTGGACATCTGAGCCAAGGGAACTTAGAAGTGTCTCAGGATACAACTGGCTCAGGTCTCCCCGTGGCGGTGGGAGGACTCTCTGTCCCTTCTTATGTTTAGTACAAAAGTTCCGGATGACTAGCCAGAGCTTCAGGCCCAGCTGGATCCAGGCGCTTGGTCTTTCTCTTTGAAGTTTGCACTTACCAGCCCCATGCGTGGGGGAGAGCTCACTGCTCCTGACATGCCCACAGGGTCATCGAAGGTGTACAATAATGTCACACCCACCTGTGATCCCAGCATTTGGGGAGCTGTGGGCAGGAGGATCAGAAGTTCAAGGTCTTCTTCAGCTACATAGTGAATTGAGGCCTGCTTCTTGGACTCGGGCTAACCATAGGGCACTGTGGGTAGCTACCAGGGAGTGTGCTCAAAGGAGGCTGGGCCCGATGCGGTCTGCCTCCACAGGCTGTAGAAAGAACCAGCATAGACCTCCAACAAGCCTGATGCTGATCAGTTAGTGTCTATTTGGGGTACATGAAGCTTACGGCTGGATGGCTCACTGGGCAAGGGGGTCAGTTACACAACCTGTCACCAGGGCACGGTCCTAGCATGAGTGTTTTGCCTGTTGTAGGCATTGCTAGCGTGCGGGGTGCTGTCAGAGGTTTGCGAAACTGGCTGGCTCAGGGCACAGATGGGTCTGTCTTGGGGTCCCGTGTGGCAGGCTGGATAACTGAGCAGTCACCTCTTTTGAGAGACTACATCGAGAGATGCCCCCAAGTGGAGCTGGCTTTCTGGCTTTGCCTGGGATATTTGGGCTCCACATGCCCTCCCAGCCACTTTACTGAATTGCAGCCCAGTTCCTGGCTCTGTGTTGTTCATAATCTTGCCTGGCTTGCGAGCCGTGGTGGCCTGGCAGCTCCTCTTCTGTCTTTTGTCTAGGCTCTCTTCCCTGGATCCTTGGTAATCTGGCCCTGTCCACTCTGGGGTCCACGGTGGGCACCCTGGAACTGCCTCTGGGGTCTGGGGTATCTGGGTACTTACTGCCCTTGGCTCCTGGCTACAGGGCCTCCTGATTTTTTTTTTCCCCTTTTTTTTTTCAGGAGCTGGGGACTGAACCCAGGGCCTTGCGGTTGCTAGGCAAGCGCTCTACCACTGAGCTAAATCCCCAACCCCGGGCCTCCTGATTCTTGAGGGGTGTCTGATGTCAGATCTCTTATTGATCGTTGCGAGTTACTGGGCCGTCACTAGTGACTGTGAATGTGCTCTGTCTGTGCCGATCCACAGGCGGCTACTTTGGTTGGGATCCAAGTGGCCACAGATTTCTCTCCTGGCCATCAGGGAAGATCGGGTAGACAGCTCAGGGCTGGCTGGGCCAGGGGACTGCATCGCAGGGCTCCAATAACTGGGCAGTTAGTGACCAGCAGTCTTTGGCTGCAGAGGCACAGCCACGTGTGGCTGTCTGCTGTTCCCTTCAGGCCATCAGTAACCTCTCCTGGATTCCTCCAGAAGGGGACCCACAGGTAGTTCCCGTGGCTAGGCAGGCAAATGTGTGGTTAGGTGAACAGGTGACTAAGCGGGGCCCTGGCCTGAATTAGAGGTTCTGATTCTTTTTTTTTTTTTTCGGAGCTGGGGACCGAACCCAGAATTAGAGGTTCTGAAAAGCTCCTCCTAGCCTAGGCCCATGGTGAGCTGGTGGGCTGTAGCCCAGCAGATATGAAGCATTATGAGGCCCAGCTAGCCTCAGGGTTTGTGGGCTGAGGTGGGTTTGAGGGGGGACCTTTTGCTCATTATGCTGGGTATGGAGTCTCTGGGGCCTGGAGGGAGTTGCATCAAGGGGCCTCCTGGAGGAGGCATGAGTGTTCGTGCCTGCATGTGCGTCTGCCCACATTGTGATAATTACCTCAGTGTTTTGAATTGCGTGGCGTGGATGTGTTGGATGCTTTCTTTTTTTTTTTTTTTTGGGGTTCTTTTTTTCGGAGCTGGGGACCGAACCTAGGGGCTTGCGCTTCCTAGGCAAGCGCTCTACCACTGAGCTAAATCCCCTACCCCGTTGGATGCTTTCTTAGCGTGCGGCTGATCTCCAGAGCTGATCTCCAGAGCCTTTGCCCTGTGAAATTCTGCCCCAAGCCCCCTCCCCCATGCCCGTCAACCCCCTCTTCCCTATTCTAGCGGACACTGTTTGTCTCTGGCCCCCTGCTCATGTGTCACCTGGGCTCTGAGTCTCTCTTGTACAGGAGGGAGATGACTACTAAGTCTGACTACCCAGCCTGTAAGGATGTGGGTTCTCAGGCTGTCCCTGCTGAGAGATGGGCCTGTGTCTTTCCCTAGTGGCTTTGGTGATCTTCTCTCCGTCACTGTACCAGGACCTTGAGTAAGCAGAGTGCTTCAGGGCCATGCAGCTGGTGTCATGACCCCTTGCCCCTGGCATCTCTATCCCAGCCCCTTGTGATTCTTTCTGTCTATGGGCAGAGTGGTCATGGCGATGGCCAGATGGAGGAGAGGGATTGATGGAAACCTGAGGCCACCCAGGGTGGCTGGGGCATGAGGAGGAGGAGCTGGGGAGAACCTGATGTGGGGACCGGAGAACTGCATGGCCAGGGTGTCACCAGCTGTGCTTTAGCCTCCCCTTCCCCCAGCTAAAAGTTAAGTAGTGGGCTGGGGAGATGCCTTAGTCAGTCAAGTGCTCGCCACGCATGCCTGAGAGCCTGAGTTCTATCCCCAGCTGTGATAGCTTCCTGGGAGGTAGTGACAGGCTGAGCATCAGCCTCGGTCTTCTGGTAATTCCCAGTGAGAGGTCCTGTCTCAAAATACAGGCGGTTGTGTCCTGAGGGGTGATACCCACATTTGATCTCTGGATTCTGTGTGTGCAGACACACACAAACACACACGTAATAGCAAAAAAATAAGCACAAAGCCATAAGGAAGAAGTGACTCCATCTGCTTTGGCAGGAGCTAGTGGCTGGCTGCAGCCCAGGGGACACCCATGTGGCTAAGTACCAGAACCCGTGGCCCACGCTTCGTCAGAGTTTTTCAGTCCTAGGTGGCCGTGGCCTGTGGACATTGTAGGCTCTGGGCAGAGGAGCACCCCTCTCTGTGCTGTGGTTTCCCCATCTGTTGAATGGTTCAGGTGTGTTTGGTGTAAGGCTTGGCCAGAGAATACACTGTGGACAGGGCCCATGATGGGGACTCAGCTGCTGCACGATAGGGGGAGGACCTTGTGAGGGCCACAGGGAAGCTAGAGGGGTTGGAGCCTTTCCCCGGGGACAGTGCCTTTCTAGAGGTAAAGGCCGGCCTGCAACTCAATAGCTTCCCCGTGAAGCCTCCTACCTGAAGCACAGAGAAGTCTGTACCTAGCCCAAGACTGCACAGCAGGGTAAGGGGTAGAGTTAGCCTCTGGCCTTGTTCCAGTCATTTGGGATAATAGCTTATATGGCTCTGTTGAAAGGGGAGCTCTCTAGGATTGGGTGGCTCTCGTTGCCATCATTTCTACTCACTGACCAAGAACTTGTGACTTGGCTTCACTCTCCATTGCTTTGACCATGTACTTGATCCCAGCCAGGGGTGGGGCTGGGGAGGAGGAGCCCTGTGCAGTGGGGAGATGATGTGGGGTACAGGGAGCTTTTAAAATTGTCCCCAGTGCCTAAGTTTGGTCAGGAGCCTCAGAAACCCTTAGAGAAAGCATTGCCAGAGGATAGACTCTCATGTGGCAATATGGTGTTCCTGGCAACTTCTGGCTTCCACAGAAACACAGGAGCAGGGAGGCACATCTGTCAGGCAAAGTGTGTGGCCAGTGTGGCTCCTGTCCACAAGGCTTTAGGTATCTGTGGGAACTGGACTATACCATGTCCTATTGGGATCCCCTGCTCAGGGAACTTGGCAGTCTGGGTTCTGAAGCCTGCACAGAGTCCCTGGGCCCCATGGTGGGTATGAGCTCTGGCTTCTGACTGCCACGCACATTCTAATTCTGGGACACCTGCTCCCCCTCCCCCGCCCCCACACCTTGTCACCTCCTGTTCTACTATAAGTTTGATAGCAGTGGGTGCTACTTTGCCAGGACGTTGTAAGCTAGTGCTGCAGACAGTGTGTCCCATGGCTGTCACTCCCTCTTCCCCATTCTTCTATCTCCCTTGTCTAAACTAGGCCACTGGCTGTGTCTCAGAGGGCCACACAACTGCCTGCAGTCCTGGGAGGAGGTTGCTGTCATGGGGCGGGGCACAGGTGGGCCCTTTATCAGTGGGGCTGCCCGTTTTCTGCTGGCCACAGTCCTTTGCCGAGTGTCTGTTAAGCTAGCCAGCACTGTGAGGAGAAGGAATGGGACTGGGGCATACGTGTCACCTGAGATGTGTGATGCACCGGCCTTGGATGATGTGCCAGAGGCCGTAACTGTAGTAATGCACACCCTGGGTTCAGCTAGGCCCTGCCCCTGTAGAACGACACTGTTCCACAGAGATGGTCTTGTTGAGATTGCCACCTGAGAGCCTCTTGCCTTCCGGGCTTCTCCTTTGGCGCTGCCTAGACAGGTTCTTCCTGGCAGGCCGTGAAGCCAGGACCCTGCTGTCACCAGGCTGCAGCCACTCCACCATGAGGTGTGTGAAGACGGCCCTCCCTGTCGCAAGCTTGCGAGGCTTCTGTCTGGCTCCTACCCGATGCTCTGCCATCTGCTCACTTCCCTTCCCAGTTGCCGTCGCCTCATCCCACAGTCTGTCTCTAGCTTGGACGTTTATAGTGGTTCGCCAGCTGTGCTACCCGTGGCAAAACACGGACGCTGTACTGTCCCTTTGTCACCTTCTGGGACTCCCCATTGCTCTTGGAACAGAATCTATTTGGATTCACCATAGTCTGTGGGGCCTTGAGTGACCTCCTTCCGTCTAATTCAGTGGTGTTCTCAGACATAGAACATCTAGTCTCGCCCCTGGGCTTTTGCCTCTCTGCCTGGAACACCCTGCCTCCTTGTTCACAACATGACTGTTACAAAACCTGTCAGTCGTGTCCGCCCTTTTCCTTTGTGACCTGTGCTGTGCCCCTCGTGGACATTTGTGTGAGTTGGTCACACATACACACCGTGTTGTCTTAAGTATCTGGCTCCTTTTGCTCAGCGTGACATCCCTGGAGTCATCTAGTGCCGTCTGTTTTGTTTGTGTTGTTTTTTATCTTTTTCCTTTTGGTTGAGAAGCGCTGTCATTGAATGGGCAGGCCACGCTGCGGGCGTTTCCGTCCTGTGACTGTTGGGAATGGGGTGGTTCTTAACAGCAGGCAGGTCTGTGTGACTCTTGAGTTCTTTGAGCTTCTAGGAGTGTGAATGCAGATCCTCAGTAATTCTGTGTTTCAGGTGTTGAGGACCTAGCAGATTGTTTTCCTGATTTGTATTTGTTTTCCAAGCTGGCACCAAACACGGCTGAGGGTAGAAATGTGAAAAGTGGGTTGGGTTAAACTCACAGGGGTGAGGTCACCTCTGGGGGTGGAGTCCCCTCTGGTGGGGTGGGGTCCCCTCTGGGTGTGGGGGTCACCCATGGGGTTGGGGTCACTCATGGGGTTGGGGTCGTTCATGGGGGTGGGGTCACTCATGGAGGTGAGGTCATAGAGTCTAGGCTTTAGGGCCACCCTGAATTTGGGGACACTGGAAAGGACTTGGTAGGATGACCTTGGACCATGTAGCTCCTGTGTTCCTAGGGGGTGCCCTGTGAATCCTGGACCAGCCAGGCCGGGCTGAGGTACAAGGTTCCCCAGAGGTGGCTTAGGGAGGTGTCCTCTCTGCCTCCCCTCCACTTCCACTGGCCAAGAGGGTAGACATTGTGGACAACTTCCACCTCTCAGCCTTCCTGTGTATCCCCAAAATCAAATAGTGGTTTTGAAGCCCTCCACAGGTATGCATAGTGCTGGACCATGCGACCCAGGTTAGTCAACCTTGGGGTGGGGTTTGCATTGATGGTGCTGTGGGCTGGAGGTGTGGCGGAGGCCTGTTTAGCCCAGCCCCTCCCAAGGCAGCCGCTTACCTCAGGCCCAGGACAGTTGCCATGTTGGCCTCCACACTCTGTGTTCCTAAGTGTCATGTGACGTGTCTCATTTTGGTGCGAGGTAGTCTTTGTGAGTGAGACTTCTTGGTAGCAAGTAACAGCGTCAGCCAGGGCTGTCAGAGCAAAGCCATGCCTGCCCAGAGGGCTCAGGGATGGGGGGTCCACTGGGTTTCCAGGCTGAGCTATCGGCTTATTATCCCTTTCTTTCGGCCACAGACTCACTGTGGTTGGGGATGGCGTCCATGTAGCTGGTGTGGAGAATACTCGGGCTTACTGCAAGCTGGGGGCTTGGCGTGCACTAGCGCTGGGTGTGAGCTCACACTTTACCTGGGCTCTGGGGATTCAGGAGGCAACACTGCGGCAGAGAGCTTCTCGTTTACAATTAGTAATAAAAAAAAAATCATTTTATTTTAAGTTGGGAATTTCACCCGGGACCTCACATATGCTGGGCAAGTGCTGTTACTGAGCCACGCCCTCACCGGGCCGCATTGAGGATTGTAGGCAGAGTACTGCCACTGAGCTGTATCCAGCCCTTTTCATCCCTTCCTCCCTTCCTCCCTCCCTTCTTCTCTCCCCTCCCCTCCCCCCTCCCTCTTCTTTTTTCCCCAAGACAGGCTTTCTCTGTGTAGCCCTGGCTGTCCTAGAACTCACAACTCACTTTGTAGGCCAGGCAAGCCTGGAACTCAGAGATCCTCCTGCCCCTGCCTCCCCAGTGCTGGGGTTAAAGGTGAGTTCCTCCAAGCCTGGCTCCTTTTTGCTTTTTGAGGTAGGGTGTGACTTAGTTTCTCCAGCTGCCTTTGAATTTGCACTCCTCCTGCTTCAGCCTGCTAAGACGGATGAACAGGTCCATGCACCGTGCTCGGCTGTGTTGTCTTCTGACCCTTCTGCTTTGTGTGCTACTGGGTCTCCATGTGCCAGAGTTTGGCATTGCTGCCACACTGAAGGAAAGGGACTGACTTTGAGGAACGTCTCCAAGGTGTGACTTGGGAGGAGGGGTGTGTGTATGTGTGTCTGTGTGTGTGTGTGTGTGTGTGTGTGTGTGTGTGTGTGTGTGTGTGTGTGTATGTCTGTCTGTGTGCGCGCATACGCATATACACAGGCAAATTTAGGAAGTACCTTACATTGGTGACATCTCATTGACCCTGAGGGGTAGGGACAGTGCCACCTACACTTTGGAAATTCGAGAGCTGAGATTCTGAGAAAGGACTGCACTCCCTGAAGCCGTGGCTCTTGGCATGGTTCTTGGTTCAGTGTTCTTGTGTTCATAAGTGTCATGTGATACGTCTCTTTGGTGATAGGTCCTGTGCGAGCCAGAGTTCATGGTAACAAAGTCGAGCCAGGGCCATCGGAGCAAAGCCACGCCTACCCAGGGTGCTCAGGGATGGCTGTCCACTGGGTTTGCAACATGACTTACCTGTTCATCCTTTAGCCAGTCACCGCCTTCCTGTTCTGACCATCTGATTTGCCATGCCCAGGTCACATGACTCTTCTTGGGGCCTGGGTTGGAATGTCAGGTGCACACTGGTAGCTTGGGAAGGGGGTAGGAAGGTCAGTGGCTTTTTGGACTTGCAATCTTCTCCCTCCATGTTTCATCTCCCTGCATGAAACCTGACACTGGATAACACAGGCCATCTGTTGTTAGCAGTTAGCCCAAGAGGAAGGGCCAGGCTGAAATTACAGGGAGCTAGGGGTCTGGTCGGTCTCCTCCTCATCCTCTTGTGTCATCGCTTGGGATACAGCCCAGCCTCGGCTCTGGGTGCAATGTGGAAGAGAGGGCCTTAGGGAAAGAGAAGGACCGGACCACGGGGCTATCTCAGACTTTCCACTGTGACCTCTGGCTCCTGCAGTTCTCTCTGTTCCCATCCTCGAGAGCACTGCATTGTGGCTCTTCTTGTGTTAGCCATGGAGGTTCCTGCCTGGAAGGTGGCCTTTCTCCATCCTGGACCTGTTTGTTGCCCGCCTGTCCAGGATGCTTGTGTCTGGTCCTGTCTGTCCCTAGTGTGACCCTCAGCATCCTGTTTCCCGACCCCCAGTGGCACCAGGTCAATCTCTCATCATTTTTTTTTTTTTTTTTTTTTTTGTTCTTTTTTTCGGAGCTGGGGACCGAACCCAGGGCCGTGCGCTTCTTAGGCAAGCACTCTACCACTGAGCTAAATCCCCAACCCCGGCACCAGGCCAATCTCATCTGTGTCCTTTCCACATCCTGAATCAGTCTCTGGCTGAGGAGGAGCCAAGCAGCCTTGCTTAGCAACTGTGTCACCCCGTGGCCCTTCGTGGGTCACTGCCGTGTACCGTTCTTGCTAGCACACAGCCCAGGGACAGGCCCAGCAGCTGTGAGCTGGAGCTGCCAGGGGCTTTTGAAGAACTTTGTCCTGGAGATCTGGAAAGTCCCAACTGTGGCACGAACTGGCTGCCCAAGGTGGGTGTGGGAGCCGTCTGATGGCTGTCGGATGGCTGTGGGTATGGTATCCACACGGAGGCTCCCAAGTCTGCTGAGGCCTGTCGAGTAGGGAGATGGCTTGTGGAGGGTAGGCAAGGTGTTGGTGGCTTTGTGCTGTCCTTGGAGAGGAGGCTCAGGCAGGAGAAAAGGACTAGGCCGCAGTAGCCAGGGACCAGCTGCCTCCTGTTCAATTTGTTTTCTTTCTCTTTCCACAGGTACCTGTGACGAGGTCACCGGCCAGCAGATGACCGAGACCAGCCCCTAGTCCTAGGTGTGGTCAAGAGTGTATTGGGTTCCAAAGCCTTCCTGGACCCTACCACCATGTCAGGATCCACACAGCCTGTGGCACAGACATGGCGGGCTGCTGAGCCCCGCTACCCACCCCATGGCATCTCCTACCCGGTGCAGATAGCCCGGCCCCACACGGTAAGGGGCATATCTGCTCAGTACCACCCCTGCTGCAAAATGCATCTTCTGAAGGCAGCCGCTGCGGCGCGGCCTAGGTTGATTTGGTCTCAGTGGGGAGACTGGTGGCAGCCAGCTGTGGTGATGGAGGTCTGCAATCTCGGTTGTGGAGGTGAAGGCAGGAGGATTTCCATTTTGAGACCAGCCTAGGCTACATAGCAAGTCTTGTTTTAGTGTGGGAAGGCGGAAGCTGAGGCTAGGCTGAGTGGACACTGCTTATATCTCGATGGACAGTGGGCTTGGCGTGCACGATAGAGCGCCCGTGGTGTACATTCCCCTCACAGCGGGACCCATTTCTGCTGTGTTTGGGACTGGGGTGGTTTTGGACAGGGAGACTGAGGTCGCACTTCTTCCTAACCCTCAAGACCTTGGTGCCTATTTAGCTGTAAGACTCTGAAGCCCAGAGCAGCGTCGGCCTCGGCCAGGGTCCTGTTCCTCCTGTTCTCTTCGTACTGTAGAGCCTTTGAGTCATCTGTGTCGGCTTTCGTTGTGGGCCTGTTGTATACCATGTCTCTGGCTGTTGAGTGAAGGGGTGTGATGTGAGATGTAGCAGTCACAGCTAGGAGGGAGTCCCCGTGTGTGTGTGTGTGTGTGTGTGTGTGTGTGTGTGTGTGAGAGAGAGAGAGAGAGAGAGAGAGAGAGAGAGAGAGAGAGAGAGAATGAGAATGTGTGTGTATCTATGCTCGTGCCTGCCCCTCCTGGATGGTGTGGTCCATTTCTGTAACAGAGCTATATTTGTGTGGGATGTGGTTTTTACTTGTGAGTCAAGAATGCTTTCCCATGAGCCCCAGAGCCCAATGCATAGTGGCTCCCCCAGAACTGAGAACCTATGTGCAGAGCCAGCTGTACTCTCAGAGTGGCAGGTCCTTGAATGGAGCAGCTGGGGCCTAGAGGGAGAAGACAAGCCCTAATCATCGTCCTGGGTTGGGGTCCTGTACGCCCTAGCTCCCGGCCTTATACCTCCACTCCGACCATTTATTCGCTGCATGAGGCACTGGGTCACAACTAAGCTAGCAGCAAGACCAGCTGCTCTCTAGGCTGGCGAACGATTCCAGACGCTCCATTTAAGGTTGGGGGCTCTCAGTTCCATCACCTATAAAGCAGGGGTGATGACAACACCCACAGGAATGCCAATGCATGCCCCCATGTGGCTGTCCACTGCCACCATAACTTGATACTGTTAAAGCCATTTCCTGGATGGGCCCTGTCTGGGGTTCGACTATCTCTTTCCCCTGCGGACTCCCCTCCCCCCATCCCAGCCCCCCAGGCAGATGTCCATGGCTTCTTCCTTCTCCTTCATTCACACTGCTCATCCGGCTGCTGCGGCCCCTTCCTTCATACCTGACTTCTTGCTCTTTGCCCCACTTGTGCCCTCTCCCCAGCATTTAGGGTCACTGGCTGACCCTAGGCACCTCCCACTCTCCTGCTGTGCTGTTGGTGACACAGGCAGGATGCCGCTGGACCGGACCCAGTGGTTACTAACCCCCCTGGGGTGAGTGTGACCTAATGGGATAGCTTACAGGTCGGAACATGTCTGTCCCCTAGTGGGGCCCACGGGTTCCGTTCCAGGGGACCTGCTTGCTCTTCGGCCTCCAGCCCTTGCTGGGCCACCAAGCAGGGCTCTGCTGATGCCCAGGGACTGTGGAAGGTTTTTCTCTGGGTGGATATTGAGGCCTCATGACTTTTCTGTGCTGGCTTGGTGAAGTCAATCCCCATCTCCCACTGTACCCCATCTCTTTCCTGTGGCTCAAGTCTGGGTATCGCAGACGGGAAAAGATCCTACACTTTCCCTCTTAATGCTGTGTCTTAGGAAAGAGAGGGCAGAGAAGAGAAGCCATGAGGCCTGTAGGGGAGATCACAGCATCTCAGGGAGCCACCGTGGTTCTAGCCCTGGTGTAGTGACCAGCTCAGTGTGTGGTGTCCTGGGCCTGGGTATGCATGATGTGTGCCACTCACACACTCTAGCAGGCCTATCTTCGAGGAAGCTCTGCGCTCTCAGTCAAGTGAACTGCTTATAAAACAGCTGGGGTTCTACCAAGGTGACACCATGCTTGGGCTATGAGCGGGTCTCTGTGTGATGTGACAGTGGGCACCCCCTGCCTACAGCATCAGACTGTTAGTCCCCTCGTGTCATCGGGAATAACATGCTTCCTGTGAGCGTCAGGCTTCCTTGTCACACCCTATAGTTTGTCCCTTTCCCTGTCTCCATGCTGCTGGCAGTGGGGCGCAAGAGCCATGTATCTGCAGGTCAGTGCCGGGCAAGGTGTGTGCCAGGGACGCCTGACAAAGTTGACTGTCTCTAGCCTTGGCCTTGGGCCTAGCTGGCTGACTCTTGGCTGTGGGATGGACCTGCGGGCTGTTGTCCAGTTATTTACAAACTGCTATGCCACATGGGGCTCAGGCTGCTCCTGTCTAATGGCACTGGGTGCTGGCTGGGGCTGACGTCCTGGGTGTGTGGGCACATCGTGGGTTCCTGCACCACCTGCACATGTCACTTGTTACTGCCTCAGGGCCCTCATTTGTCTGTCCATTCATTTACTCACTCTCTCGGTCATTGGCCTGTCGGTTCGTTCTTCACTCATTAATGGATTCACTCGTTCATTTGTTGGACAAATGCAGATTAGGTTTGTCACAGGCCAATTTCCAAGCCTTGGGGACAGAGCTGTGAAGGCCTGAGAAACCCTCTCACTCTGGGGAGCTGACATTCTCTTGGGGAACAGTGAGCAAAGGCGAGGCTGGAGGAGGCCATGTTTTAAGTGGTGAGCCTAATGTCGTTGGTGGAGCTGGGACGGGAGAGGAGGGACAGGCGATGCATGGCGTCTGGGTGGGCAGTGCCCCAGGCTGCGTGGAAGCCCTGAGGTGAGGCTCCGTTGGAATGAACACACCACTCAGGAGTGACCTGTGAATCCAGGGTTCACAGGGCTCGGCTGAACTCTGTCTCCATATGACCTCGTGTGCGTCTCTACTTCTTAGACTTGTGCTGGGGTACAGTGTGTTTCTTGGGGCTCCCCACTTGTTCTGTTTGTAGTGGAAATATCCGGGGGGTGGGGTGGGCCTCTACTCTTGAGTCGGGTGTTGTGATCAGCCACTGGGCAGGTTGTGACCTGTGACCTGTGACTGTCCCCGTTCCCTGCGGAGGTGCCAGTTGAGCCTCACCCTGTAGAACCTGTGCTGTCCTTGCTGTGCAACCGGGAAGAACTGTTCTTGCTTCTGGGCCCCTCATTCTCTTGTTGTTCACACCACCCATGATATCCTCCTTGTGTTTGGGGGGGTCGCATTAGACAGCTCGTGCAGAAGGCTTGGTTGCAGCGATCTGAGTATGGGATCCGTTCTCTCCAAGTCCTCCTTGGCAGGGTCATCCTGGTAGCCTTGTCCTTCTCCTGGGTCTTGTTTTGCAGGGTCTTGATCTTCCCTTGCTGTTTGGTCTCTGAGGTTTCCCAGTTGCTCATCCTCTAGGGGCAGGAGCCTGGCTGCTTCTATAGCCTCAGCACACTTAGCTGCTATCATTGATTCTTTGCAGTAAGAACTGTTTAAGACACAAAGCCAGGGCCTCAAAAGGGCCTGAGCTGCTTTTCAGGGGATCTGAGCATGGTTTTACGCATCCATGTTGAGCAATTCATAGCTGCTTCTAACTCCAGGATATCCAATGTCTTCAGGTTCTCTCTGGCTTAGGTGGGCACTGGACTCCAGTGCATAGGCACATAGACATACACACAGATACATAGAGATAAAATGAAATCTAAAACAAAATAAAAAGGACCGAAAAGGAGAAAATATGCCAATGGAAAACTAAGTTAACCTATAGTTCTATAGTTCACGCTATCTGCGGCTATACCCGAGACAGACATTACTAATCGATTGCCGTGCATGTAATCAAGTGTCTAGGCTGATAGACTAGATTGATTGGCCTGGTGGTCTTTTTTTTTTTTTTTTAAATGGTGTGCACACTCAGCTCTCTCCTCTCTCAATTCCCTCATTTTCTTACCGTGATAAGGTGATCTTGACCCTTGTGAAAAATGTAGGGGTTGGTAGAACGCTAGTGAGCAGGGAGGGAGCCTGGCACCACGATGAGACTTCAAGGTTGGGGGACTTTGTCAACTGTGTTGACTCCCCAGCACTCTTTCTGCAAGGGTAGGCTAAGGTTGAGGCCTCCTTCACAGACCTCAACACCAGGTGTGGTCTGACCAGCGAAATCACAATCACTGTTCAAAGCGGGAGGGTGTAGCCTCCCTCCCCCCATCCCCCACACTTCATAAGCTAGCTGTTTTTCTCGTGGTGGGCGGGACTCCTGAACAGCTGCTTGGCTGGGATCTGGGTTTATATATCTCCATCTGTTCTGGCTACGCAATCTTCCTCTCTCTTTCGTGTTTTGAGCTTGACTCTTCACAGGGATACCTGTCCGAGGAGACCTGGGTCTCCATTGAAGGCAGATACATTTCTGCCCTGTGGGCCGCTCCATGCTCACCAGTGCCCTGCTAAGGCAATACCCAGCCCCATGTCAGTAGGCAGGGCCTGGGAGAAGTGACACATTGTTCTCTAAACCTGCAGCTCACTGGTATGGGCAGTGGGATTTACAGGCTGACCGTTGTCCAGCCCGTGGCCTTAGAGGACCTGTGCTTTGCCCTCGTCCCCCTCAGATGTACCAGCTAGAGAGTGGGACGATACAGGGATACCACATACATGCCCCAGTGTGGCCTGTGTGGGGATGTAGAGTCCAGTACTAAGGTTATTATGATCTTCTACAGTAAGGGGTACCCCCAGCTGTACCTTGTGGCTCCAGGGCTCTAAGCATGGTGGGAAACATCGCTGTGGCAATTGTAGCTAGAGGATGTAGGCTGGAAACTCATCTGGGCCTCTTGGTGGCAAGGAAGCTGCCATTGCTCCTGTGCTTGCTCACTGCTCCCTTTCTTCCACAGGACGTGGGGCTGCTTGAGTACCAACACCACCCTCGTGACTACACCTCACACCTGTCACCCGGCTCCATTATCCAGCCACAGAGGAGGCGGCCCTCACTGCTATCTGAGTTCCAGCCTGGAAGTGAACGGTGAGGAGATGTTGCCGCCACATTTTGTCTAGGCTATGGTGTCTCTCAGGTAGATAATGATAGTTTTTGTAGGTAAAGCTGCAGGGGTCCAGACTTCAGCCCTTCCCAGCACCACTTCCTCCTGGTGGCATCCTAGGGCCATGACAGGGCTGTACTCTCCCAGGAGCAGGGGCTGAGGACTTATAGGTAGAGGAGGTATGACCATCTATCTACCCAAGGTTAAGGAAAATTAAGAGGCAAAAGGCTCACATCTTTCTGCCTGCTGGCTAGATCAGTTTTTAATAGCAGAAGTGCTGTGATCGGCTAGTGATGTCTGCCCAGGGAGGGTTAGAAGGAAAAGTGTTGTGTATGCTGTTCTTTGCGTAAACCTTATGGTGCTTCTCAGGCCTGTGCTTTAAAACCCCCAGGGGCTTGTTAAAATGTAGTCTTGGTCAGTAGCAGTGGTTTAGGTTTTACGTTTTGCATTTCTGGTTAGCTCAAGAGGGTCTGTGGGGTTTTCAGGCTGGGTAGTCACAACAAGTCCTCATGAGTCAGAACTATGTCCTCTCCTATCAGGGAAGACAGAGGAACCTTCTAACAAGTCTCCTCATGAGAACCCGGCTAGGCAGACACCCAGATTCTTGGTCCTAAGCTTCTGTCTCCTGTGTAATGTGTGTCCCTGGCCTCCCACAGGTCTCAGGAGCTCCACCTGCGCCCTGAGTCTCGCACCTTCCTGCCTGAACTGGGCAAGCCCGACATAGAATTCACAGAGAGCAAGCGCCCACGCCTGGAGCTACTACCTGATACCCTGCTGCGCCCGGCACCCCTGCTGGCCACTGGGCAGCCAAGTGGGTCTGAAGATCTTACCAAGGTACACCCCAGCCAGGCCTATAGGCTTGTCAGCTGCTGCCACTGCTGGTGTGGGCAGGCAAGGGGCTGGGGCTGGGGGCAGGCAAGGGGCTGGGGCTGGGGACAGGGAAAGAAAAGCTGGGTGGAAGGATGGAGGCCAGCTCTGGTGTGGGTGTGAGGATGGGACGGAGCACTGGAGCCACCGCCAGGTGAGGAGAGAGGGCGTGGGTGATGGAAAGAATTGGGAAGGTATCTCGAGCTGGCAGGAGCATACAGACCCTGTGGTGGGACCCGGTGTGTGGCTGTAGTCACACCCTGGTGTGACTGGGAAGTGTGGAGTGAGGGTTCTGCAAAGCCTTGGATCAGAAGGTTGGAGACTGATGGGACAAGATCAGCCCCCGTGACCATGTTAGCACAGTCTGTGTGCCCCGTGGGGGCTGGGCTGCATAGGTGACAGCTTGTGTGGAACAATGGCTTGGGACTCCTCAGGCTTCATGTAGGAGCTAGAGCTGG
The DNA here is from genome assembly GCF_021556685.1 of Rattus norvegicus. Classification (NCBI taxonomy): domain Eukaryota; kingdom Metazoa; phylum Chordata; class Mammalia; order Rodentia; family Muridae; genus Rattus; species Rattus norvegicus. The sequence goes on from NC_141545.1 coordinate 38,564,698, forward strand.
CCCATGTTTGGGACTCTGGAGTCCCTAGAGATGAGATATGATGGGTGGGATAGTGTCTGGCATGTCAGGGCCTGGAGTTGAGGGCCTCAGGCAGACAGACCTACGGACAGACCTGCTGCAGCCCAGGTCTAAATGGCTCCTTGGGTGCCAGATGGGCGGGATGGGTCTACATCTGTAGCCATGTGGGCTTGAGGATCCGCAGAGCAGCGGGTGGCCAAGCCCTGTCCCCAGGGAGGCTGTCCACAAGGGAGCTTAATTCCATGGGTTCCCACACCCTGGTGTTAGAGGAGGAACTCTGGGCCTTGTCCATGCTAGACTAGCCCTCTACCACCAAGCCGTATCTTTAAATCTCTTTTAATGTATATATGTATACATACATACATACATACATACATACATACATACATACACACACACATGTATGTATGTATACATATATTACTTTTCCAAATATGGTCTAGCTAAATCGATCAGCCAGCCTTGAATGTACTCTGTAGCCTGCCTGGGCAGGCCTTGAAATCATAACTTTGCCTAAGCCTTGCATATATTCGGCACAGCTCCGATGACAGGCCTGTTACCCTGAGGCAGGCTTACTCTAAGCCTTCTGTCTGTTCTCCAGTTCCGACTCTGTTCCAGCTGTGCTGCTCAGGCTCGGGCCTCTCTGAGCCCTGCTTGTTCTGTGTTAGTAGTAGACCAACTGACCTGAAGTGACCCAGGCTATCTGGATAGGGGGTTTGGCTGTGAGCCTTGCACGCACGCACACCTTCAGGCTCGACCAGGTGACAGAATCAGACTCCAGTCTCCATGGGGAGTAAAGACGCTGGCATGGCTTCTGGAATGTTCTTGGCGGGTTAGAGCTATAGGAGTCCAGCCCATTCCCAGTGTGTTCTGTTCAGCTGCTGTGACCTCTGTCAGGTAATTGAAGGCAGGTGTCAGGATGTCAGGGGATACATGGCCTTGCTTCCCTGACACTGATTGGGGTATCCTCATTCCCTGCCCCAGACCATCCCCGGGAGAGGTCAGTTCCAGACGGACACTTCACCCCCTCTGGCAGCTCTCTCTCCTCTGCTGCTCCAGTCTCCTGCCCCTTTCTCATCTACCTACTTAGCCCATGATCCCGCACCCATATCCTGCCATGGAGATGCCGGGTCTAGCCACTGCCTACCCTATGTCAGCCCCAGTTGCCCCAGATCACTGTCACTCACCTGGACTGTGGCAGTGGCCTCTCATCTTCCCTCCCTCCGTTCCTTCACCACTGGGTCATGTGGGGGCAGGCAAGGTCTTGCCTCCGTCTCAAACCTCCTTTTCTCAGGTATGAAGGTCTAGATCCCTTTCAAGTGCTTGGTTATTAGGTCCGGTGTGACCGAGCACTGATGTCATCTCTCCATACCCTGTGTATCTTTGTGACTTCTTAAACCTGGCCTGGCCCCTCCCTAGGCCCTGGCACTGCTGGTGTGCACCTGGTTGCCCTCTGTTCCCTCAGAGGCTTTCTGGACTGAAGGCAGTGGGTACCCAAGGCTGTCTGGGAGCCCCTGGTGGGATGGCCTGAAGTCTTGGCAGGGAACTCTGCTGACCACACTGGGTCTGGACTTGGGACAGGTGGCCTCTGGGCTGTCCTCCTGCACTGCTGGGTGACCTGCTTCCTCTGTCTTCTCTTCTCCAGCATCAAGTGTTTGACCCCCTTTGCCCTGTGCTCATCCCTCTTTCCCTCTCCTGCCACCCCTCTGCTTGATCTTCTTCCAGCTCCATTATCTTTGTCCCTTTGTCCCCACCCCTTCCCCCAGCTGCCCATTCCGGTCACCATCCAGCTTCCCTGCTCTGTTGTCATATATCTCCCCACAGCTGCCCGATCCATCCTTCCTCATCTGTTTGTTTGTCTATCTATCCGTTTGTACTGTCTGTCTATCCCCCACCCCACTCCTGGGTCCTGTGACCGGTGCACAGGATGGCCATTCATTTCTTGGGTGGCCGGGGACAACTCTCTCTGTGTGTTCAGTCTAGGCGCCTGCCATGCCTTCAGTGCTGTCAGGAATCTGAGTGTGATGTCTGATCACGGTATGGGGACAGGGACTAGGCTTGAGATGGGGAGTGCCCACTCAGGACAGTGGGGTGGGGTTTTCCCCATGCCTGTACTGCAAGTGGATGAGTCAAGCATCCCCAGGCCAGGTGGGGGCCACTACAGGGTGGCCAGCAATGAGGAGGCATAACCAGGAAGGCCACAGGATGATAGGCTAATACCAAGTGTGCGCCTGCAGAGTCTGTCACATGCCCAAGGTCTTCCCAGCACTGTGGCGCCAACCTGGGATGTCCCTGTTTGGAGCTTGGGCTGAGAGCTAAAAGTGGGGGATATGGGGTTCAGGTAGGCAACTCCTTCAGGAGACTCTTCCTTGCCCTAGTTCCTCAGTTATCCCTGAGGCCCTCTCCCTGCTTTGTAGAAGGCAGGAGGGGCTGTGCATGGTGAGTCTTCATCAAGGGGTAGCAGATGAGTGTCTCAGGACCAGCTCTGGTCTGGGTTTTGTATCCCCATAGGAACCTGTCAGCCTCTGCTGTCACTAGCTGCTTGCCAGAGTGTCCCAGTTCTATTTAGCCTGTGGCTTTTCTGATGGTTTTGCCTCACATTCACCAGTGAGGCCACCTGTGGCTCACACCGGTGGCTCAGGTGTTCCTGGCACCCTGTCTCAATCAGGGGTTGCCATCAAAAGCAACTTGGGGAGGAAAGGGTTTATTTGGTATTCAGATCCACATCACTGTTCATTAAGGAAGGAAGTCAGGACAGGAACTCAAGCAGGGCAGGCCATGGATGAGTGCCACTTTCTGACTTGCTCAGTTCTTACAGAGCTGAGGAGCACCAGCCCAGGGGTGGTGCCACCCATAATGGGCTGGGTCCTCACCTATCAATCACTAAGGAAGTGTTATACACGCAGGCTTGCCCACACCTTGATCTTATGGAGGCATTTTCTCCATCGAGGTGTCTTCTTCTCAGATGACTGTAGCTTAAGTTGATAATAAAATTAGCCAGCCCAACCGATCCCTTGTCCACTTGACACAAACACATCACTGTTAAGCCACAGCCTTTCCTCCCTTGTTCTTCCCTAAGACGACACATTAATAAAGACATCACAGTAGAAAAGTTTACAAGCTGAAAAAACCTTACAGATTCAAACCCTAAAAGTTGTCTTCTTAAAAATGTCAGTCTTAAAGTCCCAAATCTCTATAGAACTCTCAAATTTCTTTCTTTTTTTCAAGTTTAAAGTCTCTCAACCATGGGCTCCTATAAAATCACAAATGAGTTAAACACTTCCTTACCTCAAGAGGGAAGAACCAGGGGACAGTCACAGTCGGAAGAAAAACCAAACTCGCAGTGTAAATCAGTGTGGGGTGCGCTCGTGATCTCTGGGCTCTAGAGGGCTGGCCGTCTAGGTTCTGTTGGTGTTCTTGGTGGTCATCCTATAGTACCTAGCATTTCCAAAACACTGGGGTCTTCTGCTGCAACCGGGCTACACTTTCACCAATAGCTTCTCTTGGGCTCTCTTTGTGGTGCCAAGTCTGTTTCTTAGCATGACCGTTTCTGGGCCTTCCAACTGCAGCAACTTCACCGATAGCCTCTCCTCACCTCTCACAACGCACAATCCCAGTTTCCTGCCTTCACGACCACTTCATGTCTTTAAAACCAACACTTCCTGGGTGACTCTTTACCAAGTTTGACTTGAGGGCAAGGTATGACGCTGGCTGCCTCTGGACCATAGCCTCAGTGTGCTGGCTGTCAGGAAAGGCTTCTTAGAAGATCTCACCTCAGTGATGCAGGTTTGTTCTTAATCCCTGCTGATGTCTTTCACCTCCAGCCAACCAGCATCCATTGTCCCAGTAAAGCAAAGGTTTTACTTCAGAGGCGCCGGTCTCATTAAATCATGGCTGACTCTTCAGTCCCAGCTAAAGAGACCAGACACCACAGTCTTAATTCAAAATAGGAAATATGCAACTGGCCTGGTAGACTTAATGTAGCTCTCAGAATTCCCTCGGGAACTCCACCAGCCAGGCCTCTGTCATTTCTGATCCTCTCAACATTGTTTTCTGCCACGTTTCCGTAGAATAACTCACTGGACTTTAAACACTCGGTGGCTTTTCTTGTCCAAAATTCTGAAATCCTTTCAAAAATCCTCCCCAAAACAATACGGTCAGGCCTGTCCCAGCACCATCTCAGTATTCTGGTACCCATATCTGTCATAGGTAGGGTTACTTGTGCTGTGACGAACCACCAGGACCAGAGTAACTTGAGGAAAGAGTTTATTTGGCTTACACGTCCAATCACTGTTCATCATTGAAAGAGTCCGGACAGGAACAGAGCAGGAAGCTGGAGGCAGGAGCCAATGCAGAGGCCATGGAGGGGGGCTGCTCACTGACTTGCTCCCCATGGCTTTCGAAACCTGCTTGCTTATGGAACCCGGGACCAGCAGCCCAGGGAAGGCCCCGCCACAAATGAACTAGACACTCTCTCCCGTCAGTCCCCAAGTAAGAAAATGCTCTACACACTTGCCGGCAGCCTGATCCTAGGGAGGCTTTTCCTCAGTCAAGGTTTGTTCCTCAGATGACTACAACTTGCCTCAAGTTGACAGAAAACTAGCCAGCACACACATCTTTAGGGTCGCTGCCTTGTTTTCTCTGTTTCTCGTTCTGTTTCTGCTTGATCGTGCGGTTCTGTTTCTGACCGTCTGTCCCCCACTGTCTCTGCCTCTCGCCTTCCCACCATCTGTCCCTCTTTCCCCTGCCTGGGCCCCGTCTGGGCTGGAGCCAGGCTCCGGGGGGACTGGGTGGGTGAGGAGAGAATGTACACAGCTCTGAGCAACTGTGGTTTGTGGGGGGGGAGTCCAGCTGGAGGCAGGAGCAGGGGTTTTGGGGGGAGTTTCTGGCCCCCTCACATTTGGCAGTGCCTTCGCTGTCCATTGAGCTTTGTTTTGGGGGACTTTGGTATGTCGCTGAGGAACCTTCTCTCCAAGGTCCTTGGGTGGTTGGGGCCTGGGACCCCAGCTTAAGCACAGATCCTGAACTCAGGCGTCTCTCATGAAATTCAGGTTTGATAGCTTCTGGCTGAGCTCAGCCCTGGTGGCTGACATCACCGTGGCCCACGCTGCTTCTTGGAGTGCTTGAAAGACAGCATGTGTGACTCTGGGCACCCCAATCCTTACCCCTGCACAGGTCCAAGACCCACAGAGAGCAAGTTCCCCATCTCTGGCCCTCCCGATCCAGACCCCTCTGCTGTTCCCCTTGCTCTGGCTGGAGCCTGTCGCTTGGCTGTGGGCCACAGGCCTCTGGTGGAACGGGAAGTGATTAGCCTCAGGTTCCCATTCCCAGGCCTTCTGTGACAGGTCTTTATGTCAGAAATAGACAGTCTTACGCTGCCTTGAAGCTTTCTGCCTAGTCAGAGAACTGCAGAGAGTGACTGACTCAGTGGAGTCTGACTGACTAGTCGGCTGGAGTGAGTCTATCTGACTGACGGGTGGACAGATGGACAGGCGGGTGGACAGGCAGATGGACGGATGCGTATCTCACTGGCTAAGAGAGTCTGGGGAGGGACTGGTCTATGGTTGGGCTTAGGGTTCATCTGTCTTCAGGCTTTGGGGCTTACAGAGGGGTCACCTGCAAGCAGAGCCGCCTGCCACTTCGAGGCTAGCCTGTCAGATGCCAGGCACCGTCTCTCCACCATTGGCTTACCTCGCCGCCTGTGAAGGCAGTAGCAGGATGGTCTGGAGTCAGGGTGTCAGCCCCTGGAAAGTTTCTCCATCTATGAGGGAGCCATATGTATAGCTTCCCCCGGCCTGCAGTCTGTTGTGGTGGGTGGATGCTCTCTGTCTGGGTGTTCCATGGCCTTTGTTCTTGTGCCTTGTTACGTGGGAGCATGTGTATCTATCTGAAAGGGAACCTGCTGTGTGGAGGAGTCTGGGTTGGGTCATCTTATGCCTGGTCCCAAGGGTGAACCGCCATGAAAGTCAGCCTGATCTAGCTGGTCCAGGAAGTGGGGCTTAGCCACACGGAGTGGCTGGTGTGGCCAGCTGCAGTTTCTGTGCTGTCCTAGACTTGGGGACGGAGCCTTCTTTAGGTGGCATGGCTTTGGGGCCCAGGGTGGACTGTTTGGTCCATAGTTTCAGGTTGCCTGGTCCCACAGGCTAACAGTCTGTCTCTCTCTTCTGCTTTTGGGGAACATAGCAGAGGGAAGCGATATGAACTCTGGGCCAAGAGGACTGTCCTAGGTGCCACCTTCGGTTTTGAGATGGGTATTGAGAGCTTCCTGGAGAATTCTGTTGGGAGGAGAGCCTGAAGTCCCCAGTGTGCTGTGTTCCTTTGTCCTTATATTTTAAATGACAACATGAGGCTGGGGGCAAAGTCCAGGGCTGAGAGCCGACAGAGGTAGGGAAGGGGACAGCAAAGGGGACGAATGGGAGTTGTAGTCTCTTCCCATCGCAAGGGTAATGGGGGAGGGAGTAGGTGGGGCACCTGGCTGCCCAGGCTACAGTTGTTCCCAGGAATAAAGCATCCTGTGTCCTTAGAGTGCAGCTGTGTGGGGGCGGGGAGCAGCCCGACTCTGCCTGGCCACTTCTGCCAGCAGCTGCTGTCTTGGCCCAGAGGGAGACAGGGTGGGGCTGACCTAGCTGGGAGCCAGGGTAGGGACAGACCTTCCTTGACTGCACTATTCAGTGATAACAGTGTGTCAGACAGACTCTTTGCATGCACCGAGGCTCACAAGCCACTGTGGAGGTGAAACTACTCCTGTGTCTCTCCCCCGTTGTACAGATAGGGATACTGAGGCTGGCGGCACCTCCATGCACCATCTGTGTCACAGAACTGGGTACTGCAGAGCAGGGCTGGGATCGAAGCCCAGGGCCATCTAGATGAGAACTGGGTTGTTTTCCTAACCTCTTTGTTCCCGGAGCATCCCTGTGCAGCCTGGGTGGTCCCTGACTGGCCAGAGAACAGAGGGACTGTGGAGCAGCCAGGTGCAGGGCCATGCGGGAGACAAATGGGCAGCCTCAGGGAAGAGCAGCCACCGAAGCTGACAAATGCCCATCAGTGAGAAGGAACCATGTGTGGTGGTGCAGAACTGACATCCCCGTATGTGGGAGGCGGAGGCAGGAGGATCAGAAGTTCAAGGACACCCTGGGCAGCGTAGGGAGAGATGGCTCACGCTAGGATCACTGTGGAGATCTGGTTCCCAGTATCCACATGGCTTACAACTGTCTTAACCCCAGTTCCAGGGGTTCTGACCCCTTCTTTTGACCTCTAAAGGGACCAGGCGTGCATGTGGTGCCAGATACATGTGTGTAGGCAAAACACTCATAAAATAAGTCCTTAAAAGGTTGAAGGTAACAGATGGCCTGGGCAGTAGGTCTGTGGTCGAGCGCTCGCTTAGCGTGCATAAAGATTTCATCGCTTCGCTCTGCAAAAACAGAACAAAAACGAGGCCCGGTGACCCCACTGGCTTCTGTGTGTTGTGACAGGTGTGCTTTCTGAAAAGCTGACTGCTCTCCTTCAGGGCCTGCAGCCTGCTTCCCTAAGCTATCCTGCACATGTGGAGGGCACATGTGGCTGCACTGGGGGCCCGGGGTCACTGTGGGAGCCTTATTTCTGTTTCCAGGGAATAGGAGAGATGTAGCCAGGAGGAGGCAGTAAGGGCTGTCAATACTCAGGCCGCCTGGAATTTTGTCTTCTAAGAACACAGCCATGGGAAAGAGTGGCCAGGGCCAGGCAGGATCCACATGTAGCACTGTGACTGTGGGAGTGCTCAGGGTAGGAAGTTCGTATACTGCGGCCTGAAGTCATGGCTGGAAAACAAGTGCCCAGCTAACTTGGGTGACCACACTCTCTCTGCTCTGTTCATCCCCAGGACCGCAGCCTGGCAGGCAAGCTGGAGCCCGTGTCACCTCCCAGCCCACCACACGCTGACCCTGAGCTAGAGCTGACGCCATCTCGGCTGTCCAAGGAGGAGCTGATCCAGAACATGGACCGTGTGGACCGTGAGATCACCATGGTGGAGCAGCAGATCTCCAAGCTGAAGAAGAAGCAGGTGAGTAGTGAGGATGGGAGGGGCTCCAGTGAGCGGGCAGGAACCCCGCCCCGAATCCTCCGGTGCCCGGGACCATGCAGTCTCCTGTTTTTTAAATACGTTTTGCTTCTGGAAGCCTCTGGGCTGGGCACATCAGGGCCATGCATCTGTACTTCCAACAGAGAGTCCAGAGTGTTGGGGGACCAAGGCTTTCTGAGCGAGGCACTGAGCTGCCTGGGACAGAGAAAGAGCCATAGGCTGTTTTTGCATGAGAAGCTGAATGGGGAGCTGGAAGCTGGACAGTGGGGCTTCCAAGATGGCGACCCAAAATCCCAGAGTGAGGCTGGGCCCTGGTGCCGTTAGGTTGGCCATGCCAGACCAGTGGAGAACATCTTCGGTCCTCCAGGCCTGGCTTGGGGACTGGGCTGGAGCCACGGTTACATTCATGGATGTTGATTAATTCCGGAGACCAAGTGACTTGAGCTGTTGTTATTAGTTTTGGTTTGCTTTTTTTTTTTTTTTTTCTTCTTTCTTATCCTAAATTGCTTTTGGAATGGTATCTTATAAAAGAATGTTTTTATATACGTACACATGCACGCACGCGCTCAAACGCCCGCCCGCATGCACGGTTAAAGAGATGATTTGGTGGTTAAGGGCACGTGTTATTCTTGCAGAGTACCAAGGTTCAATTCCCAGCACCCACATCTGGCAGCTTACAACTGCTTGTAACTCCAGCTCCAGGAGATGCCCCTGACCTCAGGCACATGGGCATATACAGACGTACACACACAAGTACATGATGTAAATGCATAAAAAAATATTTTAAGAAAATAAAAATATACTTAGTCATTTGTGTGTGTGCATGTGTACGCTAGAATACAGTTTGTGGGAGTTGGTTCTCTCCATCTTGTGCTTGTCAGCTTGTGGTGAGTTAACCTCTCCCCCTACCCCCTTCTTTTTTTGAGGCAGGGTTTCTCTGTGTAGCCCTGGTTGTCCTGGCACTCAACTCTGTAGACCAGGCTGGCTTCGAAGTCACAAAGATCTGCCTGCCTCCGCCTCCTGAGTTGTGGGACTAAAAATGTGTGTTGTTCCTACATTGGTCAGCACCCCTTCTTTTAGAAGGGGACATGGAGGAAGACAGGGTCTTTCAGGCCCTGGTTGGCCTGAAACTCACTAGCAGGCTGGCTTCGAACTCACAGAGATTGCTTCTGACCTTCGTTTGAGTTGAGTGCTGGGATTAAAGGAAGCACCACCATGCCTGCCCCACCCACTTACATTTATAAGTGCTGCGCGTGCGTGCGTGTGTGTGTGCGTGCGTTCGTTCAGGTACCTCGAGGCCCTAAGAGGGCTTTAGACATCTTGGAGCTAGACTTACAGGTGGTTGTGAGCTGAGTTCAGTGCTGAGAACTGAACTCAGGGCCTTTGCAAGAGCAATACACACTGATAACCACTGACCAGTCTCTCTGTACATACCCCTTGGCCCCAAACTAAAATTCCCAAGCATAAATGAATCATTTTAAAGTTTACAGTTAACTGGCAATGGGCTCTCTCTTCCTCCTTTGTTCTGACAGACGCAGAGCCATTTAGCAATATCCCATCTTCCAGCCCAGTGTTCCCGCTGTGACAGTCTGTGGTGCTACTTTCTGGATCTCACACACACACACACACACACACACACACACACACACACACACACATTTGCCTTTCGTGTCCCTGCCTTGTGCGCTCAGCATAAGGAGTTTCGGGTTCACAGAGCGTGGTTGAGCCTCTTTATGGAAGAGTGCTGGTCTACCGTGTGGCTATAGCTTGAATGACTGTTTCTGCTTGTCCGGCAGCTCGCCCGCTCACTGCTCATGAGGGCTCAGTTCTTCCAGGTCCTCACTGGTGGTGTTTCCAGACTGTACTGGCCTGGGACTGTGTAGTGTGTGATCAAGGGCGGGGTGAAGCCAGGGTCCTCACAGCCCTGCGCTCACCGGGTTGTGCGGTGTCTTTTTAGATCTTCCAATCACTTTTATGGGTATGTGATGTCACTGCCAGGTCACACTGAGGAGGTGGCCGAGGGTCAGAGAGGTGCAGTGACTCTGGGACCCTGAGGGAGGGAAAGTCTGACTTCAGGCCAAGAGCTATGCTGTCTAGTCAGGGCAGTAGCCATTGGTTCGTTCTCCGGGGGAGGGTCTTCACCCTCCCAGCTTCTTAGTGTTCCTGGCTTTTGTTTCTTTGTTTTTGTTTTGGTTTTTTTTGGCTGGTCTGTGAGAGCTGCCACCAGGGGTCACTGCAGGACCAAGGCCCTCAATGCTGCCTGTTTCTGCCTCATCTTATCCCTGTTTGGGGCCGTGAGAATCTGCTCCCATGTGACTGAACATGCTAGCTGTATGTCCATAGTCAGCAGAGCACTCATGGCGCCCTCTGCAGGTCACCGTGGGCATTGGCTTCCCGTGGAGCCTGAGCCGAGTCTTGAATCCTTTGGTCTTCGCTTCTGACTTTGGGGTAAAGCGGACACCAGCAGCAGCAGCAGGAAGGGATGCCACATATGAGGAAATGGACCAGGGGTCCAGTGTGAACACATGGGCATGTGCTGCCACCGTGGCTACCGGTGGTGGTGGTGGTAGTGAGAGTGATGATAGTGATGTTGGTGATGGTGATTGTTGAGATGGTAAAATCTATGTGACGGTGATGGAGTTGGTGAGGATGGTGATGGAGGTGGTGATGGGCATGAGGGTGGTGGTGATAGGGATGAGGGTGGTGGTGAGGATGCTGATGATGCTGATAGATCTGATGGTGATGGAGGTGGTGGAAGTGGTGATTGGTGATGAGGATGGTGGTGGGGTGAGGGTGGTGTTTTAAGGATGCCGCTGATAGTAATGGTGGGGATGATGTTGATGATTCGTGTCCGTGGTGGTAGGGTGGCAATGGTGGTGGCGGCAGCGGTGTTCATGATGGTGGTGTTCATGATAGTAATGACGGTGATGGGTGGTGGTGACACTGTTGGTGGCCATGGTGGCCGGTGGTATCGATCCTGATGGTGGCGATTATGCACTGCTGTTGTGGATGTGGTGCTGGCGGTGATGGGTGTAGCTGTGATAATGGCGATGGTGATGGGGTTGATCGTGGTGAACGTGATGCTGAAGGTGATTGTAATTCGATGCTGGTGGTGGTAGTGTGCTGGAAAGCTCTGTCTGGCGAGCCTTTCTGCCTCTCCCATCTCCCTCCACGTAGCTCCTGGTTTAGTCCTCAGTAGATTTAGGAACTCTTCGTTTCCAGGGGAGGAATAGGAAGGTCAGAGACACCGAGTAACGTCTCAACAGGCTGTGTTGTTGTCCAGGTCAGAAGTATCATGCTCCAGGTTGAGGCCTTTGCCCTGTGCCTGCAGCCTCTCTGGGAGCCGTGAGCTTGTGGCGGCAGTGGTGGGTGAGAATGGCCGGTCCCTTGCACACGTAGTGCAGTCCCTCATCTGTGTGACCTCTAGCCCTTATTACAGCCCAGTCAGCTCCTTCGCACAGATGAGAACTGAGGCCCTAGCAAGGAAGAACCCCTCTTCCCCTCCTGCTCTGTCTCTGGAGCAGGATTTGAACCAAGAAAGCCTGGTCCAAGGTGGATACGCAACCACCAGGGAGCCCTGCCAAGGAGGGCACAAGTGTCTGGGTGACTCATAGGAAATGGGGATCAGCCTGACTTCCTGTGTGTGGCTACGGGCAAGCGGGGAGCAGCGCCTCAGCTTCCGGCCTACACCGCTCACGCTGTCCCTTCCCTGCAGCAACAGTTGGAGGAGGAGGCCGCCAAGCCACCCGAGCCCGAGAAGCCGGTGTCGCCACCACCCATAGAATCAAAGCACCGCAGTCTGGTCCAGATCATCTACGACGAGAACCGGGTATGGCCTGCAGGAACAAACCACCTTGAACCACGAGTCCCTGCCACAGTGGAGGCTGGCGAGTGGGTGGGGAGGGCCTGTGAGCCATGCATGGCATAGGCGTCAGGCTGGAGGGGAGCGAGGGGGCCTGCTGTTCTCTGAGAGGCACCATCACCTCGTATCTGCACAGCAGATCCAGTGGCACACTTGGTTTTACCTATATTAACACTGCCAGCTAGCTGCCTGGCCCGCCCTAGGAAGATGTGCAATGGTGTCTCCATCATACGCATGGAGAAACAGATCCAGGGATGGGGCGTGCCGAGGTCACAGTTACCCAGCCAGGATGTGGTAGATGTGGGAATTTGAAGTGGGCTCATGAGTTGCAGGACCTGATTCTCAGCCTTTACCTCTGCTTCCACAGTCCCCCTCAAGCTTGTGAGCTGGGACAGCCAGGCACCTGGTAGGCGGGAGGGAAGTTCCCCTTTCTCCCCTCTCATTGGCTGATTCCACGAGGACCTTTGAGCTTCTGAGCCTTGACTGCTTGGATTCTCTGTATCTGAGAGTGAGAAACCAAAGCCCAGAGAGCCAAGGCTTGTGCCTCAGCTCCTTAGCAGGCTACTTAGCTTAAGTAGGTGTTCTTTACTGCTGAGGAAGAGACTGGGGTTCAGGGAGGGCAGGGGGCCTGCCTGAAATTGCACAGCACGTTAGATTTGGGGCTGGGACTCAGAACCAAGATTAAACTTGCTTGACTGTGGTGGAGGTGGTCGGAGAAGTGTGATTCTCTCTAGCTGCAGTGGACACATGTTCCCAAGGCTGCCTTCCGGCCACCCTGTGTTCAGCTGTCCTTCTTTAAGGGAGGTGCCTCTGCTCTTTCCCTCTAGCCCCGAACCCCACCCCATCCCCCACATTTGTACTGGCTAAGGCGTGTATCACAGCCAGTTATAGTAGGTGCTTGGAGTTGGCAGGAGACCCGGAGATGTGTAGCACCCTTGTTTGTCCCTCTGCCTGCACTGAGCCTGGAGCTGGCTACCCGGCTTTCCTTGAGGAGTGACAGGCCTAGTGTTCCCTGCCCTCAATAGGACTCGATTTTAATCCCCTTCCTTCCCGCCAAGAGGCAGGACAAGGGCTTGTCTCCATTGTTCCTGTCCTGGTCGTCAGGCTGCCCAAGGCCTTGTGCATCTGGAACACATCTGTCCTCAAGGCCAGCGAGTGGCTTTCCCACCTCCCGTGGAGTCTGTGGGCATCACCGTTGTGGGCGCAGCTGAGGAGAAGTGTGTCACAGTCAGGGAGGGAAGGGAGCTAGCATGGCTAAGGGGGGGCACTGCATGGGAGGGAGCCTAGCTTTGATCTTCAGAGCATGCTCTGCCTGTCACACCTTGTCACATATATGGCTGTGTGTGTATGTGTGACCAGCGGAGGGGTTAGAGTGGGTCCATAGAGTCACCATGCGTTTACATGTCATACATTTATGTCTGCTTAGCACATGTGTGGCTACGTGAGCACTGCCTGGGCTCATGTGGACACATATGTGCACTCTGAGAGTTGATACAGACATTGGGGTTTTATCTGTGATATCAGGGCACTGTGCGGTATGTGGTGGTGGCCCCATCTGGCCCCAGGGTCTCTGGCTGTGTGACTCTGGATCCTGCAAAATGCCAGGGAACTCCTGACTTCCTGAATGTTCTCTGGGCATGCTTCTGGTGGCCTCAGACAATGTTGTCCCCCTGGCTCTGGCTACCTCATCTACAGGGTCAGACCTTCAGATACCCATGGGCTTATAGCCAGAGCTGGTCTGCTCTCCCTGATTGTGTGTCCCTGGGCCCTCTGACCTTTGTCTACAGATTGAAGCTGCCCTAGTAGAACTGACTGCCCTGGTCAACTTTGGGCAAGGCTGCCTTAGCTCTAATGAGTATGTACCAACATCTACAGCGAGCTGGCCTTGTTTCCACATATGGGTGACAGATCATAGTGTTTGGGAACCTGTTGTATGCCAGGGATGGAATTGGCATCGTGGCTATGTCTACTGTCTGCCAGTGTGTTGGGGAAGCTAGGGAGCCAGACTGAGAGGTGACCTGGGGTCAGGCTGTAGGTTCACAAAGAGCCCTGTGGTCCTGTCCTGGAGCAGGTGTGAGGGACTCAGTTAGGCCTGGGTGACAACACTGCTGCCTTGTCCTGTGGCTGGCAGGCACACTGGTCAGGTGAGGGTGGTCAGGCGAGGGTGGTCAAGGGGATTGGGGGAAGTTGAGACCTCTCTGGGGAGGAAGGTGGGTAGAGCCTGGCAGGGCAGCATGCCAGGGAAGAAGTGCAAGGAAGTGGCTGGACCTGCGGTGTCTGGGAAGCAGCAGAGTCCACACAGCAAGGACCCAGCCATCTTAGCTGGGGGATGGGCAGCTTCAGCTTCCAAGGTGGCAGGAGATGGTGAGGGAGGGAGTATGAGAGGGAGTGAGGCTGAGGCAGTCACTGAGGAAGTCACCCTTCTTAGGGTGTCCCCAGTCCTCAAGGAGGGACAGCAGACTTGTCCCTCAGCCCCTTCCAGCACAGCCTTATACAAGCTAGCAGTGTGGTTTGCAGGGCACGGCGTCCTAGAGACCCCTCCCCCCAGATGCAAGGCTCTGCTCTAGCTGTAAGCACAGTTCCTGGTGGCCCCGCTGTGTTAAGTGCCACCCCTTTTGCCTAAGCACAGAGCTGGTGCTGATTCCCACAGAGCTGTCACTCACACCAAGATCTCATAGCTGAGTCAATATTCCTGGCTCAGTCCCCATCTTATGCCCTGGCCACACCCTGAGGCTGCTGGTCTCAGGGTCTCAGCTCTGCACAGAAGAGCCAAGAGTGGACCTTAGCACTAGGCAGAAGTTGGTTTTCTTGCTAGCTTGAGACCGCCCCCATAAACCATTCCGCTGTCTGGTTCGGGTGGGTGGGTTGAGATTGTCTGCCCTCAGGTAGCTCTGCCGTGGTGCTCTCAGGTGAGGATGGTGACTTCAGTGGACCCCTGAATTTTCTTCAGCATCTGCTTTCTGACATAGGGGTTCAGGCTCTGCTCCCCCCACAGTCCTAGTCCCTGTTCCCCTCTTCACTCCCTGCTTCCTGTGAATCAGCCCTGGTGGTCCCAGTCTGGGCAGCCAGCCAGCGGAGGCACAATGTTGTCTTCATGTGTTGGCCTGAGAGGAGAGATCAGCCTATTGAGGGGTGCCCCCACAGCCATGGGCCCTCTGCAGCATGCTTCTGTTTTCCTAATGAGGCCTGGTTTGTGAAGGGAGGGGATAGAGGCCAGAAATAGTCACACTATTGTGAGATGGGATCCTAGAAGGCCCCGGTGTCCCCTCCCGCCGCTCCGGCTCTGAGGTCAGCAGACACCAGAGGCATCCAAGCCTGGCAGAAGACAGCCTGGTTAGCCATGGTCGGATCCTTAGCCAGCGCCAACCTGGGAGGGACTGAGGGCTCCTTGCAGGGTTGACTGTAGTCCTCCCTGCAGATGGGGCTCTACCCTCATTCCGGAGGTGCTGGGTCCTGTCTGGTCCGAGTCCTCGTTTAATTCCTTTCTTCTCTTTGCCCCACAGAAGAAAGCTGAAGCTGCACACCGCATCCTGGAAGGGCTGGGGCCCCAGGTGGAGCTGGTGAGCCAGGCTTGGCTGGGTGGGCTTGGCGGAGGTGGGGGGGTTGGCGGAGCGGAATAGAGCAATGGGGCGGGCAGCAGGTGTCAGGGGCAGTGGGAGGGGACAGGAGGAAGTCATCTACTGCCCAGCACTGTCCCCAAGGGGAGGCAGGAAGCAACACCTCCTGATAAGGCCACTGGCAGATAACTCGTGAGTAGCTGCTGGGCAGAGAGCATGCCCGTGCCTCTGAAGCCAGCCCGCATGCACGCACGCACGCATATCCACCACGTTAGCTCTGCATGAGAGTCCATCCACGGTTGGTGTCTCTAGACTCCCTTCTCTGAGCATGATGACTGTGAACCCCTCAGAAGGACTCTGACTTCTCAGTGTTGCCGCTTGGGTCAGTGCCTGCTTGTGGGAGGAAGGGTGGCCATGACTCTAGTGATTGTTATCATTGTCCTGCTGGTCTCCAGTGTGTCACAGCTCGGTGGGGAAGCAGCCCCGGCTCAGGGGTCTGGAGTGGATGAAGCAGAAACGCGCCTCACCCACCCAAGCCTGCTCTTGATGGTGTAGTGTTGGGTCGTGTCAGTCACAGGTGGCAGGTGTTGCTGGTCATTGGTGCATAGGGTCTGGGGTGCGTGTGAGCTCCCTTGGTCTAGATGAGTCCTGGCCACTGCGTACTTGCTAAAGACTGTAGGGCGGGTACCTTCTGGCCAGGTCTGAGGTGTACCCTAGCACAGTCTTGTCCCTAAAGAACCTAGGGTAGAAGATGGGCGCGGGGTTCCTCTGCTGCCTGTGCTCTACAACCCCTTCCTGGGACCCGGGCAGGGCTGCTATGTGGCCACTGGGTCTCTCTCGCTTCTGTCATACACTAGTCACCAAGCTGTACCATCTGCTGCATAGTACTTCCTTCCAGATATGTATGATACCATGGCCTCAAGGAGCCCTGTGTCGCTGTTCTTGATCCTTCTGGCCATTTTCTCTGAATGGAGCCATGCAGTCCATGGCCATTTGTTCTTTCTCGCTGTTTCTGCCTCTCCCCTTCCCTCAGCATTGGTGTTTTAGGTTCTCCTACATGGAGGACCTGTGTTGGTGCTTTATCCCTTTTCAGAGCTGCATCATATTCCATTGTTTCTGGACTGCATTTTATCTTTCCGTTTTCAGTTGATGACCCTAGGTGGCTTTTTTGCTTTTGTCAACTGGGAATAAGGCCACACGACAAGAGTAGGGACAAGCAGCATTTGTCTCTGGAGTCTATGCCTGGTAGTAGAATTGCCGTCTCCTGTGTTGGATTTTTTTTCCCTCCTGGACGTTCCTGGCTGGTATCTAAGGTGGCTGTGCTATTGGACATTCCCATTAGCGAGTGTCTTGCCTCTGTTTCCCCCTTCTGCCATCCTGTCCAGATTCAAGGTGTGTATGCGTGTGCGTAGGCATGGCGTGCATGCCGGGCCTATAACCTTTTTGCCCTTGGAGAGAAGGTAATGTCTGTTGCTGTTTGAGGAGCGCAGGGCAGCTGGTCCCTGGAGATGTTGGCATTGGAGGGAGCAATGGCCTATGGTAAGGACACAGAGCGGTAACCTGCTGATAGGCACTTGCTGTGTATGTCTTTGGGTGTTGCCACCTTCCTCACTTTCTGGAAGAGGCTCTGAAGGGTAGTGCTCTGCCCAGCACCACACAGAGAGAGAAGTGTACCAGCCTGTTAGTGTGGCCATGTCTTCACAGGGCCTTCTGTGTGTATGTAGGGCTAACAGTGTACACACCTCCCTGGATACTGCCGATCTGGGCTTTGGTCATTGAGCCACCGTGGATTCTGGTGCCATGATACAACACTTGAGCCAAAAGTAGCTTAGGGAAGGGAATGGGTTTATTTTAGCTTATATGTTAAATGTCCATCATTGAGGGAAGTAAGGGTGGGGACTCAGGCAAAAACTTGAAGCAGAAACCATGGAGGAGGGTTGGGGATTTAGCTCAGTGGTAGAGCGCTTGCCTAGCTAACGCAAGGCCCTGGGTTCAGTCCCCAGCTCCGAAAAATAGGGAAAAAAAAAAAAAAGAAGAAACCATGGAGGAACACTCCTGTTTTGCTTTCTCACAAGTTCATTCTTAGCTAGCTTCATCATACAACCCGGGACCACTTGCCTAGGGAATGGTGCTGCCCACAATGGTTGGGCCCTTCTGCATCAATTAGCAGTTAAGCCCTACCCCCACCCCACCCCCCACAAAAAAGGGGGGGGGACCATGCCCCTAGGAAAGTTTTATCTTAGCCTTTTCTCTCAGGTGACCCCAGGTGGTGGCAGATTGACAGTGAAAGTATACTAGGAAAGTCAGGGGTCTCCCCTCCTCAGTTATTGAGTACATCGGGAGCCTTGGCATAGTAATGACAAGGTAGTGACCAGTGACCATCTTGCCCTGTGTACCCCAGAGGGAGGTAGGAACTTCAAGGATTCTACCTTGGGAGCCTCCCATGGCCCAGAGTGTCCCAGGAGAGCCCCGTGCTGGGCAGGGACCAGGCTGGCCAGGTGGGAGGCTGCACAGCTCTGAGTCACTTGCTTCCTTCCTGCTCTGAGGTGTCATTCTGAGAGCTCAGTGTCCCCATGGGCTGGGTTTGGTCACTGGCTTGCCGCCAGTCTGAAGGGCACCCACACCCACAGCTGTCAAGGGCTCCAGTTTGTGGCTGTAGCCATTTGTCTTAATGGAGAGGTCAGCCACACCCCTATTGCAGCAGGATGCAAGCCACCAGGTGTCCCTGAGCCTCCCCAGGATCAGCCCTCTGCTCCTGTCACGTGGCTTCAGGGTGTAACCCCAGTGCTGAGCCTAGGGGGCTCCCCCTGAGAGGCTACAGTTTCCTCCTTACTCCCCAGAAGGCAGGTTGAAGTCTGTGCCCTGCTGCCACCTTGGGTGTGGGTGTTCCCTTTGCCCTCCCAAGCTGGGAGCCTGTTTTGCTCACAGCCCCTTGCTGGGGTCAGTGGATCCGAGCAAGCCTCCACCCCTTCCTGCCCCAGTAGGGCTGTTCTCCATCTTTGAAACCAAACAATGGCAAACTGTCAATACATCAGCACTGTTCTAGGCTGTTCCCATATCCTGCGAGGCAGGTCCTCTGCCCTGCACCCATTTTCTAGATGAGGAAATCCAGACTCACGTGTCACTGGAGCCTGAGTCCTTGAGCAATACCCATTCACATTGGCGTTTGTTTTCATTGGCATCTGGGGAAACAAAGGATCTCGCACAGCTGCCCTGGGTACCAGGAAAGGGCACCTCCATCTTCACAGGCCCTGCATTCCTGAGACAAGGCCTTACAGCACTCCTCTGCAACGTTGGACCCCTCCTTCCACAGTTATGCAGCGAGTTTAGCTGCGGGTCCTTTCGTTGCCCTATGCAGTCCTCCCCATCTCTGCTAGGGATGCTGCACCTGTTCAGGCTCTGAACCCACAGGAGGCGCTGGTCCACGGTCTCATAACAAGAAGATCAGTTAAGCCTGGCTGTGTCCTCCCCTGGTGCACCTTACTGTAATGTGCAGAAACCGGTGTTTCCAATGCTGCAGGGGACCTGCCTTGTCTCTGAGCAGCAGGGGACCCATTGGGGAAAGGAATCTTGTGTGGTTCCCACGCTGGTCCAGAGTTGTGTTTTCCCCTTGGATTCTGTGTGTGTGTGTCTAGTAACCCAAAGACCCAGGACATGACAAGGTTCCCCACGGCGGCGTGAGTGCGCAGGAAGGAAAGGGCACAGGAGGTGGGTGTGGGAGGCAGAGTCCTCCCACAGAGTCCTCGTGGGGTGGAGTTCAGGTCATGGGCACATTTGGCAACTGGCCTTAGTCTTCCCATCCGTGCAGCAGTAGCGACTGCCACATGAGTAACCACCCTGACAATGCATCAGATTCAAAGAAGCTAGACACCCGCCCCCTTGTCCCTGGAAGGCAGCAGAGGCCTCTGGGAAGTAGTGTGTGGGAGGATAAGGGCCACTGGTCTAGCCTCTGACCTGTGACGGGTCCCATGACTGCCCACTGCTCTTACCTCATTCTCCCATGTATGTGGACCTAGCTCATGAGTTCCCTGCTGAGGAAGCCTGTGGTGTCCTCAGCCCTAGCCCTAGGCTTGTTATTCCAGGGCAGATGTTTCTTAAATTTCTGTCTGCTGCCATTGTGGACATTGTGTGCACACTTATGTCCATGTCTGAGACTCATGGGCATCTGGAATCTCAGGCCAGCTTCCTCGGTCCAGAGCAGAGGCCTTGGTGGTCTCTTGTAGGCCAGTGTGGGGAGGGGGGGGTCACTTCTTGGCAGTCGTAACTGGACTCTTCAGAAGCTGTGTGACTGTGCCTGCCACCCGCTGCCCTCAGCTTCTTATTCTTGGTTTGTTTTGGTCTCTGTGGTCCAGGGAAAGATGCCTTGTTAGCACTAGGGCTGTAGGTTTCCATGGTGATCTAGATGCCAAGCCAACCCTAAGTGTTTTACAGATAAACTACATTGCTCAGGGTCGAGGCTAGGCCTGGTCCCTGCAGTTGAATCCTAGAGCCAGCTACAGCCTTTTCCTGGCCAGGTCCTGCTCCTCCCCGTGTTCTTGTCACACTCCCAGTCATATATCTGATTATTCAGCCAGTGGATAGCTACCAGTCAGTGCCAGGGCTGAGAGTGCTTGGTGTGGGTTCTGGCTGGTGACCCTAGCCCACCATACCCTGTCACCCGTCCCATCCATCTCTGACAGGATTCTTCTTCCTCTGCAGCCTCTGTACAACCAGCCGTCCGACACACGCCAGTACCATGAGAACATCAAAATGTGAGTCACTGCTATAGGGTACCAGCCCAGTCCTGGGGACCAGGACACCAGTGGGAAGCCTGGGTGGGAAGTCCCCTGCTATAGCAAGCCCACGCCGGGCTCAGAACAGGCCTGGAGCAGCTTGGGTACAGAGACTGGAGGCAGGAGGCCATGGTGTTGAGAAGAGACAGGCTCTTAGCTCTGGTCTGCTCTGGTGCACACTTGGTGCCCAGGGCAGCTCAAAGCACTAATCCAGAGGTTTCATGAGCCATGCCCCAGTGATGGGTCATTTCCCGGGCAGAGGTTGGGAGGAGATAATGTCCCTTTGGTGTCATACAGTGGGGTGACGCAGGGATGCCAGGCAGTTCTGGTGTCTGATGGCTGGTGTCCTTAAGCTGGAGGGTGTGTGTGGAATGACTGTAAGGTACTGGCTTCCTGGGATGTTTGAATGGCAGTCCCTCCCATCAGTGGGCAGTGGAGGAAACATTTCTCATCACCTGGAAATCAAAAGGTGGGGAGCGGCCTGGAGCGCATGGTGGGGTATTAGGTGTGGGGAGGAGGCCTGGAGGCAAGGGTCTTAGGGATCCAATTCTGAATGGTCCCACAATACTCTGGGAGGTGCACAGGTATTGGCTGGTGGCATTGGAGCATAGCTTGGTGAGCCCAGTAGGTGGTGACACAGTGATCTGGTTAGTGTCCTGCAAGCCAGTGTCCCTCTTGGTTCTCAAGTGTCACAGATACAGGAGACTTCTGAATGTATGGCTTTTGGAGTTGTGTGATGTCACACCCTGGCCACCTCCTGGAATATCTAACCCTGAGGGCCCTGTACTGGCTGTCAGTATTGGGTCCAGCTGCTGCCGTGGCTGTCCATGTTGTCTGTGGTCCTCTCATTGCCCTGAGCCTGAGTCGTTCTGCTTCTCTCTGTGGGGCCTGCCCAGCTGGCCCTGGTCCCCATGGGGAGATGGGTTACAGAAGAGAGATGATGACAGTTCATTATAGGGGCTTGTCACAGTTGCTTGGGGAGAGGGTGTGGAGGGGGGAGTGCCACCAGGCCAGGCTACTGAGACATTGATTTACTTGTTTATTTGTTCATTGACTTGGTCACTCTGTCCCTCAGTTATTTTACTTGTTCATTCATTCATTCACTCGCTCGCTCGCTCGCTCGCTCGCCGGCCGATGTTGCCAGTGCTGTTCTCACCCCGTGGAGTCAGGACAGTACAAAGGCTTATTCCGCGTTTGGGTTTTGACAAGCAGCAGAGAAGAGTGAGGGGTTCAGTCACGGAGAAAATCTCCACTCGCCTGAGGCTTGCTCAGCCCTGGCTTTCATGTCATGACACTCCTTGGTGGGTTTCTTAAGTGCGTCGGAAGAAGATCTCATTGGATGGCCCTGGCTAGCCCAGAGCCTTCTGAGTGCTGGGATTCCAGGATGTGCTGTCATACCCAGTCTGACGTAGCCGGTGACCGGACGACAGGCTGATGGTTTTATATTGCTTTTGCTGCTTACAGTGAGTGATGTTCCTGGGGATAGAAACAGTCATGGACCCAAGCCAAAGAGGTGTGTGCCCGGACAGTGTAGGCGACGTTAGCCTTAGCTTAGCTGTGACCCGTGTCACCTGTGCTGACCAAGGATGGATTTGGAATGGATTTCTTTGATGCCCTTTGCCTCTATTAGAATCTGTCTGGGCTTGGTGGCATAGGTCTGTGAGCCCAGTGCTCTAGAGGTTGGTGAGTAAAAGATATATCCGGGGCTACAAAATAAGACAATAGCCTTAAAGCTAGCTAGCTGAACTACCTTCCTATCTACCTACCTACCTACCTACCTACCTACCTACCTACCTACCTACCTACCTGCCAGACACTGATAGCTTTAAAAATCAGTAAGTAAAGACAGAAGAAAGGAAACAGGGGTCTTGAGCCTATGCCAGTTGTGGTGACCATCCAGCTGCGTTATTCTAGCTATTAAGTCATAAATATGGCTCTGAGGGAGTGACCTTTCTTACGCAGACAGCTAGTTTTCTGTTTGGTAAGTCCATCTGTGAGTGCGTTGTGAGCTACGTCATGCTTAGAGTGCTAGGGCTTGCTGTAGGCGCCATTAACATCATGGCCACTGTTGCTTATTTCAGAGTTACACTGCTAAATCCACTGCGAATGTGCCCCG
This sequence comes from Rattus norvegicus, assembly GCF_021556685.1. NCBI lineage: Eukaryota > Metazoa > Chordata > Mammalia > Rodentia > Muridae > Rattus > Rattus norvegicus. The sequence goes on from NC_141545.1 coordinate 38,587,079, forward strand.
AGAGGAGAGAATGGAGTAATAGGAGATGGGGGAGGGAGTCTGGCTCGAGACCGGGGCAGGATGTGCTGGTAGAAGCCTGAGCAGCTGCCTGGCTGTGTGGAGCATCCCAGGCAGCTGGGACCAGCAGTGCAAAGGCCCTTGGGCCGTGCTGAGCTGCTCGAGATTGCAGACTGCCGCAGCCACAGGCAGGATCAGTCAGGCCCAGGAGGGTGCTTCTTGTACTTCCGCTCGGTCACCATCCGCAAAGCTGCGGCCTCTCTTGTGGGATGTGCTCTGCTACGAGTTTACCTTCAGGTTCACTGTGATGGCCACTGGGAGAAAGGTCCTGCCGTGCCGTGGGAAGGCCCTGAAGAGCTATGGGCAGTGAGGTATGGAAGGTCAAGGCATCAGGTCTAGGGTCCCGCCCAGGGCTGGTAGTATGTGGTAAGCTGCCTCTTGACTAGCGCCACCACTCACTGGGGACCACACACTTCAGCTGTGGCCCTCGGCTCCATCGGCCGTTCTTGACCCCATTCCTGCTGCTCCGGCCTGTGGATGAGTCTGAGGAACGGGGAAGCCTAGGGCTGGGACGCAAATTTTGCTTTTTTAAAAAAATTTTTTTTTTTTGGTTCTTTTTTTTGGAGCTGGGGACCGAACCCAGGGCCTTGCGCTTCCTAGGTAAGCGCTCTACCACTGAGCTAAATCCCCAGCCCCTTTTTAAAATTTTTTTTAAGCCCCTTTTGGACAGAGTTTGCATACAGGTTGCCATTTTTAAAGTCTGAGCAGTAGCTTTTTCTTGGTCACTTAGGGTGAGCTTGTCAGCATGGGCTGCAACAGCACAGTGTCAGGGAATTCTGTCTTTTTGTTTCTTCCGGTCAAGGACTCCTCTGGTCTTCTCTGTGTCCTTCCGTGTTCCTGATGTTTCTCATAGGTGGGGGCTGGGCTGCCCCAGTCGCTCACAGTCCTGGGGTAGGTACAGTGGGCAGCGCGGGGTGTAGAGACCAGGCTCTGAAAGTGCAGATAGCTTCCTCTGGACTGAGACTACTTCCAGAGGGCTGCTGGGTAGCACGCCCTGTGACATGGTGAGGCTCAGGCCCGGGAAGCTGCTTGGAAGGCAGTGTCTATGTGACCTAGGTGAAATGTCAGGAGTTCCCAGGCCTCCGGGGTGGATGAAGTCCTTAAGGCCTGGGGGCCTTTGGGGTTACTGCCTAATTGGGTGAGAAAGATTCAGAATGGTCAGCCTCGCCTCCTAGGGGTTGGGGGTTACCAGGGGAAACAGAATTCCCTAAAGGTGGAGCCAGGACCTCTGGAGTCACGTGGCGGTAGAGACTCAGCTCTGAGAAAACGGACTGAACAGTGTTAGGCTGGGGGCGTGCTGTAATCCCAGCTCGCAGGGGCCTGAGACTGTAGGAATGAGTGAGTCTAGCCTAGGCTGTCTAGCAAAAGCCAGACAAACAGACAACACCTGCATTAAACAGACAGTGTCAGGGTTGGGGATTTAGCTCAGTGGTAGAGCGCTTGCCTAGGAAGCGCAAGGCCCTGGGTTCGGTCCCCAGCTCCGGAAAAAAACAAAAAAAACAGTGTCGTCAGAGCTGCTGATGCAGGTAGTGAGCGGCCCATCACTGGGAGGTATGCAAGCCAAGAGTGCTATAGGTTGCTCTCTTTGGTTTGACATGCAGCAGGAGGGAGACTTTGGCTTATCAGTTGCCACTCTGGAAAGCGAAGACCTGGGCCCACTGTGTTAACAGTCCCTCAAGCTGACACCTGTACCTTACGTGTGGGAGTGGTACCAGGGGGTTTTGTTGTTCTAGTCCCTAACCGTAGTGACAGTTATTCCTCACCTCTTTGTTCACCAAGCACGCCTCCGTGTGTCTGTCTGCACCAGGCACTGTCTGTCCCTGGGAGTTAGGAGGGGATGAGTCCCTACTTGCAGTGGAGAAATGGCAGGCTCTCTACTCAGGCGGAGTGTGACAGCCGTGACAAGGACAGCGAGATTGATCCGGGGTTAGTGGGGAGCTCCACCACCCAGGGAGCAGAGCCGTCACCACTCCTGGGCTCTCTGCTGTAATTGCTGAGAGGTGGGAAGCGTCCCTTCCCTGGGGACCTGGCCCCTGTCATTTTAATTTCTCTGCCTGCGTGCCTGGCCGTGACTTTCAAGTTAATTTCATGCTTGGCTTCCTGGGGTGGGTGATTTCAGACCTGTGGAGGTCACCTGTGCTCTGCTTGTCTCCCCTGCCGGTGTCCGGAAAGTGTCACTAGCAGCTGAGGTTCTGCCAGGGCACCTGCCACCTGGACTGGGAGCCTGCCCTCTCCCAAGGGCTTAGATCTCTTAGAATCCCCACACAGGGAGGGCAGCCCCAAGGGCATGCCGGAGGAGAGCAGTGTAGGAGCTCCCAGACCTGCAGGACCTTCAGGAGCATCCATGCCTGGATGGCGTCAGATAAGTCTCAGCCGAGTACGATGGGGCTGGACAGCCACCGCCCCGCCTGGGGTTTGCCTACCTGCTTGGTCTCTGCCAGCATGGAGCCTTGGACCTCGAGTGTCTCAGGCTCCTCTTTTCCTCATATTCTAGGCCCGCCATCTCATTTTCAAGATGGACAGGAAGCAGGTTACTGGGAACATGTCTCTGGTCTTGCTCTGGTGGTTCAGAGGTGCCAAATAGCTTCCCCAGGGTCACAGAGCAAAGACGCACATGTCTCTGTGTCTCTGGCCTGGCAACCTCAGATAGTCAGTCACATTGCCTTCCCCACTAGCAGGCGAGGATGCTCGTTACCACAGAGGCTCTCGGGCTCTCTAACACCCTGTTACCAGCTTGAGCAGGCATAGGTGGGGCTCCATCTAATTGTGCCTTGGGACAGTTGGGGTCAGACCCTTCTTGACCCTCATCTCATCCGGCCAAGCCCAGGAGCTCAGCTCCCCTCAACCGCCTTTGTTCAATTCCACGTTTGTAATTGCCAGCAGGCAGCTGATTTCATGGCTGTTTGTGGAAGGCCTCCCTTTGTCTCTCCACCGGAGTTCCTACATTCACACTAGTATTGGTGTAGCTCCCCATTCTTCCAGTAGCAGGTGGCTGTATTCCCTCCCCTCCCGCTTCTGTCCCCCTCTCCTCTTCCTCCCTTTTCCCTCTTCCTCTCCTTCTCCTCTTTCCCCCTCTCTCCTCTGCTCTCCCTCAGCCCAGAATCGCCTCAGACTTCCTGTATGGTACACAATACCTAAACTTCTGATCCTTCTGCCTCAGCTGATTCCCAAATGTTGAGATTACAGGTATGGACCGCATTTTCATGTGGTGCTGAGGATTGAACCTAGGACTTCATGCTTGGTAGGCCAGCAAGCCACGTCTGAGGTCATAGGCATGGGACCCCCAGGCTCTCACTCCAAGGTGACGCCCTTCAGTGGGAACTCTTAGATTAGGGACATGTGAGGAAGTTGGGGTTCCCTCACCCGAAAAGTGATGTAGCCATGATCCCGGGTTAGAGAGGGCATGTTCAGGTGTGTGATGGTGATGGTCCCCAAGGCTCTCTGTCTGTGTCTCCCAGAGGTCAGTTACAGTGCCTGGTTGAGTGTTTTAGGCCTGTGGGGTGTAGGGATGTAGCAGGTCTCTGCTGCTTGGAGCGTGTGGTGGATGGAGTCCTGTATTCCAACTGTGCTGTGCCTACCCTCAGGATTTCTGTTCCCTCTTTGCAGTCTGAGCTTTATCTTGCCCGTCTGTGTCTTTTTTCTACCCTCTGCCTCCATTTTCTAAATCTTTGTCCATTCTGAGGTAAATCTCTGTTCTCTTCTCTCTCCCTCCCTTTTCCTTCTCTCAGTTTCTCCCTTCCACCCCTCTCTGACCCTGCTCTTCTACCCATGTCTGCACCCTTGTTTTCCTCTCTTCCTCTCAGAATCCTTCCCTGCTTTCCTCAGTAATACTTGCAGAGCCTTGTGGGGGGCTATGGTCAAGCTGGTACAGTGGAGCGGGGCAGTCTACCCAACCTGGAGACTCCTCGATGCCTTTAGCTGTTCATAGGACAGTGTCCCTGGCCATAGCCATTGCCACATGACTCATTTGCCTCCGGGTAGCAAGGGTTGAACTTTGTTGGTTGATACCCATGGCTGTGACTCAGGGATGAGGATGATGCAAGTTGGCAAGTGTGGGAGCTCTAGAGATGGCGGGCAGGTGGTACTAGCAGCTCTAAGGGACAGGTAGGCTCTTGGGAAAGGGGGAGTGGGCTCCCTCTGACTGAGGGCCAGTGCTAATCACCGTGAGCTCCTGCTGAGAGCTGGCCATCTCCGACGCCCCTGTCTGTGCTCCCCAGAAACCAGGCGATGCGGAAGAAGCTGATCTTGTACTTCAAGCGGAGGAACCACGCACGCAAGCAGTGGGTGAGTCCCGTCCCGTCTTTTCCATGACATATACAAGCAGTGTGTGAGTCTAATCCGGTCTCTTCCATACCATGTGTGAGCTGTGGGTGAGTCTCATCCCTATCCCGTCCCTCCCCTCCATGTGTTATGAAAGCAGTGCGTGGGTCCTGTTCTGTCCGCTCAACACACGGGCAAGCGGTAGATGAGTCCTGCTTCCATTCTGCCCTTCTCTGAATCCCCACCCCTGTCCCCTCTCCTCCATTGGTGCAGTAGATAAGGGAAGCCCTGTGCCCCCATGGCCATTCAGGAGTCAGAGCCTCTTCAGCACATGCTATCCAGGCTCCCGAGGTCCCTGTCCACTCTGCAGCTGTCGGGGATGGGTGTCTGCGTCATGAGAGAATGCTGTAGATGAACCCTAAAGGCTGCAGCTCCTGTGGTGTTTGGGGCTCCTGACCTCCTCTCCCAGCCCTCTAGAGTGGGGAGCCACTGAAGCCAATAGGGTCTTGAATGCATCCTTAAAATGTCCTTCATGGGCTTTAGTGCCCACAGTTTTGGAGAGAGATAGAAGCTAGGGGTGTCCTGAGAGACGATCCTTCCCCTCCTCCAGCCAGGTCCAGGCTCTGGAATATTCGGCCATTGGAAAGCAGCAAGGCCCTGGTCTGTGGTGGACCGTTCTTCGGGAGGGGGTGAGGGAAACAATTGCACTTTGACCCACAGGAAACCAGGGCTAAGGGATAGAGGCAAGGAACCTGCCATGTTGCCTTAGCTGCCAGGGTTGGGAGTGACACTCCACCATTATGCCTACTTATGTAGTACCGGAACCGTGTAGCTGGTTTGATTTAGGCCTTCACCTCCCTTCCTGGGCTCTGCATGCAGTCTCTGCTTAGCCTTGATCCTGAATCAGCTCTGATCCAGGGCCAGGCTTCAGTTGGAGGTGATGTCATCCATTCCATTCAGCCCGGGACTGCTGGGAGACACTGTCTGGTGTTTGTGTGTGTGTGTGTGTGTGGTGGGGGGTGCGGGGGTCTACGATGTCAAGATGGCAGACTCGACCCTTCCTGGGCTGTCACATGGGGCTGCAAGGTGGTCCCTGCCCCCTTTCTCAGGTTGGCCTTACTCAGCCAGTCTTACTCAGCAGTGCCTAGAGCCTGCGGGTGTGTAGTAAACAGAAGACAGCAACTAAGTTCTGCTTGCACTGAAGTGGAATGATGCTGGAATGTGAATTGTGGGTGAAGAGGAGTCAGGGAGCTCCCCAGTCATACGCCTTCAGCTGCAGTCCCGAGTGCCCACTGTGCATGTGGTTCCTGGCATGGGCTTCAGGAACTGAGTTTCCCATCCCAGACCTTTTCTCCTCATCAGTGGGCATGGTTCCATGAGGTGGGTGTGTTTGCACAGCCCCGTATTTCAGGCAGGGAAGCTGAGACGGAGAGGTTAGCGCGTTGGCCCCATGTCACACAGCTGAGTAGTGGCAGCGTCTGGATTGGCACCGGGGCTGTCTTGTTCCTTAGTCCTGGGTAAGCAGATAGGGCCTGGGCAAGCTGAGGTAGAGATGAGCTCCGGAGGGAAGGTGGCCTCAGCAGTGGAGGAGGAACGGCCCTGCTGACTTACAGGGGCGAGCTAGTTGTGTACAGGTCTTTGCTGAGGGAGAGCATGGCAGGCGTAAAGGCCCTGGGGTTGGCGCTCACCAGGACCTGTTGAGGCTTATCCTCCCAGAGGAGCACAAGTGCATTCATGGTGAATCTGCCCTCAGTGTGGGATGTCCTGTGCGTCGGGCTGCAGGAAAGGACGATAGTTGCATGACCACACCCTCGCTCTAAGATCAGGCTGGTCAGCTCCAGGATCGCCACGTGCAGACCACAGGACCACAGGACCGCAGGCCCCTGCTGCTGATGGACGAGGAGAAGGCAGGCGTGGGGGGGGGTCCCCTTAACATCCTGCAATCCAACCCTGCCATGCCATTGGGCCATCCCTAGATGCCACTCACAGCTTGCCCTGAGTGGCTGCCCTCAGCTGTATCTGCCGTCCCACGTTAGAGGTCCTTGCGGCTCTCTGAGAGGAGCCAGTGAGGTAGAGGGGGATTTGGGGTGGGCTTGGAGTCAGGGAGCTGGTTTTTAAAGATGAAGGAAAAGCCTCCGAGTCCCCTTGGCTCTGCAGCCCAGGTGGTCCGCCATAGGCTGATAGACAGAGAGGTCTGCCTCCTCTCCTGGCCAAGCAATGTCCTGCTGTCTTTAGACAGTGGTTGTCAAAGGATCCTTGCTCCGATGTGGAACCAAGTGCACTCACCTACCCAGTAGATGAGACAGACTGCAGCAGGCCACACTGTGGTTTGACCTAGACAGACACTGTCCTGTCTCAGACAGTACCACACCCCCATTCGGGAGCTGCTTGGGCCTTTGTGCTATTGCCTGGGGCTGTGGATCGTGTGGGATGTTCCTGAGGTCTTGGGCCCTGTTACTTGTCTGCAAGGTATGGGACAGCCCCAGCCCTCAGCTGGTGACTGACTGACGAAGTCAGCTCTGATGTCCTCCCCTGTCTCTGGCCTCTGGTCTCTCAAGTATTCTCTCCCTTCTCCTTGGGCTTCTGGGTAGGAGCCAAGAGACCTAGGCTGGACTGGTGGAATGTGTGTGGGCCCCCCTCCATCCCCCACCCCCCATCTGCCCTTAGCCGGAGTCCAATACCTTGGACTATTGTTCAACTCTCCTTGAGCCATAGACACAGGGCGCTCCGGGTCAGAGGTTAAACACACTGTGGCAGGTATCAGGGCACAAGAACATAGCCAAGGTGTTAATATGACCATGTCTCCCGTCCTTCTGTAGCTGTTAGGGGCGGGATTTTTGATCTCCTTGGATACATACAGGGCGTGCGGCTGTACCCTGGGCTTGTTGGAGAAATACAGCAGGCAGCTTGGTGGTTAAACCGGGAGGGGGACTTCCTCATCTGCAGAGGAGGGCAGAACCTTTTTTCCAATGTCTGCTAGGTTTGGGGTTCTTAGATCTGGGGAGTGTGGCTGCACCAGAGACCAGGGACAAGGAACTGCCTCGAAAGCGGATATTCCCTGGGGACACCTTTTCTGGGCCACAAGAGCTCTACAGAGCCATGCCGCCCAGGACAACTCCTGCAGTTGGGCGGCCTGGCTTGATCTGCTTCACGGTGTCCACGGTAGCCGGCGTGAACACAGCACGAGCCTCAGGCTACTGGTTCAGGGCTGTTTCTCATTTGTGTGACCGAGGGAATAACTTGACGGGACTGGAGGCTTCTGAGGCAGATGAGGCCCCTGAGGGGCACCTGTGACTCCCCAGGGACCAGCAGCTCTGTGACTGTGACAGAGTGTGTGTGTGTGTGTGTGTGTGTGTGTGTGTGTGTGTGTGTCTGTCTGTCTGTCTGTCTGTCCCTCCCCCTCCCCCATCCGTCCATGTGACTGCAGTGGGCAGTGTCCGGCCCTCACCGGCGTGCCTCCTTCTGGCCATGGCCCCCTCACAGGAGCAGCGCTTCTGCCAGCGCTATGACCAGCTCATGGAGGCATGGGAGAAGAAGGTGGAGCGCATTGAGAACAATCCGCGGAGAAGGGCCAAGGAGAGCAAGGTGAGGGAGTACTACGAGAAACAGTTCCCGGAGATCCGCAAGCAGCGGGAGCTGCAGGAGCGCATGCAGAGGTAAGGGCGCCACGGAGGACAGTGTGCACAGGGGTGAGGGGTGCAGAGCTGAGGGCAAAGGGATCGGCCCACACTAGGGAGAACACAGGAGTGAGTGCGTGTGTGCGGAAGTGAAGGCCCAGAGCGGGGTGAGGGTACTGAGGTGAGCACATGTAAAACAGCTCTCCCAGGGATGAGCATGTATAGAGGGTTCACGTGGGCCTCTGCTGGCTTGTGCCCAGAGTGCCCTCACAGGGCTTCACAGTTACAGCTAGGCACCCTCCAGAGCCATCACTCATGAGCTTTGTCTTGCTGTTCTCACTCTCCCGACCCCATGCCTGCTTAAAGCTGCTGAGTGCGACTCTGCGGGGGGGGGGGGGGGGGGGAGTCGGAGTGGGGACGGGAGGATGGCCGGGCCCAGCTCCGAGGTGGGTGCCTGTCCTCACTGTGGCCATGACGGGAGAAACCTGGGCAGGCTGTCTGAACAAACGAGGCTAGCTGGGTGTGGCCACCTGGATGCGTAGGCTCATCCGACTTGTCTCACCGACCCACACAACAACATGGTCCCAGGGGCTGATCTGAGGTCCAGAAACCTGCTCCTGGTCCTCGGGCTAGAGGCAGCATTGGGTTCCTGCTGGATCTTTGTCCTTTGTTCATGGGAGATGGGCTGCCATCTTGTAACCTCTGGGGGTTGACATTCCTGGGCTCTAAGCCTCTGGTCAGATGTGAAGGTGGGGTCTCAGCCCTGGTCTCCCCATCCCCATTCATTCACCCATACTTAACCCTCTAGAATGTTCTGCCCCATGATCCAGGCCTAGCCTCTCCGTGGGATGGCTGGTCCTGACTGTGTCCTTCTGGTTTCCAGCAGGGTGGGCCAGCGTGGCAGTGGGCTCTCCATGTCGGCGGCACGCAGTGAGCATGAGGTTTCTGAGATCATCGATGGCTTGTCTGAGCAGGAGGTAAGTCCACAGTGACACTGTGCACACCCCATCGCTTTTGAATGTCTCTCTCCATGTCATTTACACATAGCTTCTGCCATGATGGTCAGGTGCCAGCAGGAAACCTAGTGCTTTCAATCCCGAGGCTGGTGATGGGCATCCGTCAGAAGCGATGTGGGCACCAGCAATAAGTGGCCGTGCCAGGCCATGCCTGTCCCCCAAAGGGCACAGATGACAGGGATACCCACAACTGTGAAGGAAAACATAGTTGGGGAAATTCACTGATCCAAAAAGCCTCTAGTGCCTAGAAGGGACATCAGGAAGCTGGGTTGTGGGACAGGGATAAGTGCCCCTCACTCCTCTCCCACTGCCATGGTTCAGGGTCTCTGCTGAGCTTGGCAGAACTGTTAGGGGGCGGTCTGTCAGTGAGAGCAGCTGGGGCCAGCCGAGGACCTTCCTAGAGGAGCCTGCCTTCTGCCCGTTGTCCCTTTGGTCTTCCCTGGGGACCCAGTGCCAATCTTGGTGGGGTGTGGTCACCATCACAGAGAAGGCCACGAAGCAGAGCAGGTGCTTGTCCCCAGAGAGGTGTACATGGCCGCCACCACAGTGGACCCAGAACACCATGTACCAGGACCCTTGCTTCTTTTCTGGTGGTTCTGCTCTCAGGCAGAGATGGCCATAACACCTTTGTCCCTTCTGAGGCAGTTACGTGGCAACCCTGGCCATGTATCAGGAGTGGCCGCTTAAGTGGCCTCCTTGTCAACACAGACAGCCCTGTGCACGCAGCAACCTTACCAGCTCGGGCCTGCACCCCACTGAATGCCTGGCCTTTAAGGGACATCCTCTTGCTGTAGTTCTGCTGGAAAACCTCTCCTCCTCTTGTGGGCAGAAAGCAGAACTCAAAAATCCGCAAGCGGCAGCCATGGGGCCATCCTCGCTGGCGGCCATGCGGCTCGGTTCAACCTCTGTGCCACAGATGTGGATGCAGGTGTGGCTTTCGTTTTCTCTGGAAGCAGGGAGACAGTGGCCCTGTCTACCCACACATTGGACCCTTCCTTAGGCTCTAACCACACAAGAGTGTTGTGGCTGCCACCTTTTTGGGGAGCCATTGCCAGAACAAGGCTGGAGACAGAGTCTGGGTCAGAACCAGAGGGTACTGGGCAGGAGACACCTGGCACCTTCCTAACATGGACAAGCCAGGCAGCCATAGAAGGGCAGGCAGGCCCAGTCCCCAGGGGATGATGGAAAAGCCAGGGCCAGAAAGTGACCAGGCTCTCTGCGTGCCCTGTGCTATCCCCTGGATTTCTGGCTCTAAGCCAGATATGTGCCATCCCGAGTGTGCGTGGAGCCAGGCTGGGCCGTGCCCTGTCCCTGCCTTCACAGTGTTTTATTACACTGCCTTTGTGGGGGTGAGATTCATGGCCTCTCCTACTGCAGATAAGGCCTCATGCTGTGCACTGAATTTACGGCTTTTACTTTCCTTAACTACCCCACAACTCTAAATCCTCTCCAGCACCAGCCACGGCTGACTTTTTAATTCATCATCCCTCCCCTAAGGAATGCCCCAGGGCCGGGGCACCCACCCCTCACCTTGGAGGCCCTGCATTTGCCCCCTGACCCCACCCTGTGCTCTGCTGCAGAACCTGGAGAAGCAGATGCGCCAGCTGGCTGTGATCCCGCCCATGTTGTACGATGCGGACCAGCAGAGGATCAAGTTCATCAACATGAACGGACTCATGGACGACCCCATGAAGGTGTACAAAGACCGCCAGGTTACCAACATGTGGAGTGAGCAGGAGAGGGACACCTTCCGCGAGAAGTGAGTGTCCTCCGCGGCTGCCTGGGAGCCTTGCCTGTGTGCTCTCTGTTCTCACACTGTGGTCACAGAGGCACTGATCAGAACTCCCGCTGCTCTGGCGGTGAAGGGATCCTCAGCCCCTCTCTGCCTCCATCCTTTTAGGAGTCTTAGGCATTTGTCTTCTCGTAGGTAACAGGTGTGTGTCTCCTTGTACCTCACAGAATTCATCAGCAGACAGCTCCCTCCACATAGGCTCAGAGAGGCGAGGCCGCCTGACAGACGTAGAGCGCCTGTGGTGTGGAGGCAGGCGTAGCTGGCCGCTGGAATAGAGAGGCCGTGTAGGGAAGCCAGGGCTTCAGTGATCAGGAATAGGCTCTGGTAGTTAGGAGATGGAGCTCAGCTGAGTGTGGTTGCCAAACCTTTAACCCCAGCACCAGGGAGGCCGAGGCAGGGACATCTCTTCTACTCCAGCCCAGCTTAATCTATACAGTGAGACCCTGTCTCAAAAAGTGCGTCTCCAGGAGGCTTCTCCAGACAGTTTAGGGGAGACGAGTTTGTGACTTCTGGGTGGAAGACCATTTTAGCCCAGGGTGAGGACCTGAGGTGTTGTCTCTAGGTCAAAAGAAACATCCCGCGTTTTGGGGAGCCCTGGAAGAGGTGGTGGTATAGATGTCACGATAATATTCTTATGTCTGTTATTTGGGGCAGTACCCTGTAACACTCTACCTTGAAGCAGAACCCCTTCCTCAGAGGACCAGGACCCCTGAGAGGCTGGAGCGAAGAGATTGAAGCAGGGACTGGGCCGGCACATTGCCCAGGAATGCCTGTTGAAGGGGAGGTTCTCATGCAACAGGCCTCTGTTGAGCAGAGTGGCTGACCTGTTTTCCCTCCAGAGAGACCCTTGTCTGCTGGGGGAAGAGTAGTCCAGGGTCAGGCTGTACCTGCCTTTGGAAGGACGCTGTACAACAGGCTAGCCCCATCCCAGATCACAGACAAGGTTTGGCCGCTACATGGGGCTTGGGCACAAGCAACAGTCTTCAAAGTAGCATTTGGCTATAGAAACACACACACACACAAAAGAATCCCCCGAGTCTGCCCTATTGGCAGCTCAGGTCAGGAGCTCTCTCCTTTGTGGCCTGTATCTAGGACTCTTGTGCCTAGGACTCCTCCGTCTGGTGTGTTTTATGACCTGACTTAGGATAGTGGTCCTGAGATGGCTGAGGCCTCTGTGTGTCCTAGTGTCTTGCTAGGCCTGCTGTTTTAATGGGCAAACACTTAGGGGTACTTTAGTGGCCGGCCCTTCCTAGATAAGTCTCATTGCACTTCAGACCTAGTGATTTACTCTGATGATTCTATAGCTGACAAACTGATGACCTGATGTCTACTGGTGCATCTTCTGTTTACGCAAGGCACAGCCATATTATGTTGGTCTTTGAAGGCTGATGGTGTCCCCGGAGGGCTTACTTGCCAAGGTGCTGATGGCATCCAAACTGACCTCAGAGTAACTCAGATGTCACTTGCTGACCACATGGCCATGCACAAGCCAGCCTCAGTTTCCTCCTGGGTAAAATAGGCATGGCTACATAGCATTCTCCTTGTGCCTGTGGCAGCCACTTCTGCCCCAACAGGAGAAGCTAGGACACCCTTCTGTGAAAAGGTGATGATTTGCATGAGACCTGTGTGTCCCCATTCTTATCCTGGGGTCGGTCACACTACTAGATTTAAGGGAAGTCCACACGAACAGTCGTTACTTGGAGTTTTTTAGGGACATTGCCACTGGAAGGCCAAATATAAATATGGTTTACACAGGCCCAGGTGGTGAGTGCGTGCGTGCGTGTGCATGCTCTTGTATGTGTAAAACTTTGTTGCCTAGGGGCAATGGGGGGTGCCGCTTTATTTTCCAGACAGAGTCTCATAGCTCAGGCTCGCCTCAGGCTCATTGTATAGTCAAGTCTGGTCTTGAACCCTCCTCCTGCCTCAACCTCCCCAGTGCTAGGATCATAGACATAAACCCCATGTTATGTTTTATATATACACGAATGTGTATATATATGTATATATATGTGTACACAATGTATATATATGTATGTGTATACACACACACACATTTTAAAGACAGGGCTTTCTTTATGCAGTGCTGACTCTGAAACTTCTTCCCTCAGCCCATAGCACTGGCAATCTAGGCATGTACTGCTACGGTTGACTTCTTTTGAAGCCTAACTGCCCGTGATTGGTTGAACCTTAGATGTAGTACCCTGTACATGCTCCCTTCAGGAGCGACATGAAGCGCCCAGGCTAGGCCAAACCCATTCATGTGTGCCTATCTCACAATGCCTCTGAGCCACGCGTTTTCATTTTTTTTCCTGTTTTAGTTCTGAGATGAGGTCTCACTAAATTGCCCTGCTTGGTTTGAAACTCACTGTACCCCAGGCTGCCTGTCCACCTGCCCCAGTCTCCTGAGTTGCTGGGTAACAGTTGTGCCATCAGACCCGGCTCTCCCAGATTCTGGTGAACTGTGGTGGGGAGAGGGACAGGTGCCCTGCAGTGTCTCAACTTTGATTTCTGGTAGCCTGGGGCCCATCACTGCCTGGGGAAGTCCTATAGAAGGGATGGTGGCAATGGTACCCTAGGCTTGCCTGCCATGGGGGAAGGCGGGGGGGCTGGCAGGGTAGCCACCGTCCTGCTGCTTTGCTACCTCTGCTTCCTTGGGAAGAGTTTAGAGGCTCTTCCGGATTCCCCAGTGTCTGGCGGGGAGAACGGGAGGGGCCTCTGGCCTGCTGCCCAGCCACCTGGAGGCCAGGCGGGGCAGCCCAACACCAGCTGCACACTGGTGGGAACTGGCCCTGGACTGCTGGCAGCCATTTCTTCTCCCTGGAGATACCAGGGTGGTGGCAATTCACTGGAGACAAGGGGGCAGGCTCAGTGACGCCACCCAGCACCCTGAGGGTGTAAGCAGAAGCAGGCCTTGACCCTACCCTACCCCCACAGCTGCCTGGCCCTGACATTTCAGCTGGCCGGCTTTCCCAGTAATGCTCAGGCTTCGCAGGAAGCCTGTGGCTCAGAGCCAGTTCCCGCCACCCCCTGCGGCTCCAGCCACTTTTGGCTTTTCCTGGGCATCCAAGGCTCTGTCCCAGCCTTATTGGAGGCCTTATTGCCTGGCTTGTGCAACCTCACCCAGGCAGGCTTGGCTTGGCGTGGGCTTGGGCCTAGCTGGGCCGAGCCAGGCCGAGTCAGGCCCAGCTTCTTAGACCCGGCTGGGAAGAGAGACAAAAGCAGATCTGGGGGGGTGGGGGACCCCACTGGCAAGCTGAATGCCGTGTCCTCATTTTTCCTGGAAGCCTGCAGCAAGACAAACAAATGTATTTTCAAAGGCATTACTGCCAGTGAGTCACTCCGAGGAACGCCCTGGACCCTGGTCCCTGCCCCGCAGCCCTTCCCACGCCCTGAAGATCTGCTAGTGGGGCGGTGCCCGCCCAGCCAGGCTGGGGTGGCAGGCACTGGGCACTCTCAGGTCTTGGCTGTCCTGTAGGGCCTCCCTCAGCCTCAGCCTGGCCTCAACGTCCTTCTCTTCTCCCAGGTTCATGCAGCATCCCAAGAACTTTGGCCTGATCGCCTCATTCCTGGAGAGAAAGGTGAGTGCCCATCCCTGGCTGGCAGTACGGGCACTAAGCCGGCTTGCCATCCATTCCTCAGGGCCTATGTCTGGGCTGGGTGGAGTGTCTGCCCCTCCTCTGTCTCTCTGGCCAGCTCCATCTTTTTTCCTGCCTCCGCCTCCTTCCTAAGAGGGAAAGCCAGGCAGGCCCCACCCGGGATGGGGAGGAGCCTCAGGCTTCAGGCCCAGGCCGCCCAGGAAAGATGTGGAGACTGGCATCACATAGCCACTTGCCCAGTACACTGGGTTGGGCGCCAGTTCTGAGAGTTTTGCCATGTTCCAACTGAGGCCTTGTGGCCAGGTATGGCCTGCATCCAGGTCTGTGTGTGGAGTAATCTCCTGGGTCCTTGTCACGGGTATTACGGGTTTTCTGACAACTGTAGATACCACTTCCGGCGTGTGGCTAACACGCCTATCATTCTGAGTAAACCTTCATGCAGAATTGATATTTGAACCCAACCTGTTCCCCAAACCAGAGCCTGGAGCACTTGCTCTGGTTCTGCTTCTTGTAGGTAAGGAGTCACATTGTCCCCAGAGGGCTACCGCTGGCTTTTACTCACACACCAGGCTAGCCTACAGTACACGAACAACCCTTAGTGGGCAGGTGGCAGCATTGGCTGTACGTGGGAGTTGGTTCTGTAGGCCCCGCACCTCAGCTACCTTGGCCGACCCTGGAGGGCCGCAGTTTGGATCTAGACCCTCAACAGTGGGATGTCCAGCCTGGCTGACCCCTGCCCTGAGTCTTAGGGATGTTGGGAGCTGGTGGGAGGTGGACCGTGGGATCTAGATAACCATTTTCATAGACAGTGATCATTCCTCACAACTGATATGGGCTGATATGTTCTGGGGAGACGGACCCTCTGGGATGTGGTACCTGAAGAACGAGTGTTGGGAACCAGCATTATAAATAGCCTACCTGTCTGGTGAGGCATCCTGATGGGTGTGGGTGACTCAGTAGTCCCTAAGTTTAAAGGCTGGCGCTCCACAGAGCCACAATAGCTCTGAGATTGGAGATTGAGTAAGGCTGTGGGGGAGGGAAGAGGAGGGGAATCTGAGGGAGAGAGGCACTCAGAGAGGATCTAGATGAGGCAGATCAGTGCTTCTAGGACACAGGTGGCTGCTAAGGCCATTTCTCATTCCTGAGCTGGCTGACACACAGGTCCTCTGGGTCATGGGTGTAGACGAGGGTTGCCTTGGGGGACCCTGTGGACATAGCGTTTGTCCATGGCACACTCCAAGAGTGGTCTGATTTGTACCACCCCACAGTCCTCGTGTTCCCTAGCTTGGCCCTAGGTCAAACATGATGGGCACGGACGTCTCAGACACAGATACCACGGTAGGCTCCAGTGAAGCTTCTTGTCCATTGTGCGTAAGTTCTGGGTTAGGCTGTTCAGGATCCTGGGTTTCCAGGAAGGAGCACAGAGCCATGTGTGGCAAAGGCTGGGTTGGCGTTGCTCTGAGTACCCGTGGCTTTGTTCTCCGAGGGAGCTGAGCTGCTGTGATGTCATCACTGTTCCCTACAGTTCCAAGGACAGGGTCTGTGTTGATAGCCTGCGACTCTGCCGTCTCTCCACACTGGGCTCTGTCCTGTGTGTGTCACCTTCAGAGTAACCCACTTGACCGCACAGTCCGTTTCTACATGTCACAAGCGAGCCGCTTGGTATTCAGAGAGGTCAGGTACTTGTCCCAGGGCCACCCAGCTGGTCATCAGAGGAACAAGGATTTGAATCAGGCCTCTGGCTCCTGGCTCCTACTGTGCATTCTGTTACCCCATTCACTCCTCAGTGTCCTCTCTCTGCCCTGCAGACAGTAGCCGAGTGTGTCCTCTATTACTACCTGACCAAGAAGAATGAGAACTACAAGAGCTTGGTGAGGCGCAGCTATCGGCGCCGTGGCAAGAGTCAGGTAAGATGTGGCATGGACTGCTTGGCCTTGGGGACCGCCGCTCCTGCACTCGAGGGACCCTTGCCGGGTGGTCAGTGTCCTTGATGATTGGCGTCATACAGTTCTAACATTAGGGTTCCCTCTGTATCATCTGACCTGAAGAGGGTGTTGGCAGTGTACAGAGGTGGAACCTCTTCTGTCTTGGCTAGGGTGTCTCTGGCTCAGAGCTGGCCAGGCCATAGTCCTCACGGTTAGATGGCCACATTTCAGGGCTGGAGAGATGGTTCGGCACGTAAGAGCACAGACTGCTCTTACGGAGGACTCAAGTTTGATTCTCAGCACCTACACGGTGGCTCATAATCACCTGTAATTTCAGTTCTAGGGGATCCAGTGTCGTCCTCTGGTCTCCGTGGTATCAGGTACACGCACAGTACAGAGGTACACATGCAGAGAAGAACACCGATACACAAAAGTGGGGACATACGCAAAGTAAAGACAGCCCAGGACAATCTGGGGAGACCCACTGAACTCCCCCAATCTGCCCCTTCACTCATGGGTATTTGAGGGGAGAAATAGCCAATGGTCACCACATGTGTTTCATGCCTCGGTGTCTAGAGTGCCAGCCACTGGCAGCTTGCAGTTCTGCTCTCTACCTGCTGTGTAAATAAAGCTTTATTGGTACAGCCATTATTGCACAGCTTACAGCCTACAGCGTCACTGTAGCAAAAGCTGGCTGATCTGAAAGATGTTAGGTAAATTCAGGCAATGCACAGGACCCTGATGCACAAAAGCCAGGGATTCTGGGGGTGTGACTTTTGGGAGGCGGAGAGAGATTCACTGTTCATCGTCCTCTCTCAGATTGGCAAAGGTCAGGCCTCATTGTGAATTGGGCTGGACCATCATAAACAGGGACTGCTGTCCCATAAAACAGCCATTTTCTGGTCCACTTAAAGCGCAGATCGGCGGGGTTGGGGATTTAGCTCAGTGGTAGAACGCTTGCCTAGGAAGCGCAAGGCCCTGGGTTCGGTCCCCAGCTCCGAAAAAAAAGAACCCCCCCCCCAAAAAAAAAAGCGCAGATCGGGAGGTCAGTCTGCTAAGACAAGTGAAGCCCCCCAGTCAAAATGTCCGGCAAGCTGGTAAAGTGCCTGCAATGTGAGCGTGGGAACCTGAATCCAATCCCTAGATCCACACAAAAAGCTCGGCATAGTGGCACAAGCTCGTACTCCCAGTGGAAGAGAGGTGGAGACAGGATACTGTGGCTTCAGCCTGCCTACTGCACTCTGTAAACCCTACAGAGACTCGGTGTCCAAGTACAAGGCAGACAGCTCCTGAAGAACAACACCCGAGGCTGACCTCTGGCCCTCCGGACCCACGTGCACACAGATACAGATGCACACGCTTGCGGGCATGCTCAGTTGAACACCCAGGGCTCAGTGTGTGTCCACTCTTGCAGGATGGCTGGATTTGGTCTGTGGCTGTGGTTTTCTAGCTCATTTTCTGCGCCCACAGTGAGCTGGCTTGCTTGGTTCTGACCAATATGTGACTCCACAGTGTTGTGGCACAGAGCAGTGGGCACACTAGAGGTTTCGCTGAGGCATTCAGGAATTTTTCTAGGCTGAGGACAAAAGGTCAGTTGGACACCATTTGGAATGTTGGGAGGCATTGGGTTTACTGTGGAGACAGGGGGACCCGTGTGAATCTTTATACCTAGCCCTGTAGAGATAAGTGGAGGGGATGCTGTTGTCTGCCTGGGTGATGGTGATGGAGGCAGTGATGGTGATCATGATGATGATGGTGATGGTGATGATGGTGATGGTGGTGATGATGATGATGATGATGATGATGATGATGGTGGTGGTGGTGGTGGTGGTGGTGGTGGTGGTGGTGGTGGTGGTGATGATATGGCGGCAATGATGGTTTTAGTAATAATACCAGCGATCGTGGTCTTTGGTGATGATGGTTGATAATGGTGGTGGTAATGATGTTGGTGATATTGGTGTTGGTTTGGTTTGGTTTGGTTTTCCATGAAAGGGTTTCTCGGTGTATTCCTTCCTGTCCTGGAACTCACTCTGTAGACCAGGATGGCCTTGAACCCAGTGCACTCAGCCTGATGGTGATGTTCGTGATGCCAGTGACTGTCTTAGTTACTTTTCTGTGGCTGTGATAAAATACCATTGCCAAAGCGACTTACAGAAGAACAAATTTACGTGGGCTTCCCGTTCTTCTCAAGAGTTGAGAGTCCATCCCGGTAGGGAGGCTTGGCAGCCAGTGGCAGGTGTGGAACAGGAGCAGAAAGTGAGTGCTCATGTTTAGAACCACAAAGGCCAAGCAGAGAGAACAAACGAGGGGTAGCGGGTAGTTCTTAAACTTCAGAGCTCACCCCTGGTGACAAACTTCCTCCAACAAGGCCACACCTCCAAAGCCTCACCAAACAGAACCACCAACTCAGGGCCAAGTGGGCATACCCTTCAGGTCTAGAGAACATCTCGCTTCAGCCACTGCTGGTTTTGGTAATGGTAATGGTGATGGTGACAGAGTAGCCGTGGTGAATGTGACACATTGTCGCAGTGCCATGTCTCGTGCATTTGAATGTGAAACAGCCTAAGAAAGAGAAGAGAGAAGTCCTTGGGGATTCCCTTTCTACTTAGAGACCTGGGGTCATAGCTAGCTAAAGGAACATCCACAGGGTCGGACTTGCTCCCTAGGCTGTGGGAGCTGAGGGAGTACAGTTGCTCTGCCGGGATCATTGGGTAACGGGCCTGCCTTTCTCTTTGCCCAGCTGCACTGCCTCTGGGCCTCATGGAGGGCTCTGCTTGCTGGGCCTCTCTGTACTGTAGGGATGGAGTGCCAGGTTCTGTGCTGTGGTGACATGTCCTGAGACAGGGCTGAGGGTGGCGAGCCACTCCCACTGGGGGTGTCCTTTGAGGCAGAGCAAGGCTCGGCCACACCTGGTGTGGTTTTGTCCCTTTGCTACTTCTGATGGCTCCTCTTTCCTGGAGGAGGCCTGCGTGCCTCCAGCAGCTGCTAGGGCTGCCTCTCTACCTGTTCTTTTGCTGTCTTGGTATCTCCCCTACACTGTTCCTCACCTCCTGCTCCGGGGTGGCCCCTGTTTGCAGATGTTGCGGTGCCTGTGGTCCTGGTGTGGTTCCTGTGGCTTCCGGCCACACTGTTGCTTAGGAAAGCCACAAGTGGCCGTTCCTTTCCTCAGCCCACCAGTGACACTCAGAAGGCTCCCCGAGAGATGTCTGTTTGGTGGATAGGACGTGCGCCCATCCGAGCACGTATTGAGTGCTTGCTGCATGCTGTGATTGGAGAACCATTATGGGGGGGTCCCTGTGTAACAGTTCAGAAAGCACTGAGAATTCTAGCAAGCCATCCCCACTCTCAGACTCAAGAGTTGCAGGGTAGACACCAGGTAGTACTTCCTGAGTGCTTCTCCTCAGACTCTGCCTCCTGCATGCCACCTTGGGGAAGCTATGCTTCCAGAACTGACTGCCTCCTTACCCACCCCAGAGACTGGGGCCTCCTCTGCTCTCAATTCGGCCTTGATGGTATTGAACCAAGAGAGGAGTGGAGGCAGAGAGGTGAACCTAGGAGCACCTTGGCATTTAGCGCCTAGCTGTCCCTGAATGCACTGGGATGGATGTCCGCGGAGATGTGGCCTCCCAGGTTTAGCCGTCTCTGGTTGCTAGCATCTCCAGCCCAAGACTCTGGTTCTTCAAAACCTGCTGTTCATGGAGTATCCCCAAGAACCTCAATCCTGGGGACCAGCACCCAAACAAGCAGGGGAAGGGGAACTTCAGACAGCCTCAGGGCCCTTTCTGGAGTGTCCCTAAGCAGGTTGAGATGGCCATAGACGTTCCCTTGGATGTGTCTACTATGCGTGACATGCCTGTGTCCTCCACCTGCCCCTGAGGCATCTGAGCTGGCCTGGCCCTTGGTTAGCCAACTCTTCTCTCTCTGTCCTCTACCTGCCCTGTCAGAGTGCTTGTTCAAGTGGTCACATTTTTAAAACCGCAGAGGTTCTAAGCCCCTGATGAAAGTTTGTGGGTATCCGTGATGGCCACCAGTGTCCTGCCATCTCCCAGCCCACCCAGCCAAGAGAGAGTGAGACTTCCCCGACCTCAGCTGCCCACGGGTGAGGAGTGCAGTGGGCCATCTGGAGTGGTAGACTTACCTATTGCTTACCTATCAGAGCAGCTCCCGTTCTAGAAGCTTCTCTGGCCTCTGCCCAAGGTGAGGCAGGCTCAGGCATAGACTCTGAGGACGGTGACCTCCTGAACCTGTTCTTAGGGACAGGATCAGGACCATGTTCTGGCATTTTTCCCCAAGCTTCCCCATTGGCTAATGGTCCTGACTGGATATCTGTCTGATGACCACTCCTGGTCCCTAGCCCAGATCTCTCACCAAGGCTGTGGTGAAAGTACCATGCCACCTTCTAAGCCCAGAGCCATGACCGGTTGGCAGATGCTGTGGCCCTTCTGTGGTGGAGAGGGACCTGTGGCCGATCAGGCGTGTCCCTGAGGGTAGACTAGATCATTTTCTTGCAGACAGGACATGAACAGGAAAAGTCTGTCCTGGACTCCTGACCTCTGGACCAGCCCCCTTTGCTGAGGGGGAAGTCTTCATCGTCACTGATGTCAGCCCTCACATCCTGGCCCACAGTGTTCTGTCGGCTGCCCCCTGACCCTCTATCTCACTGCTCTTCCTGGCCTTGGTCATACAGGCTGTTCACACTGTCTGCTGCCATGTGTAGCTTCCGCCTGGCCTCTCTTCCTTTTTCTCTGTGTGGCCCTGTCTCTTCTTTGTTTCTGCTGTGTCTGTGTGTGTGTGTGTGTGTGTGTGTCTGTGTGTGTATGTGTGTGTGTGTCTGTCTGTCTGTCTGTCTGTCTGTGTGTGTATCTGTGTCTGTGTGTCTGTCTCCCTCTGTCCATCCATCTGTCTGTCCTTGTCTCCGTGACCCTATGTCACTTCCTCTTTTCCTGCCTCACCTCTTCACCCACCTTCGTTGTGTCTGTCTGTCCGTCTGCTTGCCTGCCTTCCTAGCTCTCTTTTCTCTGTGACCCCTTGTCACCTCCTCTTTGTCCCCATCTCACCTCTTTATCTACTTTCCCTCCCCCACCTTACCACTTTCCTCTGGTCGCTTGCCAAGGGACAGATGACCTTGTTCCCAGGCAGGGCCCAGATTGCCTGCCCAGGAGCAGTCTGACCAGGAGACCCAGGACAGCACCAGACAGACTTGGGCAGTGTATGGCTGTCACTCTTCCCTTGAGGACCAGCTAGCTGCCCCTTGCCTGTGAGGTCACCAGAGACCGATGGTTGGAGCCTGTGTGTCACGCTAAGCCACAGCACCCTGGCTAGACCATTTGGTTGTTGGTCATCAGCGAGGGTATGTGCTGTGTCTCAGGCCTTAGGAGAAAGCCTCCAGCCTAAGCCCTGAAGCTTCTTGGGTTCAGCCCATAGAGGACTGATTGCTTAGCTGATTTACTGGGGATGTTTTGTGCAAGCCAGACTTGTGCCAGTTTAGGCTCAGCTGAGCAGGTAGCCGTGGTTTGCTCTCTCCTCAGAGGCCCTCCTCCAAGTCCACAGTCTTGTTAGACATGCCTGTGAGACCCTACTCAGGGCTGGCAGCTGGGGAGCCCAGGAGGTGGGAGAGGCTGTACCCTATGGCTGGAAGAAGCTGGATCACTTCTATGGGAAATGAGAAAGGTTCAAGATGCTTGACTGGACCAAGACACAGCACAGGGGGCCCAGCTCCCCCAACCACCCAGACTGACCACATAGGAGGTGGGAAGTGTGGGTTCTGTTGGACATGGTCCATCACTCAGCTGGGACAGACATCACCCCGGTGCTCCTAAAAGCTACTTACTGCTTACTAGATCAGTGGCACTGGGAGCTGCCCACATTTGAATCAATTTCGATAATTCCGTTGTGAACGAGACAATTGAGGACCCTGGAGAGCCCCTTGGAGGTGGTGTGGAGGACTGCTAAAATCCTGGGGGCCGTGTGATCAGGGGCAGCTTTCAGGGCTCTGACCCCTTGAAGGAAGGAGCCAGCCAGGCAGAGATCACAGTGGGTGCAAAGGTCCCAGGAAGGGACCCTTTAGTTGCCTCTTTCTGAGGGCAGGAGGGAAGCAGGAATAAACTAACATGTGGAGGGAGGCCCAGCATGGATGTCCTGTGTGTTTAAT
The DNA here is from genome assembly GCF_021556685.1 of Rattus norvegicus. NCBI lineage: Eukaryota > Metazoa > Chordata > Mammalia > Rodentia > Muridae > Rattus > Rattus norvegicus. Next base: position 38,609,493 of record NC_141545.1, read on the forward strand.
TCTGGTGGCAGGGCAAGGTGTGTGTGTGTGTGTGTGTGTCAGTGTGTCAGTGACAGAGACAGAGACACCTTCCATATCATCATCAACCAAGAAAATGCACCACAAGCTGGTCTTTTGGGGGCATTTTCTCAATAGAGATTCCCTCCATCTAAATGACTCTAACTTATGTCAAGTTGACATAAAACTAGCCAGCACTCCCACTGAGTCCCGACTTGACGATTTAAAATGGAGCCTTGGGGATGGTGGTCAGCTCAGGTACAATGCTTGGCTAGTTTGTGCCAAAGCCTAGGGCTCTGTCCCAAGTTCTGTAGCAGGGTCTCCACAGCAGAGCAGCTCAGGAAAGCTCGAACATGAATGCGGGGAGCCACCATGGTGTGTATGAAGTGCTGCTGTTACCATGTAAATTCTTCCTCTTGCCAGGTCTGACCCAGGCCTCAGAGAGGTGCTAAAGCGCATGCCATGTCCTGTTCCTGCCCCACCATTCAAGCAGTGGGAGTGACTTCACAGTATAGGCTGGCTGGACCACGTCGGCCACAGCTAGACCTTAGAGGCGCCATATGACTCAGCCCCTGATGTCTGTTTAAAAGCTGCTCTCTGGCCTGATGTGGTGGCACAAACCTTTAGTCCCAGCACCCAGGTGGCAGCGGCAGGAAGATCTCTTTGGGTTCAAGGCCAGTCTGGAGCTCTGGGCTTAACCAGGACTACATAGTGAGACCCTCACAACAACAAAAGCCCTGCTCTCAAACCAGCAGCAAGGCATGCGTTTCTGTTAACATGGTGTGCCTGTGCTTTATGATTGGCTCTTGGTATTCCACACACTCTGGTGACTTCAGCACAGCTCTGTGGACGGCTGAGCCTGCAACCCTTGCTATGCGTGCGTCCCTGGGAGAAGTGGATGGGTACCCAGAGCAGGCGTGAAGGAGGCACCACCAGCTGTAGACTGTGGTCTTCCTCTGCTCTGACCCCCATCCCTGTTTTCCTCCACTCACCCGCCCTCTCCCCTTTTCCACATAGGAAGTTCTTGGGACTCACTTGTGGGGCGTTTGGTTTGTTGGTTCTTGTTAGTACAGTGTTTATTGAATGAATGACTGAGTGTATTAGTCAGGATGGCTCTGAACTGTCAGGTTCTCTTTCGTTTATTTAAGTTTGGGATGGAATCCAAGGGCTCCCCAATCCCTTCCCTTGATCTTGGCCGCCACACAGCCCTGAAGACCCAGTGCAGGGGCTGGGTCTTACCAGGCTTCCTCATCTGAAGGGTCTTGGTGACTCAAGGCCACACAGGGCTGTTTGTGCCTTTTGAAGGTTCAAACCTTGGCATTTTATTGCTGGGAAGAGACACCATGACCAAAGCAACTATTATAAGGGTCAGCGTTTAATTGGGGCTGGCTTACAGGCTCAGAGGTTCAGTCCATGGTCATCAAGGCAGGAAGTATGACAGCATCCAGGCAGACATGGTGCTCTAGATGGATCTGAGCCTTCTACATCTTGATCTGAAGGCAGCCAGGAAGAGGGTCAGGATCACCCTGGCCAGACTTAAGACCATATGAGACCTCAAAGACCCGTCTTCACAGTGATGCACTTCCCCTAACAAGGCCACACCTCCTAATAGTGCCACTTCCCATAAGCCATGCATATTTAAACCATCACAAAGGTTTTTACCTATGTTATCACTTAACACCTCAGTCCTGACTGTGTCAGCTTCATGTTCTGTAAGTTTGGTCTTTACACTTCCTGGGGTCTTGGTGCCCCCTGTAGACAAGAGTTTGTTTAGGGTAGGAATAGCAGTTCTGCTAACTTGGTGGAACCAAGAGTCCCTGAGGAGGTTATCTTTGGGGTTCCATTTGGCTGCAGGCTCTGCTAGGAAATGCTGTGTGACCTTAGATGGATTGCTTTACCTCTCTGTGTCTTGTTCTCATCTGTGGAACAATGTAACATCAGGGTTGTTGGGAGGAGCAAGAAGCTGGACGTGTGATGTGAGGACAGTTCCATCCCATGCGTGTTGTCAGCCGACACCTGTCCTTACTAGTGTCGTCCTCTGGAAGGAAAAACGGGTCCTAGCAGATCTGAACAGATACATGAACCTCCCCGAGGATCCTTTCAGGGTGTTCATAGTGCTGTGATCTGGGGGTGGGGGACATATGTGGTCACCTTGCCCATAACTGATGAATTGCCACTTGATTCTGGGGGAGCGTGGCATTCTGCCTCTCCTGCCTCCGCAAGCTGGGGCTGAGGTCTCCTCTAGCGTCCTTTCTACCATGGGATACAGAAACCCTGCCGGTTTCTCACTCTGGTCTGAGGACCTTAACAGCAGATTTGTCAGGGGCTAGGTAAACATGGGGAACCTTGGGATAGCCTAGCATCAGCCTATAGCCAAACTCCGCCTCCCATTTGCTTTTGTAAATAAAGCTTTATTGGCATGTGGTCATTCCCATTTGTGGCAGAGCCAAGCCAGGTGCCTTGGAACCTACAGGTTGTGCAGCCTGAAGTCCTTTAGATAAGACCTCGCCAGCCAGGCTTAAGGTCCTAGTCTGCAGTGCGCTGGAACAGCCTGGGAGTTCATTTTATTTTCATTTGGATGGTTTTGAGGCAGGATCTCACCCTGTAGCCCTGGCTAGCCCTTTGAATTTGTCACAGTCCTCCTGCCTCTCCCTCCCAGCTGTTGGGGTACGGGGTTACACATGTGTACCAACTTGTAACTACGCTGGGGCATTAAAAATATTGATGCTGCCTCCAGCCTGGGCTCACAGTGGCCTTGGCACGGTTGGGGTCTGGCAGCCTTTGGGTGTCAGGAAGCAGAGCTGCTCGTGAGGCTACAACAAGCTTGAAATCCCTAGGCATGGCTGGCCAGCGCTGTCGGCCAGACTTGCAGACTGGGATTTGCCAGCCTCAAGCGACTGGTCGTAGGGACCCAGTACCCGCTTCAGGTCTCTCAGGAGCCAGGAGGGGCCAAGCATATGGGTTCATTCAGGCCAAGGCAGCCTACCCTCTGCTGTCACCCCCATCCACAGAGGTGCAGCCCCGGGTGCAGAGACACCTTGTGGTTCATGCCGTGGGCAGCCAGACCTGAGTCCCCCACCCAGCCCTCTATGTGGAGGCGGGAAACACGACTTGAGTGGCTTGGCTACTATGCCCCTGCGTGGGACAGCTGAAGCCAGATGTGCTGACAGCTGTGAAGCCTTCCGTCCCCTTGAGTTCTCACCCCCAGTTTTTATGGCTTGACTTGGGCACATGAAGAGGGAACACCGTTGAGCTGACAGGAAACTCCTTCAGTGCCAGGGCAAACGAGGCTTCGCCTCTGGGCTGTATGGAGGGTTAGAATCTGAAAGAAGGACTCAGGCTGGCCGACTGACATCTGGTACCCAGCTGAGGAGCCTGCAGCCATTCGTGGCTACTTGTGGGTGGGATGACTGCCCTGGCCCCTCATTAGAGAACATGGGATTCTTGGTAGTTGGAGAGAGTGACCCTGAGGACCCTGAGGACACAAAAGCATTGCTTTAAGAGCGCACTGTGACTACACAAGTCAGGCTTTTGCCGTATTACCAGTATGTCATGATGCCCCTGTCTGTCCCCAGTATTGCCTAATCCTATAAAAGACAAGGCCCTAAAGCGTTGTGCACCGATGTTTTTCTGCCAGGAAGGAACAAGGGAGGGAAAGGGCTGCCCCCCCTCCCACACACACCCTGTGTTGGTGTCGTCCCTGCCTGCATCCCACCTACTACCCGCCTCCCTGCCAGGGCTTTCTGCAGGTGCCCTTCCTCTGGGCTCAGTGGAGAAGGCAGGAATCAAACCCCTGTGCCCAAGTGCGGTGCTTTTTAATGCTCCACTCCGCCTCCGACCTCTCCCAGCTGGCTGGCTTCCCAGCTGCCCTGGCCTCTGTGTTCACCGACCCTCCCTTCCCCAGCTTCACCTGTCTCCCGTTTTCCCTCCTGCCTCTGCTCCCCGGGCTGTAGCAGCAGCAGCAGCAGCAACAGCAGCAGCAACAGCAGCAGCAGCAGCAGCAGATGGCACGGAGCAGCCAGGAGGAGAAGGAGGAGAAGGAGAAGGAGAAGGAAGCCGACAAGGAGGAGGAGAAGCAGGATGCGGAGAACGAGAAGGAAGAACTCAGCAAGTAAGGCCTTGCAGCTGCGCAGCTCACACCTGGGCCCTGGGGAGCAGAGCCTGGCGCCGGTTTGGAGCCCCAGCCAGTTCTCCCAGGCCTTTCCTCCCGGAAGCCTCAGCCCCCGCTCCCTGCATCCCCCACCCTCTCTGCACACCCCTCCTCCCCGCCCCCCAGAGACCTAGGAGACTGATTGCTCATTTGAGCCCTGCTCCGGGACTCATAAATCCAGACAGCCACTTTGGCACTCAGCCTTGCATCCCCTCCAAGGCCCCTGAGGTCCACAAGGGAGAGACAGCTGAAGGGCCCCCTCCGGGGGTGGGGTGGGGCAACATGGATGCAAGCATCTGGCAGCCCTCACCTCCATACTCACCCCCATCGGCACCTCCCAGCCAGTGGGAGAAGGTGGAGGGGCCGCAGGTGCTGTGGTGGGCCCTTGCACGGCAGAGCCTCCTCCTTCCCCGTCTCCTTCCCTGTCTCCACGGCTCCAGCCAGCATCTTTCAGGAAGATGAATGGGTGACAGAGGTGATAAATCTGCCCCAGTTGCTTCTGAGAAGCCCGGTCCCCAGGTCATGTGCACCCCCACGGCTCAGCTGGGCTGCGATTGCTGTCCTGTATACCCTAAGCAAATCGCTCTGTAGAGGTAGAGAATCAAGTCCCCTGTGGCTAGTGAGGGGGCTCATAGAGTCCCGAAGGCCCCTAGCCAGGCTTCCTGTTTGGTGTGTGGTGATGGTTGGTGCTGTCTGTGAGCATCACTTGAGGCTCCACTGGTGATGTGGAGTCGGGTGACTTCACAACTGCCCTTCCCACCCTCATCTGGAGGGGCTCCCGCTGCCCTTCAGGGCTGAGATACTGCTGCAGGGCCTGGCTGCCCATGGCACTGCCTACCCACAGCGCCCTTTTGGCCAGCAGCAGCTCTTTCCTCTCTCCAGCTCTGAGAGAGCGATCCAAAGGTCTCCCCCAGTTGTCCTGGGGGTGTCCAGCTCCAGCTGACCCATCCTGATGCCTCTTCCATGACGGCAGGGAGAAGACAGACGACACTTCTGGAGAGGACAACGATGAGAAAGAGGCTGTGGCCTCCAAAGGCCGCAAAACTGCCAACAGCCAAGGCCGCCGCAAAGGCCGGATCACACGCTCCATGGCCAACGAGGCCAACCATGAGGAGACGGCCACCCCGCAGCAAAGTTCAGAGCTAGGTGAGCAGGCTGGGGACTGGGAGGGAAGACAAGCGAACTGCCCTGGAACTGGATTTTTGGGTTTCCATAAAGTGTTTGGCTAACTGAGCTCATTGTGACCTGGAACTTTCTCTCTTTGCCTCGGCATCTGCATGTGGACAGAGAGAAAATATACACAAGAATATAAGAGATTCCAGAAGCTCTAACCAGGTTGGGGATTTAGCTCAGTGGTAGAGCGCTTGCTAGGCAAGGCCCTGGGTTCGGTCCCCAGCTCCGAAGGAAAAAAAAAAAAGAAAAGAAAAGAAAAAACAGAAGCCTCCAACCTGGGTGCAGGCGGAGCCTAGGACTGGGAAGAGACTGTGAAACCCACCCCTCCCCCACACAGCCCTCTTTGTTGAGTTAAATCAGAAGATGGGGCCCTGTGGACCCAGGGTGGTGATGAGCTGGAGAAAATAGGGTGTGCTGGGCTGCAGTTCCAGGGGCAGCCACCAGGGGCAGCAGTGCACACTCCTCCTGTGTCATCTTGGCTGTTTGGGTCTCTTCCTGGGTGGGTGGATGTGAGTGGGCCAGTTCTGTTTCTCTAGTGGGTCTGCAGTAGGCATTCACTCCTCTTGGGACTGGCTTGGGCTTCATGTATGAGCTGCTGGGGCCAGTGCAGCTTTCCTCAAGTTAGGATATAATTGGGATTCGAACTCACCCCACTGACCACAAATCCTGTGTGGCTTTTGTGGGAGTGTGGCAGCTGCCAGTTATGGTGGCAGTGTGCCAGAAGGCCTGTGAAGCGCACCTCATATGTGGGGCAGTCCTCTAAGCCCCGGCCTGGTGCTTGGACTAGACTTGGAAGATAGGAAATACACCCTGGGCTTTTCTCAGTGTTCCAGAATCTTCTACCCGTAGTGTGCAAAGCCTCCCATGGAGGTGTGTGTGGAAAGACAGGGGACTCTGAGATCCAGGAGACAGCCCGGGGTTTGCAACAGGAATGGACATAATTTTTATCCGTTTTCTTCCTGCCTTGAACTACTCGCTGGCCTCCCTGTCCCCTCCATTTGAATCTACCACATTGTGCCTGCCACAGTTCTCAACACTCCCCAGGCAGGGGCTCATAGCTGGGCCACTGCAGGCCACCCGCAGGGCACTTGGTGTATGGCGTGTCATCCCAACAAGGCTGCTTCCGCCCAACCTGTGCCTGGCTACGTCCCTTCTGAAGGGCCTTGTTGTCCTTGGACAAGCTAGGGAGAGTGAATAGTCACAGGCACAAGAGGAGGCCTAGCCATGGTGACATCATTCATGAGACGTGAGCAAATGCCGAGGGGCCATTTTGATGGTTGTGGTAGGAGACAGGCTGTGAGCATTGAGAACAGTGGTTCTCAGCCTTCCTAACGCCTCAGCCCTTTAATACAGTTCCTCATGTGAATCCCCTTCCCCAACCATAAAATTATTTCGTTGATACTTCATAACTAATTTTGTTACTGTTATCAATTGTAATACAAATATCTGATGTGCGGCTCCTACGGGGGTTGTGGGACCCACGGATTGAAAACCGCTGATCTAGAGGGTCACGTCTATGAAACGACCCGCTCTGCACTTGTGACCGTGTCCCCAGGTGGGCCACCCCGTCCTAGCGACGTGCAAGTAGAAACAGGTGTCCTGATCCAGTCCCTGGCCACTTCTTTCCTTGTCTGCGAATGTGCGAATGGAGAGATCAGATTCCTCCCAGCATCACAGGCTGTGGTGCTGCCCGTGAGAGCATTGCAGGGGCGGGGGAGGGGGCTGTGTACGGTGCCTGGCCCCTTAACGTGAGCATCAGGCACTGTGGTAGGGGGTGGCTGGGATTGGGCCTCTGCTAGCCCAGAGCAGAATGCAGGGAAAGCATCTGTGGAACTCCTCCCAATGCCCGTCGTCTTTGCAGCTTCCATGGAGATGAACGAGAGCTCTCGCTGGACTGAGGAAGAGATGGAGACAGCAAAGAAAGGTAAGGCGCCACCACGATGGTGTGCACTGGATTGCCAGTCTTGAAAAGCTGCCGGTGCATCTGGCAGGGAGCAGGGGCTCTTTAGAGCCTCGGTTGAACTTGCCAGAGACCGGGTCTCTTTCTCGAGCGGTGACCAGTACCTGAAGTCAGGATGGTGCAGGAGCCTGTGGTTTCAGTGCGCGAGTAGCTAGCTCAAGGTGGTTGATGGAGTCACAGTTCCCTGGCCATGAAGGCCAGCCACGGTGTCAGTGGCACCGGGGGCACTGTCTTCTCACCAGTTGTGCGGCTCTTAGGTGGGGTCTCAGAGGTCCCCACGCTGGGTGCAAGTTCGTGCTCTGCAAACGTTGGGAATTCACGCCTAGGTTTTGGTGGTGTGTTCCTCAGGCCTGGCGTAGTCATAATAACTGTCTACATCCCAAGGCCAAGACTGAGTTTTCAAAATCAGGGAGTCACTGGCTGTTGGTGACATGGCAGGCTGTGTTAGGCCATGTGCTAGGGTGCTCTGAGGTTCACATCTCACTGTCACACCTTGCTGGTCAGACAAGACCCCGTACCCCAGCACCTCTCTGAGCCCTGACCTTTGAGGGGACGCCTCCTGGGGCCCTGGTACCCTTGCCCTGGTGACATCATAACCTCTCCCTTGAAACCACAGTCATTATGCCCGAGCCCTCACTTTCCAGCTTATGATAGGTGACCTATCTCTGAGCCTCAGTTTACCCATCTCTAAGATGGGAGTGCCAGGATGGCTATAAGGAGTTGAAGCCAGGCATTAAGATTCTTAAGATGGGCGGCTTTCACTGAGGGTCCCAGAGCTAGCAACTGTGTCTGTCCCTACTTCTGCCATGTACTTCCGAGAGACACAAGGCCACTTGAGTGTGGCATTCCAGTTGGCTTCTGCCTTAGTTGCCACCTGACCCTTCTCTGAGATGTAGCTTCCATTTCTGCCCCCTATTGTGGATGAGGAGTCCGGGCTGGAGGCCTCCCATAGCTCCTGAGGATCAGGAGCCAGCCCAGTCCTCTCGCCCGCCTCTCATCCTTCACACACTCTGCTCAGACCCTGCCCCTGCTTCTGCCCCTTGGCTGTGGACGTTGTGTTCACACTGCCGTGTGCATGGTGGGGACCGGTGGCTTTTATTAGGAGCTGCCGCCACTGCCACCTGTGGCTCTGGTCCTCAGACCTGCTCCTCCCCACTCCTGTGGGGTTCGCTGGGGGTCTGCTGGGCCCAGCAGGAGTCCCACACCACCTGAGAGCATCCACCAACCTGGAGGGTCCATTGAGTATTCCTGGTTCTCCACCTGAGCAAATGTCTTTCTTGCCTTTGCCCTCTTTCACCCAAGGGTGGGCTTGGCCGGGGACTGGGCCAACGCTCGGCAAGGACAGCAATATCTGTTCACAGGGCTCTGAGATTGTGTCTCCAGATGGCTGGGTGCGGTGTGCTGTCACCCCAGGGGGACTGTGTGGTTCTTTATTTTTTGTGTCTACATTGTGGTTTGTGGTATGAATTCTAAAAGGTCTTTACATAATGGTCTGATTCCCATGGTTTAATCTCCTCAAAGTCCGTATAACAGACCTGACCACTGAGAAGCTACTAACCCGGGCGTTGTGCGACATGCTTGTGATCCCAGCCCTTGGAAGGCGGAGGCAGGGGGATTGTGAGTTCCGTGACACCATGAGAACAGTGTCATGAGTTCATAGCAAGTGGGAAACCAGCATGGGCTACCTGAGACCCTGTCTCAAACAAAAAGAAAAAACCCCAAAGCACACCCACCTATGTTTGCCCACAGTGGTATGCTGCAAGCTTCCACGCCCTGGATGGAAATCCCGAACCCATTATCGGTCCCTCCTGCCCATCAGTCCAGGGGCGAGGCAGCACTAATGGACTTCCGGTCTGTGGCTAGAAGTCATTTTGCCCTGACACTTACAGGAATGATGCCTGCTGCCGCTGTAGTCCGCATGCCTGGCTGCACTCACTTAGCGCTGTTTTCAGGGTTGCTTGTGCACCTATGAGGGCTGTAGAGCTATGTGAAGCTCGACCTGACCTTCCCCCCCCCCCAACACACACACACACACACACACACACACACACACACACACACACACACACACTTCGATTGTGGGCTCACCTGGTGACAAAGTGGTGGGTTATTCCTGCCTTGGGCTCTGCGTGCTTCTGTGGAGATCATGTGACCCCTTTGCTTTTATCCACACATGGGGTCCTGGGGTCTCAGCATACTGACTCCAAAGTGCTCCTGGGAAGTGCCCAGATCTTAAAGCTCATGCTGGTGCCTGATACCGGGAGGCTGCTCTCTCCCTTTTGGAAGGGCAGATCAGGAGGTGGGAGGGGGTGGGATGACTCACCAGCTGGGATGGAGCTCCCCGATGCCACTGTCTCAAGGTTAGGGCCTATAGAGAGGGCTGGGAGCTCGTCCCCACTGATCCTGGGGCCTGTGTGCACCAGCCCTGCTCAGTGACATTTGAAATAGCGCCGTGAGCGCCGGCGCGGGCTGCTGCTGTGAATTACAGCAATCTGGACAATTATGCCTGCTTGCCGTGGCTGCTGATGGCTGTTCCGGAGGCGGGGGCGGGGAGGCAGGTGCGCACAGCCCGAGGTAGCTCCTTTTCCACAGCCTGAGGGGGTGAGAGGCTAAGAATGTTCCAGAGCACCCTGCCGCGAGAGTGCTGACAACTCAGAGAGGAAAATGACCCCAGCCAAGCTGTGTCCCAGGCAGATGGTACCCACCCATCCTTGGCCCAGTGTGGCGTAGGAGCCCACAAGAGAACCAGGCCCTCAGGGAACTCAGGCAGGTAAGCAACCAGGTGTCTAGAGCTGCTGGAGCGTCCTCTGTACGTAGCCCAGCTGTGAAGGACAGCTGCAGAAGAATCCAGCCCCCAGAGAAACCGAGTTGGATTTCCTGTGTGTGGTCTAGACCCGTCACTTTCTTCACCCCTACAACCAGTCACTGGCATCAGCACAATAGGAAATTTTTCTCTCCCTTGCTCAGGAACCTAGAGGTGCAAAGGTGAAGTGTAGGCAGGGCCATGTTCCTTCCAAGGCCCCAGGGACAGTTCTGCACTTAGATCCTACCTTGGGTGGTGGGCTCAGGCTACTGGCTGCCTTCCCGTGGTGACCTCGACACCCCTCCCCCCATTCACCAGGATTTCCCCCTCCTCCCTTCCCCCATCCCTCCCCTTCTCGCTCACTCGCTCACTCTCTTTTTAAGACAGGATCTCTTTGTAGCCTTGAACTTGAAGAGGTGCCCGCCTCTGCCTCCTGAGTTCTGTGATTAAAGGCGTGTCACAGATTCTTTATAAGTTGACCCACCCCAGCGGAATGACCGACCATTCTGCTCCCTTGGAGGGTCTGTCCCTGTGATAATAACTTCTGGGCGGACATAAAACTTGAGCTAGGAGCATTGCCCAGCTCAGCACATCAGAGCAGCTTTTTGATCAATAGTCAATAATTACTCAATAGCCGACCTTGAAGTCCTGATGCCTTAGGCAGTTTGGTACCTTGCCCCAGCCCCATCACAGCTCCTGATCTGACTGCGTCCTCATTTCCACCTCGTTGTCATTTGCTCGCTAGAAAGAGGCAGGGAGGTCTGCCTCCCAGGTTCAACATCAGGGCAGGAGCCAAATGTTTGCAGTACTTGGTATACAGTGGGTGCTCAAGTGCAGACTGCAGGGCAGCACACAAGCTGGATTGGAGTCCTAACTCTGCCTGCATGGGATCGATCCTCGCCTGTCTCCTGAGGGGTGGGATGCCCCTGGAAGTTGCTCAGGCACAAGTGGAGCCAGTTAACTATGGAGGCCAATGCTTGCCCCTGTCCTGCTTTGAGGCAGCTGCTCTGAATGCAGATAAGGAAAGAGGCCCAGACGTGTGGAGTGAGCATAGCTGTGATGTGGGGGGTCTGGGATTAGAACCCCAGCTCTTGAGTTGCAAAACAGGATTTAGTAGGGACGGGATTAAATCGGTTGGGCGGTCTGTAGGCTACTGCTTTAAGTAATGGAGGAAGGAAGGAAGGGCAACCAGTGGGGCAGATAGCCCCGTGTCAGGGACAGTGCACTCAAGTGAGACATTAGAAACCCAGACAGCGCAGTGCGGGTGTGTGAGAGGAGGAAGTAGAGAGGCCACAGTGGCATCGGTGACAAAGGTGGGGTTTCAAAGGGATGGAAGGGACCTGGAGTTGGATTCCGCCTACCCGATGGCCCATGATCTTTCTGTGTGTGGTATATGTGTGCTTAGAGGGCAGGGCTGCTTTCCTGGGCTCACAGAGGCTGAGACCTGAGCACCAGCTGGAAACTGCCTCCTCAGGACCTGGCTATACCCGGGGACCTGGCCCTGCCTCCCTTTGGACAAAGACCACAGGTGGGTGGGGGTTTGGGTGCTATTGGGCTGGACCAATAGCCTCAGGTTCCCCAAGAGAGGTTAGCCCAGCCCCTAAGGAATTCTGACCCTGACCAGAGCCAGTGGCTTAGACCAGGGTCATTGGATGCTGTCTCCAGAGCAGGCAGTGGAGTGTCCCATGCTAGCTATGTTCAGTAGACACACCCTCCCTTGAGAGCCCTGCCTGCCAGTGGTCTCGTCTCATCCTTCTCATGGTTGAGTACCTAGACCTGGTGGGGGTGGGGAGGCTCAGCCACTGTTCTGTCAGAGTTCATGCTGTCCCCATTCCCAGGCCAGACTGACCTTCCCAAGAGTACAGCACCATGTGCCTCACTGGGGGCCCTGTGCACAGCAGGGAAGTGGGCTGGCCAAGCGAGCAGTGTGCCCAGCCAATGGCCAGTGCACTAAGTTCAGGGACCATGAACACCAGGCTTCATCTAAGTGAGGAGATGGTGAGAGGGCGGGAGATCCCCATAGGCAGGATGGAGGTGACCCTGAAGAAGTCTCTGGAGGGCTTTGGCCTCTAGTGTTGATCCCCAAGGAGAAAGGAGGCTCCCATGTGGACTGAGGTATGGCCAGACATGGGTCATGCTCTGGATGCTTGTCCCTAATCAGTGCCCTAAAGGAGATGTTGCGGGCTCCGGCCTTCCCTCACTCTTGGATGGCATCTGACTTCGGGGAGGGACAGGTAGTGAATGGCCCTTGTGATCCCAGTTTCCAGGTGCACCGTGGCTCGGCTTTGCCCATGAGAAAGTGGCATGCATGAGGAATATGGCTCATTGGTGTAGCCAGCCAGGGCTCTGGGGGACAGGACATTCTGACCCTGCGAACCAGGCTGCCTGTGGCTCTGTAGGTGGGCAGCTGGCCCTGGGTCGAGCCCTGATGGCTTTGTCTGATGTGGTACGGAGTACCTCCATTGTACCAGTGATTGGCAAGTACAAGTACTGAGGCCTCAGGGGTTGCGGGAGAAGGCAGCCAGGGCGGGTTCAAGGGTAAGGTCATCACAGATGACTCCGCAGAGCTCCCTGTGCTGGTCCTCAGCGATCACACATCCTTTGAGTCTAGAGCGGGCTCAACATTTCTTAAGGAAGGAAGATGTGGCTAGAGGCCTCAGGACGTGGAGAACATGTTTCTCTGGCTTCTTGCTCTGGGAAGGTTTTATTTTGCAAGGGAGTCTAAGAAAGCTGGTGTGAGGGTGGAGCCTGGGGTGGGGGACCCCCCTAAGCTTCTTCCTGGGGGGATCTGGAAGCCCCAGCCTGAGGGAGAGTCAGTCCTCCTCCCATGTTCTGTCAGAGGCTGACACACTTGCTGAGTTTAGATCCCTGTGGAGGGGATCGGGACTGGACAGTCACAGACAGCTCTTGAGTGCTTCATGGGTCCCAGGTAGCACATGAGAAAGGGTCACCTTTTGCCACCATTTCTCCCTCCCCTTTGTGGCTGCTGGGCTCCTTCAGCTCTCTGCCAGCTTCAGGCCCTGACTCAGGCCCCCTGCCTTGACTTCCTGTCTTGGCCAATTTCACTTCCTAAGTAAGCTGCCACTGAAATTCCTTCCTTAGAAATTAGTGGGGTGGGAGAACCCAAGACCGCAAGGCAGGCTGGCAAAACCGTTGCTCCGAGCCCTCAGGCCTAACTCTCCCAGGACGGATACATGGGACCTCCAAGCCTCAGACACTGAGGTGTCTAGAGTTTCGTTCCTTTTTGAGAGCCTTTTGCAGTCCAAGCACCCATGGGTACGGAAGGCCAGCAGTCACGAATGGGTCTAACAAAGAGCTGGACTCGGAGTAGATGCTACGGAGATGAAATGCCATCCTACCTCCCTACCCACCCACCCCAGCGCCCAATGCAGATGTCCTGGGGCCTTCTCAGGGTTGGGAGCAGTAGAGCTCTGGTTTCTGGAGCTCCTCAGCCTTAGGGGCTTTAGGGTTTCCTTCCAGGGACATTTCCACAGGGGTTGCTCACATCGGCCCCCTTTGGAGTTCCCTGTGGAGCACAGTGGGATTCTGTGGGAAAGAGCCATGTTCTCAGCACTATTGGGAGCTCTCCGCCAGCTGGCCAGGGATACAGGGAAGCTCCAATCTGTCTGTCCCTGTCCTCTGGGCTTCTAGAACAGAATGGAAGGGCAAGGGCTAGAGGAAAGAGTTGGTTCTAGAAGTCAGCCTGACCGGATGCTGCTCGAGGAGGTAGCTCAGTTGTCTTTGCCTCCCGGGAGCACTTGGGACCTTACCGTACGTGCTCTCAGAGAATAGAGGATGTATTAGCTAGCCAGGGTCCCCAGACCCTAGGCCAGACCCCTGGGAGTCCCAGGCCCCCACCACCACCACCACAAATGGTTGTGGTGTCAGAGTACTCCTAAGTAGATCCCAAGTTCCCCACCCTCCACCCCCCTAGAAAACCTTGGCCACCCACAGCCCTCTGGGAGGCTGACTGGTCCAGGCTTTGGGGGCCTGTGAGGAAGGGGGGGTGCGACCGCAGGTGGAACCGGCTGGCTGGCGGGAGGGCTGGCTGGCGGGCGGGCGGAAGAGGCTGCTTGCTCCCTGCCTGCCGGGGGTGGGAGCTCTGTTTTTCTGGATCCCTCAGTCTGTTCTTACCGCTGCTGACGCTGCCACGGATGGGGAGAGAGGGAGGGAGCCTGTGCCAGTTGGCCCGCCCAGCCGAACCTGGGCCTGTGCCCGGCCCCCGCCCGCCCCCGCCCGCCGCGTCTGGAGGTCACATTCAGTCCTGACGCGGCTCGTTGGGTCAGGCAGCAAGAAGAGCTGCGCGGAGCCCAGGGACCCACAGCCCAGCCGTTTAGGGACACAGCTGCCTGGTCCTGTCCTGCCCAGAGCTTTTGGATTTCGTGTGGCTTGGTGGGTCTGGGGTCTCCGGGCCAGCACCCTCCCCTAGTGTCCTCCCTGAGACACTGGTGCCTGGAAGATCTGCGGACGCCGCGTGCTCACTGGTGACGCCTGGCACAGAGAAACCCAGCACACAGAACTGACAACTTCCCGCTGCTGTAGCCCTCGCTCCCCTCCCAAGCAGGAAGGGCAGTGCTCAGCTCCCTGGGGCAGCTGGTAGCAGCGCAGGAGGAGTCCCGGGCCCACCCCCAGTGCCTGCTTTTGCCCTCACGGCTCCTGAGGATGTGAACAGAGGTAGAACCAGGGGATACCAGCAAGAAAGCTTAAGCAGCCTTGCGGCCACAGCCTCCTAATCGCTGCTCCGCTCCCTGGAGCATCCTTCCAGCCGGATGTTTCCGGAAAACTTGGCCGAGGGGGAGACGCAGATGAGAGGATGTGAGTGGTCCCCAGCCCGTGATGGGGCTGGAGGGTGGGGTTGGCTGGTGACTGGGACTTTGATGGGGCTACAGGAAATTTCGACTGCACGTGTGGTGGTGGTGGGGACTTGGAATTTTGGACCCGTGGCTCTGTCTCCCCTTCCCCTATCACCCCTTCTTGCCTTTCTAGGGTGCAGCCAAGATCCCCTGGAAGGAGGCTGTACTTAGTCTGGGCTCCAAGCTTGGCTGGGACATTCTCAGAGGGGCTCCCCGGGGTGGACAGGGCAGCTGGGCTGTCTTTACAACATGGGGTGCGAAGTATTCCCGTGCCTGCACAGCACCCCAACGTAAGGCTCCTAGAACGAGAGCGGAGGAGCTCGTGTGTCCCCGGGGTTGTGTGGCTCACTCTGGGAAGGGCTGTCCAACAGCTCGCCCATCGCCATCCGTGACCACACGTGTTCAGGGACAGCTGAGCGTCATCCCCCGCCCTGTCAGCTCCTTGCTTCTATAGGCTGAGTTCGTTGGGAGACCCAGCTGTTCCGACTCCTTGTTGACTTAACTGAATTTGGAAATGTCTGCTCTCTGGGGTCTGGCCATTCCCCCTCAACTCCTCAGGCACCCCACCCCCAACAGCTCCAAATGGAGACTTGCCCTGGGGTTCCGGGCCTGCGATCCCTCGGCCTGACGTGTTTGCTGGGCCCTCTTGGACTGCACTCCCGTAATATAAATAAACGCAGCCCCAGCCGCCAGGTTCTGGAAGTGGCAGCTGCTGCTGGCTCGGGCGGAGGGAAAGGTCAGGGGCTGAGTTACACTTGATCCTGAGCCCTGGCCCTCCCTGCCTCCTGCCCTTGAGGATCCCGGAGAAGCAGCGATGGAGCCACGTGGCTCCTGTGGTCACTGTAGGCCAGCAGGTGGCCTGGCTGCCCTGCACCTCCCCCATATCATGGGGCCCCCTGAGGAGGCGGCTAGAGTGGGAAGCTGAGGCTTCAGACCCCCTCCTGAGCTGGGTGAGGTGGGTGGGAAACATTCAGGAATTCCAAGCTTGACCAGGGTGTGGGGGAGGGGCAATACAGACTGATTTCACAGCCCTGTAGACCTAGGGGGTCACTTGCTGGTGGGTTGGGGGTATTTTGTATTTTTTTTATTGTTTCCTTTGTTTGTAGTAAGCCACCAACTGGGGTTTGAATGAGGGGGTGGACCCCTACCCTTCCCGCCCCGCCTTGAGAGATCAGATCCTAGCAGTTACAGCCTCTTGCTCTGCTCTGGTGTAGAAGAAAATGATTTGAAGCTTGGTGATCCCAAATGGCTTTGGAGCTCAGGTTCTGGCTCTGCCCTCCAGTCTCCTACCCTCTTCCGCCAGGGGCAGGTTCTGCGACTGCCAGGGAAAGTGGCCAGATTTGCTTCCAGGGGAGCTGGGGCCCATTGTGACTAGAGGGTCCACAGCCTTCTCTTCTAGCTCAGGGTTTATGGCCTCGGAGCTGGAGAGCAAATGTCTGTGGCCTTGGTGGGGTCGAAGAGGGGGTGGCCTCCACAGATTGTCCCACCATGTGGTCTCAAGCTGTGGCTTGAGACAGATCCACCCGAGACTGCCGAGTGCCAGGTGGGCGCTGAGCCTGGTGTGGCTCCTTTGGTCTGAGGACCAAGCTCACCCTGCTCCGACCTCTGCTCTTCCAGCTCACTTTCCTCTTCACCTATGGTGAGACCGGAAAGCAGGCTTGTTCTCCTGAGGCCTCGCTGCAGCTGTGCAGTGTCAAAGCTGGGTCACCACAGCTCCCGCCCGACTGGGGAGGGAAGGATGGGGGAAGGCTGTCTTCTGCCCCCTAGAATCTTAAACGTGGCCTCACTTGAGGCCATGCGTGTTACCGTTTGTTTCCTGATATCCCTGGCTGTGCCCCCTTGGTCCTGGACTGTAGTGAACCCTCACCTGCCCTCCACCTACAGGCCTCCTGGAACATGGGAGGAACTGGTCAGCCATCGCCCGCATGGTGGGCTCCAAGACTGTGTCCCAGTGTAAGAACTTTTACTTCAACTACAAGAAGAGGCAGAACCTGGACGAAATCCTTCAGCAGCACAAGCTAAAGATGGTGAGTCTGGCCAGAACTCGTGAGCTGGGGACTGGGGACAGCCAGGCCTCCCACAGCCTTGCTCATGTGGCCCCTGGCACCCGCATGGGGAGGTATGGGTGGGCTGGGCCCTGACCCAGCCAGGAACCTGCCATTACTCTCAGTGCCCTGGATTGGAGACCCAGAGGCTGAGAGCCCTGAGTGAGCGGCTTGGCTTCTGCCTGGCTGCCCTTTGGGACAGTAGGGCTCCAGTGACAGGGGAGGAGCGTCCCAAAAGACAGAGACTGAGGCCCAGGGAAGCTCTTTAGCCGCCTAAACTCACAGCTGAGTAACTACCACCCTTCCAGTCTCCTGCCATGGTCTGAGGCTCGGGAGGAGGCCTTGCGGTCCATCCCTCCCTGGGTTTGAAAGTTGTGTGGGTTCTTGGGCAGAACCCAGGGGCACCCGCCTCAGCCCGCTGGTGCTGCAGCTGCCACCTCCAAGCTATCGCTTGCAGATCGTGTTCCCCTAGCGTCCGACTGCCCAGCTCCCCGTGGTTCCAGGGGACTTCTCCCTCTGCTGCCAAGGACCCCCAGTGGGCCTGAGCACATAGTCAGCTAGGAAGAGGGGCCAGGTCCAAGCTTGTGGTCTAGCGCCCATGAGACCCGACCAGTTTCTCCGTACTGAGCCATGTCCTCATCTAGGGTGGGAGATAATAACACTGGACAGAGGTGCGATTGGCCTCATGAGCCAGAAAGGATGTGCCCGTGGATGGAGGGCCACTCTGTGGGGCTTCCTGCCTGCTCGCTCTTTGTGACCTCTCATTACTTACCTTATAGCTACCTGCCCCATGTCCTCTAGGTACCTGGAGCCCTTGTGATCCAGTAACTACCAAGGGCTGTCTACTGATTGTGTGCGTGCGTGCGTGCGTGCGTGAGAGAGAGAGAAAGAGAGAGAGAGAGACAGACAGAGAGAGACAGAGAGAGAGACAGAGAGACAGAGAGGGAGAGGGAGAGAAAGGGAGGGAGGAGAGAGAGAATGAGAATATGAATATCAAACTAGGCTGTGCCACTTGTAGGCTGTGTGACTTTTTAGCCAAGAATCTTGTTTTCTCTGTGCCTCAGTTTCTCTGCCTGTAAAATGGGAAGGATAAAAGAACTGCCTCTGAGGTCTCGGGGGAGGGTGCACTCCTCCCAGGTACCAGGGCTCTACTTGGAAGGGGGCCCAAGGCAACTTGCCAGCTCCTCACCAGCTAAAGCCACAGGGGTGCCGATGGCAGAGGGCTCAGGGTCTTCGGGATGTGGTGTATCTGTCCCAGGTGAGAGGTGGGTGTGTGCACAGAGTCGCCCGGAAGTACAGAGCGCCCTGGCCTGGTGGGTGTGTGCTCTGGCTCTGCTGCCCCATGGCTTGTGCTCACAGCACACAGCTTGGCCCCTAGGCCTCAGTTCCCACCTGCTTCAGAAGTGTATGGGGAGGCCTTGCTATCCACGGTGGAAAGTCCAGGGTCTGGACCAGGTCACGGAGTAGGATGTAGTCCGTGTCTCATGGGCAGAGGTGTGACGGGGGTTTCCTGAGGAGCTTGCTACTTCCACAGTGGGATGTGGGATCATGGAGAGCTGTTGAGCTAAGGAGGTAGCTCTGGTCTAAGTGGAAGCAGGCTGCCCAGGAAGGGGGTCCCAGTCCTGTCCCTAGCTTTGTCATTCAGGTGGCTGCTGTGGCAGAGGAAGTCTGTAGAGGAGGTTAGCTTGTCCTCGCCCCATGAGCCGACTGGTCCTAAGGACCATAAGAGTAGTATGCAGAGGTGGACACCCCTGAGGTGTAGAGCGAGCACCCTGTTGTGGGAGTGTGAGCTGGCCTTTGTCGAAGCCCCTGCCCCACTCAACATCAGACCACCCTGATAAAGAGGGTAGGTCAAGCTGGGCTTCTGTGACACTGAGGAGGGTTGAGGCAGGAGCATCAGGAGATCCGGGCCAGCCTAGGCTCCAGGACCGTGGCTCCAAAAGAAAATTACAGGAACGAGAGGGTCACTTCTGCCCTCTTAGTCCTCAAGCAGTGTATAAGGCCTTTGGCTGCTGGCCCAGGCCTGTCTGAGAGCAGGAAGGTGTGCCACCCTCGGCCACCCAGGAAGCAGGGGAAGACAGGAGGTCAGTGGGTGTCCCTCTTGCTCATCCCGGGCCTGACCTGCACAGGGCTGCTGGAGACTCATCAGGAAACGGGAGCTTGGGCGGAGCCTGCGTGTCGCAGGTTATGTAACATTTGGCAGCCTCGTCCTCTCTGAGGTCTCCCTCCCACTCTGTGTGGCCGAAGGCTGCCCTTCTGTCTGTGTCCTGGCCCTCA
Organism: Rattus norvegicus; assembly: GCF_021556685.1. Lineage (NCBI taxonomy): Eukaryota > Metazoa > Chordata > Mammalia > Rodentia > Muridae > Rattus > Rattus norvegicus. The sequence continues at coordinate 38,628,751 of NC_141545.1, forward strand.
GGGCTCGGCCTCCAGGTTGCTCAGTGTGTCTGTCATCTGGGCGCTGGCCCTGCTGGCCTAGCTTCCTTCTGCTGTCTTCTCTCTGTGGCTGCTGGGAGACGCTCCAGGCAGGATGTACTTGAACTCCAGCAGGCGGGCCTCCTTGACTCTGAGCTCTGTCTCTGAGTCGCTGTCATCTTCTCTGAGGCCCATTTGTGTAATGAAGTGCGTGGCTCTACTCCAGGTGTGGAGGGAGGTAGCTAGAACAGGCAAAGGTCCCTGTTGACAAGGAATAAGTCTCGTCAAGAGATGCGGTAACACACGCTTAACTTCACCAGCACGCAGCCCAAAGATGCGGAGACGGAGATGCAGGGGGGGGGGAGTGTGTGTGTGTGTGTGTGTGTGTGTGTGTGTGTGTGTGTGTGTGTGTGTGTGTGTGTGAGGGTTGCAGGACATTGGTTAATCCCCTGGGCAAATCAGAGAGGGCCTCTGGGGAGATGACGTTGGAGGAAGTGAGTGTTTGCTATCTGGGGGAAGGGTGTTCGGGCTGGGAACAGCCTGTGTAAAGTCCCTGGGGCTGGCGTGGGGCCTGGAGAAGCAGACTTGGACTATGCAGAGTGGCAGGACTAGTGATCTGGAGCTGATTTCAAGTGTTAGGAGCCTGGAGTGTTGAAAGCTGCGTGGCAGGGTAGCTGTGTGTACGTGTGACTTTGACACCTCGAGGATTCCTGGTGTGCAGTAGGTGCTTAGTAAACGAACACTATCTGTAATTTGTGTTCGTGTCTCCAAAACACCGCTTACACATGCCCACCAGCCCTTTGGTGCTGGGGCTATGGCTGGGTTTCCCACAGGCTCCAGAAACACAGGGTGTGCTGTATGGATAGTCTGTTCGTGGCTCTGCTAGGCCAATGGGCTCCCATTTCCTGTGAGTGTCCCTGCAACCTGCTGCCTAGTTCCTGTTGCTAAAGATAGACAAAGGAAGGGGATCCCCAGACACATGCCACAACATCCTCGCACCCACAGACTGGAGCCCGGCCTCCCGGGAAGTGCCAAGACCAGACCCTGTGTGGGCGTGGTTGGTGAAGCCAAGGGCCACAAGGTCTGTGTAAACTTAGAACAAGCCTGTGGCCTACCGTTGGCAACGGAGGTGGTGATGGACAGACGGGCATGCGTTTCCCTTTTGTTCCTGTATCCCAGGATCCTGGTGTCCGGGACTTGGGATGGCACATCTGTAGCTTAGGGCCGGTGTGACAGTGGACACAGCGTGGTCATGTTATTTTTCAGGACAGAATGTCACCAGTCAGGTGTAGCAGAACTGTGGTCTGTCACCAGCTTCTGACCCTGGTGGGTTTTTCTGACTTGTGAGTCCCTCTGCCGTCTGCTGTCTTCCCCTGGAAAAGCTCCTCGGTTGCAGTGCGTCTCCACCCACCATGCTCCTCTCCCCTCCTGGCCTGTTCCTCAGTTGCTGTGCTCCTCAGCTTGGACTCCCTTTGGGTGATGCCAAACCAGCACTAGGGGTGTCGACCGAGAAACTAGGGTGCCCGGATCACGTCCTAGACTAGGCTTGCACTGTGCTCGATCCGAAAGGCCTCCATGACTGGTCATTGCAAGACCAGTGTGTGTCCTGACTGCCGATCCACATCCCAAGCTCAGAGAAGCCTCAGCTGCATTGGGCTTCTACCCAGCTCAGTGGAGGGGCACGGAAGTGGATCTGGAGAGGATTTTGAATGCCCCCGTGCTGGGAGGGTGAAATTGGGCCCTGAGTGTGAGGAGTAGAAGTGGTTTGGGGGAAACGCAAGGCTACCATGTGGCTGATCCACACCCCAGGGCCTTTGCAAATAAGCCTCTCTCACCTTGGCTTGGATGCTCCTTCCTCTATACTCAGACCTGGACTCCAGTGTCAGCCTCGCCCTGGTCATCCACCGGCTGACTTGGCCTTGTACCTTTTCTATCCCCATTTGATCCCACTGTCGTCCCTGGCCAGTCCCGCCGAGGCCAAACTTGTATGCGTTGCTCACTTTGGAGAGTAGTGGCCCTGTTGTATCCACAGCCCTTCCACCTGAGCCCCGAGTGTGCCCTGGGACACTATAGCCCGACCCAGCCTGTACCCAGGGTGCCACTGGGACACATGGCACTATGAAGCCTCTATGGTAAAAATAGCCCTGGCCGGCATGGCCAATGCCATGAGCTGAGTGGGAAGGCTGCCCACACAACCAAGCAGTCACCCAAGCTCGCTGCCCTCACAGCTGTGACTGGGCCTCAGACACGGGGTCTCCCCAGCCTTGACCGCTACTGTCCTGTCCCAGGAGAAGGAGAGGAATGCCCGGAGGAAGAAAAAGAAGACCCCGGCTGCGGCAAGTGAGGAGACAGCCTTCCCACCTGCCGCTGAGGACGAAGAGATGGAGGCGTCTGGTGCAAGTGCCAATGAGGAAGAACTGGCGGAGGAGGCAGAAGGTGAGGTCACTGCCTCGGGAGGAGGGGGGAGGCGGCGGGGAGAAAGGGAATGAAAACGTATGCGCACATGCACACACACACACACACGATGCTCTGTGTCTCCCTCTTCTAGGGAACCCTGACTAGACTGGAGGCTTCTGGCTCCAGCTCCCCATAATTCACATGCTTTCTCCGTAGGCCTGGCATGACCTCGGGACACATCCGAGGTTGGGCCCTAGGCTCTTGGTGTCAAAGACCTTACCTCTTTGTTACCTCAGCCACCCCCCTGAGCAAGATGGACATAGCGTGGACGGGAAGTGGTGGAGACAGCTGCCCACAAGAGTGGGGAGTGACTGTGAGCCCCAGATCCTGGGGCACGGGGTGGCTTACACATCTACTTAGGAGCAGGCTGGGGCAGGGCCAGGCTGGCTAAGGACTATCACCACCTGGGGATTCCTGGGGCAGCTAACCATTCGCACCCCAGGGCAATGGGCTAGAAAGGCTGAATCCAGGCTAGGGGCCACTTGACCTAGGACTTCCTTGGATGGCAACAGTCATGGCAGCCATATAGCCTTGTCTCTGTCACCACATGCTGAGGAAGTGGCTGAGGGGTGACTGAGGCATGGAGGAGTGACTCCAGGTCCCTAAGACCTGGTTTGGCAGCTTGGTCCTAGCCCTGTGCTCTGCCTCTTTGGCGTCCAGGGGAAGGGGGCTGGTGAACTTCCTATTACTTGATCTGTAAAGCACCTACGATGCCCAGGCTCTGTGCACCTGCCTGGTACACATCCTGGGTGCCCAGTGGAATGCCTCAGTGCAGAACTGGGCTAACTCTAGCCATTCCTGCCCTGCCCAAACCCAGTCCTTAAGGTGGGGCCCAGCCACAGTTGTCACAGTCCCTGCCTGACTCTGAGGGCTTCCGGTGTAGACATGACTAACAGCGTGTGGCAGGCACCTGCACCCTGCCTGCTTGTCCACAGAACTTCAGTGGCTTTGGCCTCCTGTGTCCTGTTGTTGGGCTGCAAAGAGGAAGACCAGAGGTCATGCCCTACTAGGTGGTCCAGGCTACTTGCTTGCCTCTCGCTGTGTGTCTTAATTTCCTCACCTGCCACTGTGCTTCATGAGTACTCTGGTCCATGAGGCCCTGTGTGCTCATTACCAGCACCATGTTGGTGTTACCCATATCTGTCCTGGGAGAGATGCTCTGCTCTGGGCTCCAAAAGAACAGAGAAGCGAGGGAGGCTGGGAACTGACTGACAAGGCTGGAAGCCACATTGGTTGAGGGCCTCATTGGTTTGACCCAGTCACTCACACACAGCTCTGTGGACCCTGGGCACATCTTGGCCTTGTGGGGGTCGGGGGCACACTTTGGCTGTGGGTGACCAGGGCTTCCCTTGGGAGCTGAGCAAGCTGGTCCCATGGAAGCTATCCTGGGTCCCCTGCCCTCAGCGAGCCACACCCCTCTCCCTTCCCACAGGACTTGGTGTAGCGCCCCAGTTCTAACTCCTCTCCAACTTTTTTCCAGCCTCACAGGCCTCCGGGAATGAGGTTCCCAGAGTTGGAGAGTGCAGTGGCCCAGGTAAGAATGTGGCTTTTGGCTGAGCTGGGGGCCAGGGCATAGTAGGGTATCCAAGATCTTACATCCCCATCCCCGGTCCTCTCTGTGCTGTTTCCTCCTCTGGTTTGTCTCTCCTACAAAATGTCTGTTCCTGTTGTGTCTGTGGACAGCACGCTCTACCCATCTTTCCTCTCTTCCAGACTCTTCCCTGTTCCGTGTCCTCGCCTTCTTTCCAGGCGTCTGTATCCCAGGCAGAAAACAGAGGGACTGGAGACCCAAAGACGAGGGAGACAGTTACAGTCAGGGCCTGCACGCATGTGCACACGCATGAGCACACAGAGCCAAGAACCTATTGGAGCCACAGCAGCAGACATGCTCCTTCACGGAGTCCCCGATGCAGTGGCCTTGTAGCTGCTGTGGTGTCAGCCTTACTGTAATGCGCTCATGGTCCCTAGACCTGAACTGTCACTCATCCTGCTCAGTACCCGCGGAGGTCTGGTTCCCCATTCTGTGGACGGGGAAACTAAAGCTTGTGGGAAGCCTTGAGTTTCCCATGGGAGTACCAAAAGTCGGGCACCGAGCTGAATGGCACTCACACTGAATCTGCAGACCTCAGATGAGGGAAGGCTTGTCTTGAGGCCGTCCTTGGATTGGCCCCATAGCGGCACTGACTACCTGGAGACTAGGGGTTGGGGTTGGGTTCTGTGGGCAGCAGGAAAAAGAAGCAGATGTTGCAAGCTACAGGGGCTTGTGAGGGACAGGACTCGCCCGGAGGTGTAGGAGCCTGGGGGCTGTTCTGATACTCCTTGAGAGTGCTGTCACGTTCAGTGTCGTAGCTTATTCCCGCCTTTCCTCTTGCCTTCATGTAGCTGCTGTCAACAACAGCTCTGATACTGAGAGTGTCCCATCCCCGCGCACGGAAGCCACCAAGGACGCTGGTCCTAAGCCTGCTAGCACTGAAGCATTGCCCGCTGCCACCCAGCCACCTGTTCCTCCTCCAGAAGAACCCGCAACAGTCCCTGATGAGCCCTGCCCAGCCCCTGATGCCAGTGGCCCACCATCCCCAGTGGCTTCCCCACCACCTGCCGCACCCCCGGCTGCTGTTGACAAGGATGAACAAGACCAGGCTGCTACTGTTCCCCAGACCGAGGATGCCAAGGAGCAGAAGTCTGAGGCCGAGGAGCTGGTGATTGATGTGGGAAAGACAGAGGAACCCGAGGCCCCTGAGGAGCCACCAGAGAGTGTAAAGAGTGATCACAAGGAGGAGACTGAGGAGGAGCCTGAAGACAAAGCCAAGGGCCCAGAGGCCATTGAGACTGTGTCCGAGGCGCCACTTAAGGTGGAGGAGGCTGGAAGCAAGGCAGCTGTGACCAAGGGTTCCAGCTCGGGTGCCACCCAGGACAGTGACTCCAGTGCCACCTGCAGTGCCGATGAGGTGGATGAGCCCGAGGGAGGTGACAAGGGCAGGTGAGAGGCGTCAGGCGAGCTGTGGTTCTTGTGTATTCCGCAAACTCAGGGAGCACCCTTCGTCTGCCATGACAGCACAGGTGGCCCGGCCTGCCTTGGAGTCTGTGTCTGGTTTGTAGGGATTAACATAGGACTGAGACCAGAATTAGGGGTGTCTTAGTCACTGTTGTATTGCTGGGAGGAGATACCATGACCAAGGCAACTCTTACAGAAGAGAACAGTTCATCCTGGGCTAGCTTACAGCTCCAGAGGTTTAGTCCATATCCTCTTTGTGGGAAGCATGGCACTGGAGATGTGGTTGAGAGCTACATCCTCATCCACAGTTGGGGAGAGATGCAGTGGGGAAGGGAGAGAGGAAGAAGAAAGTTGTGTTGTGTGACTTGGGTGTTTGAAACCTCAAAGCCGGCTACCAGGGACATCCTTCCTCCAACAAGGCGACACCTTCTCATCCTTCTAATCCTTTTAAATAGTGTCACTCCTTGGTGACTTGAGCATTCAAATAGGTGCTCCTATGAGGACATTCTTATTCAGACTACCTCCAGGAGGGTTCATTCTGGAAGGGTACAGTGGAAGGAAGACCCACATGGGGCAACCTGGAGCTGAGATCTGGAAGGGAAGGTAGCCATAGAAAGCTCCAGGGAGAGAATGAATGTTGGCGTCCTCCAGCTGTGATTCAGACCAGATGGCTTGACGTAAGAGTAGTTGGAGGTAGAAGGTCCAAATCCAGGTGTCCCGGAGTCACCCATACTCCAACTCGGAACATTTCCATCACACATCTTTCACTACTGATGGTTGCCTATAGTCTCTGGTTTATAGACCCAGCACTCTGATCTCAGCCTCTGTGGATATTAGGTTCCCCTGTACCTCTGTTTAAATTCCTGTTCCCTGGAAGGTTGCCAGTCTCCCATGACTACATCAGCCTGGCTTTCCAACGAGGTCTCATGCACTGGGCCCAGCATTAGGTCTGGAATGCTGGGACACAGTTCTTCCCTTCAGAATACTTCCTTAGCAAAGGCCATGCTAGGAGCCAGCCAGGTACACAAAGGGCCACATGGGCCAGGCCATTGTACACGTTCCCAGGGTGTTAAGACACGAAGGCTGCTGTCTACAAGAGCCGGGCCATGACTGAGGGGGTCGCTGTGAGCCAGATTGTTCCAGTGATGGAAATAAGTTGCTAGCTATGCAATTAAGATGAGGTCACCCAGGGCCCAGACACTAGAGGCCCCTGGCCGTGCAGTCAGCCCAGCTTTCTCTCTGAGGTGGTAGCGGATCTGTGGAGCATTCTGATTGGCACACTCCCTGCCCTAGGGGCACACCGTGTTTTAGGTGAAGCCCTCTGGGCACTCAAGGGCAGGTCTGGAAGCCTCCCGGTGATCACATCTGGACAGCCCCACCCACCTCTGGGCAGCCGCAGTTGTTTTGTGATGAGGCAGTGTGCTAATGTTTATTTTGACTGCAAACAGCAGAGTCTGTTTTCTCTCCCCTCAAGTCTCTGAAAAATTCCAGCAGAGCAAGGGAGGAGACCATGACCTTCAGACCGGCCCACACAGGGCCCTTCCTGCTTCCCCTGGCTCCCCTCTCCCCTCCGGGCTGGTGGATTTGAAATGGAGGCTTTGTAGACCTTCTTTATTCCCTGAGGGCTCCTCTGGTTGGGCCTACATGGAGCAGGTGGACAACAGATGGCCCAGAATAAGCAAAAGGTAGCCAGTGGGTTTCTGAGGGCTCCCATGTCCCCAGCTTCTTGCTTGATAGGCACAACAGGGGACAAAGGGCCTATGGCAGTTCCAGTGCCACCAGGGTCTCTACTGAGATGAGAGAGTGCCACAAGGCCATAGAGCTGGGTGTGGGGTGCCGCCCTGAATACCAGCCTTCTCCTCAGACTTCTGTAGGCTCTGGTCAGGCTGAGGCCTCTCAGTTCTAGCTCCCTTTGCCCATAGCACTAGCCAGTAGTTTCCTTCCATCCCTGGTGTTTGGTGGCTAGCCACCTTCTCTGCTTGCTTTCTAGCTCCTAGGCTGGAACTCAGGACCACCTCCTTGCCCTGGGGCCCACCCGTGCCTTCAGTGAGCAGCTAGACTTCCTGGCAGGAGGCCTGCCACCTTTACCAGCAGCACCATGGGGGCCAGGGAGGGTAGGTGAAGGCCGTCAGGAGGCCAGCAGCCTGCGCTGCTCTCTGTAACCTCTGAGTGATTGCGCCCAGCCCCATTCCGGCCACTCTGAGAGAGCTTTGCCGCTCAGTGCTGCTGTGCCTGGGGCAGCTTGGCCTGGAGTTTGCGATGAGCCTTGCACCCCGATTTCACTTTCAGAGTAGGGATGTGATGCTTTCCAGTAGAGCTGGACCTTGGGAAGCACCCCCACCCCCACCCCTAAGCTCAGTTTCCACACTTGCAATGGGTAACGATGTGACTACAGAGTTGCTGTGTTATAACCGTGACCCTGGGCCAAGCTCACAGTGTTTGGGTGCAGCATGTGCTGGACAGGCCCCTGGAGATGCTAGACACTTGGCCAGGAGGGCCCTGATTCCCCGGTGGTCTGGTGCTGGTCAGAAGAAAGGCTTATAGCTCATGAGACATGCGGATGGTATGCGTGACTGGAAGCAGGCAAGCCTTGAGTATGGTCATTGCTTAGTGTGGAGAGGAAGTTTGAGCACAGGGAGGAGCCAGGTAGGACAAAGGCCCTGTGGTCTCAGAGCTTACGGTCAGAGCGTCTCAAAGGTCTGTAGCTGGGAGTGTAGTGACCGGTGGGGTTTTTGTCTTAGGTCCTGTGAAGACCGGAGATCATCAAAGCTATTTTTTTTTTTTTAATTATGTGCCTGTGTATGAGTCTGTACACGTGAGTGCTGGTGTCTGTGGAGGAACGAGGCCACAGAGAACAAGTTCTAGGCGGTTATAAGCCACCTGGTGTGGCTTCTGTCCTCGGCAGGAGCAGCGTACACCCGAGCCACCTCTCTTATGTGTGTGTGTGTGTGTGTGTGTGTGTGTACACCTGCCTGAGTGTTTGTGTACCACATTCTTGTGCGGTGACCTCAGAGGCAGGACAGGACATGAGATCTAGTGTTGAACCAAACCTGGGTCTCTGCTCTTTAAACAGAGCCATTTCTCCAGCGCTAGGATGTCTTTCTAGCTTTAGGTCTGTCTGGAGATAATGGGGAATGGAGATGCCCCTGGTGCTTGTGGCAAAGGTCTTGGTTCCCACGTGTATGCCATCGAGTACTGGAATGGAAATCTGAACCTCAGCTATTGTCTCTGCTTCTACCCAGATGGGGTGACTGCTCCCCAGATTTACCGAGCAGCAGCGGCCCCTCCCGTCACAGCACACCTTCCTCTTGGTGGCCCTAGAGAGCTGTAGCTCACATGCTGCTCACCAGGTCACTCAGGGCACGTAGCCTTGGGATATCGGGTGTCTTCAGTGCCTCACAGTGTCGTTACAGGTCATGCGGTCACCCCAGAGGAGACCGTTACAGCCTTCCCGGCTACTGTATATTCACTGGTGGGAACGGTCCTATGTCCTTTGAAGGGAGCAGGGCGTGTGGCCACCATGTCTGGCCTCCTTCATAGCACTGTGTTTTGTGGCCTCTTCTGTTGTAGGGCGAGGGTCAGGGCCCCGTGGCTGGGATGGCAGCCCCCTTCCTTGCCTTGTGTTTTCTCTCAGCATCTGTCTGCGGGTGTCTGTGGGACTTTAGTTTGCCAGCTTCTCTGTGGTGCGTCATTTCTCCTGAGAATGGTTCAGCTCAACGTAGGGTTAGTGGGGACGCCTTGTTTTGTTTTTGATGTTTCGTAAGTAAGACTCACTGTGTAGCCCAGGTTGGCCTTGAACTTACAGAGTCTTCCTGCCCAGGGATGACAGGTGCCATGCCACCCCACCCAACCTTGGCATGACCTTCCGCAGAGCTTTTCAAAGCCTGTATAGTATTTTACTTCAATTTAAGTTTACCAAATTGGGTCATAAGAATGGCTAAGGCGGGGGTTGGGGATTTAGCTCAGTGGTAGAGCGCTTACCTAGGAAGCGCAAGGCCCTGGGTTCGGTCCCCAGCTCCAAAAAAAAAGAACCAAAAAAAAAAACAAAAAAAAACAAAACAAAAAACAAAAAGAATGGAAGGGAGAGAAATGGCTAGGGGAGGGCGGGGCAGATGGAGCATGGACCACAGGAGATCTGATGAGAATGACAACAGCAGAATCTCTGCCACGGGTGTGGGGGACAGGTGGGACAGGAGAGATAGAGGAGTCGGGTGGCCTATCCTTCCTGCCGCCCTCCCCACTCCACGCCACCCCCGCTTGCCTCAGGCAACTTAAGCAGGCGTCACCCTGTCTGTCTGCTCTCCCTGCTTGGCTGAGCGTGTGGCAGATGCGGGCAGCGGGCTGCTACCCGCAGGGCCTGTTGCACGCATATTTCTGCTGCAGCCGAGTCTGCCCTCCGTCTGCTGCAGGAGGCATGTGCCCTTCTGCTGTGTCCCTTATGGCCCACTGTCAGGAGTTCTCACCCCAAAGGCTGAAGTTCCAGGTTACGTGGCTCGCCGTGCCTTGGAGCAGGATGGTCTCAGTACCCAGGGTTTACACAACCCATGTTGTTTTCCAGAAACTTCCGAGATTTCTCCCCTGTCCAAATTCTAGGGCTGTACCCATAGCTCAGCCCCCATCATTGAGGTCATGAAACCTGCCCATCCCCCAGGACAGGACTGAGCACAGAGACATATAGTAGAGACATCCGCCCGTCCCAGGGCCCAGCCTGCTCTTACTCTGGGTTTGAGACAAAAATAATCTCCAAGGAATCTCTCAGTGTCTCTCCACCCTGATCCGGTTGAGTTCGTGTCCTTCCAGCCACTCCCTGAGGGCCTGCATGGCCTAGGCGCCCAGTTAGGTCTTTTCAGCTGTCTTCTTTGCCCTGAGGCCATCTTGGAGCAGTGGATTGTGTGGGCCAGAGGAGTGCTGCTACCCAGCAGAGTGTGTTGGCTGGGGCCGTGGACTCTGCTAAGGGCCTCCCTGGCGGGCCCCACCGTCCAGGGCTCAGAGGAGAAGCCATGGAGGCAGGACTGCCCCAGCCCCCTTTTCCAGGAAGGTCCTCCAAGAGCCTGTGGCTGATGCTCCAGCCTGACCTGACGCTTGTCCCTCCCCAGGCTGCTGTCACCAAGGCCCAGCCTCCTCACCCCAGCCGGAGATCCCCGGGCCAGTACCTCGCCCCAGAAGCCGCTGGACCTGAAGCAGCTGAAGCAGCGAGCAGCAGCCATCCCCCCTATTGTGAGTGAACCCCGCATCCAGGCAGCCCGCCTTGATTGAGGCTCATCACTGCTGGTTGGAGCTTTGCCTGCAGAGGGAGGCTTATCCCCAGGCCGGTGGCTTCCAGAGATAGCGATGTGTACCGAGGACTGGTGATAGATAGGCAGTCCTGGGAGGAGTTGGGAGATTGGAACAGAAAGGCTGGTCTGAGCAGTAGCTCTCCAGAGTTCCCCCACGCCCCAGACCCGGCAGCTGTGGCCAGTGAGCCCCCAGACCCAGCGACACCTCAGCCAGCTTAATGTCCAGGCCCTTGCAGGTCTGTCTTTGGGGCCGTTGGGAGCTCCCTGTTTTCTGGACACTCGGCTGGCTGTAGTCGCTTCAGTCCTTTTGACACTTAGCTTTGGCCTTTACATTCATGTGTTGGACATGGTGTGTCCGGCCTCGCTGCTAGCACCCCAAAGCCCACATAGCTTCTTACTCCTGATTCCTAGTGGTGTGGGGTGTGCCGGGTGGAGTGGGAATTAGCGGATCCTAGCACCCACCTGGCTCTGGGCCTCAGAAGCAGGCCCTTCTTTGGCGGGGATGACCTCCGCTCCCTATATCTGATGTTGAGGCTCTGCCTCCATTGGGGGTTTTAAATGGGATGTGGCTGCCTTTCTATACCTGGCTTTTGTGCTGGCCACACGGCCCCTCCCCAACCTGTCAACCTCTGATGTGGGGCCAGGATGTTTGACATGGGGCCAGAATGTTCATGCCTGCCCCATGCCCCCCAGCAGGTCACCAAGGTCCATGAACCCCCCCGGGAGGACACAGTACCCCCAAAGCCAGCTCCCCCTGTGCCTCCACCCACGCAGCACCTACAGCCAGAGGGTGACGTGTCTCAGCAGTCGGGAGGAAGTCCACGTGGCAAGTGCCGCAGCCCGGTGCCTCCCGCCGAGAAAGAGGGTGAGTGCTGGGCACAGGGATGCAGTCAGAGTGAAGGGCAGCCCTCTTCTCTGGAGCTTCCAGTGGCAGCTGGCCAGGCTGGGAGGACACATAGTTAAGGCAGCAGCAGATGACAGGCTCAGCCATAGAGCTCCAGAAGCAGCTCGAGCTGGGGGCTCTTGAGAAACCAGAGGCAATCTAATGTTGGGGTGTGTGCGTCTGTCTGTGAACGTGCGTGCAAACATACATCTAGCCAGCTTCTCCTTTGGTGTGAATCAGGTCTCGTGTGACCTTTGGGCTCCCTGAGGTTGCAGTACAGGTCTCTGTCTTAGAACGACAGCAGGACTGACCTGAGCTGGACTGGCTCACCTTTCCCTGGCTAAGGCATGGCTGCCCATGTTGACACCCCTTCCTTGTCAGCACAGAGCCTCTTGTGCAGGTAGAGGGCAGCGTCTACCAGGGCCCCGTGGAATTTTCACATTGGTGCTTCTGAGCACCAGGGTTCCTCCTAAGCTAGTGGTGGCAGGCATGAGAAGAAACAAATGGTTTGGGGCGGGTGCAGGGCCAACATAAGTGGGCTGGATATTCAACAAGGATCTGGTGAGGAGAGGGTAGGGGATGATGGGGAAAGGCCCTTCAGGGACTGGGAATGGGAGAGGAGGTCAGAGAGGGAAATGGGGACGAAATTGTGTAGCTGAGGTAGAGACTAGCTTTGAGTGACCGTTTGCTTTGGGAGGGGCATGACATCAGATTAGGGTCTTGGGAAAAATCCGTTTCTGATTCCTGTTGAGAAAGGGCAGTAGGGAGTAGGGCAGGGGTGGGAGGCAGGCTGAAGTGCTCCTCCCAACAGCTCTAGGGCAGCCTGGACTTGACAGGTGGCCTTGGAAGTGGGAGGAAGGGGAGGCTTGAGTTTGTTCCTGAGGCCAAGCCAGCGGGACGTAGTGATGACCTCTGGGGGATGAGGGCAGGGTTGTCTTGTTAGAGCTGGGACCGGAACACACTACTGTAAGGGGTGGGCTTTAAGGGGCCAGGTATATAGAACACAGTATGCTGTGAGAAGCCACCGGGACTCAAGATGATAGCCTGGGATGACAGTAAGGGGAAGGGGGAAGGCTCTGATCTGGCTCTGGCCAGGCAGCCGTGGCTGAACGGGGCTGAAGCCACCCAGGGCCAGCCAGGTCCTGCTAAGTTGGGCCCTAGGCCCCAGTCCCTGGGAAAAGAGCCAGCAGTCCACAGTCCCTGAGGCTGGTTCTGGGCCCATCCATGTGGCCAGTGCTATGTCGGTTCCTAGACTCCTCCCGGGGGAACATTGCACCTGGCGGCGGGCTCTGTCATTCACGTGGTCTGGCCACAGTTCTGCTCCCCAGGGGACACATGAACCCAGCATGCAGGAAGCCAGCCTTTTCTGTCCTGGCTCCAATAGGGAGCTTCCAGGCCAGGCAGGTCCCTTGGGATCCCCAGGCCCGGCTGGAGGAACAGGTTGTCCGTCCTGGCTCTCAGCCACCTGCCTGCATTGGCCGAGTCTGACCCCATTTCCTTCCAGCCTGAGACTTCCTCTCTGCCCCCCAGCTCTCCAGAGCCAAGCTGTATGGGGCAGCCAAGGTACACAGCAGGCCAGGGAGCCAGGTGTTTGAACTTCCTGGTTCAGAGCAGGCCCTGTAGGTTGAGAATGTGAATGTCACACCGGTTAACTTTGGTTAACCACCTCCCTGGGGCCTAAGTTCAGGGGGAGTTTGTGCTCCCCTAAGGGAAAGATGTGGAGTGTAGCACTCGGGCCTCTGCTTGTGCTCCAGCTTTTCAGGACAGCCTAGGGCTGCGTGGAGGTGATCCAGGAGACACTTAGCGTCCGTTCCTGTTCCAAGGCCAGGGCCCTTGTCCTTCACGATTTCTGGGTGGGTTGTGATCCCCAGAATGTGTCTAGCCAAGGCTGGCCACCCAGAACCGCTAAAGTGAGAGCTTGTGGAGCCTCAGGGAGTGCTAGCCTCACACAGGGGATCTGGGCCATGTGGTGCAGCCACAAGCCTAGGCCAGGGCTCTAGCCTGTGTTCTCAGGTCTCCCCTGCACTCAGCAGCTGGGGCCTCGGTCTTCCCATCTGGAGGGTGAAGGAACAAACTGTGACATCCCACAGAGTGCTACCCTTTGCTGTTGTTTGTGGTCACATGGGCTCCAATCCAGGCAACTGACCCAAGAGACCTCATCAAACGGGTCTGATTACTGTCCTCAGTGTGCACCCACACGGGCCCATCAAGGCCCGGCTGGAACTCAGCCTAGTGACTGGTACATAGTAGACGGCTAGCACACGGACTGCCGCTGCCCCACCCTCATCTGGAGTAGCTGCCGTAGCCACATCCCTTGCCATAGACCACAGTCACGGAGGTCAGCAAGCCTGACCCAGCACTCTTGGTCCTGGACACCCAATTGGTGACATTCCGTGGGAGACCGTGAAGCAAAGATTAGCCCTCTGACACATGCCCTCTGTCATGCCTGTCCCTGTGGGCTCAGCCACAAGGCAGCCCCATACCAAGCAGTTATCATGGGAACATAGCACACCTTTGCTGACATGTCCCAATGGCCCCTCATGTCAGGATACTGTCATAGCTGACCAGTGGAGATGTCAGAGCCCTCCCTGACTGCCCAACTTAACTCTTTCAGCAGAGAAAGCTTCATTCTTTCCCGCCTTCCCAGCTGAGGGCCCGAAGCTTCCTACTGAGCCCCCACGCTGGACATCGGGTCTGCCTTTTCCCATTCCTCCTCGGGAAGTGATCAAGACTTCCCCACACGCTGCAGACCCCTCTGCCTTCTCCTACACACCCCCTGGTGAGTGGGCACCACCCCGATTAGGTCTCTGCAGTCAGTGGGCAGTCGGCTCTTGGCACTGGCGCAGGGCTGCATGGTGCTGGTTGGGTGAGATGAGACCTTGCCTGGAGGTTTGGCGAAGCTGGGCACCTCCTGAGAACATCTACACACACCCTGTAGTGGCCTAGGCAGCCATGGGAGGGAAAGAGCAGCAAGGGAGATACTTTCCACCGGTGACTAAGAGGACGGTCGTTAGAGGGAGGGGACGGCAGTCTTGATAGTTTCAGGAAAGCCACCTAGGTTTTCTATTCTTGATGGTCCTCACCACCAGTAAAAGTAATCCAGCCAGGGGCCACCGGCAATGGCAATGTCAGCAGTGGGTGGCCTAGGTACAGCTGACCCTGAGGGACATGTGCACTGTTTGCTGGAGCTTGGAGAACAGAGAAAGGCATTCCCGGCAGAAGGAACAGCGTGTGCAAAGGGCCCAAAACAACAGGAGTTGGGACACTTGAGGCACCAGGTCAAACTGTCACAGCAGAAAATTACTACCCAGCCAGCCCAGGGATCCCCAGTCACGTGCCACTGAAATCCATGCCGGAGGTGACTCTCCCTAAGGCGGGGGGGGGGGGGGGGGTATTGTAGGCTCACAGTTAGGGAGAGGTTGGCCTACTGACTCTGGGAAAGATCCCTTCGGACCCTGGGAGGAGAACAGAATCTAGGGAGGGGGTAGAAGTGGGGTGCTGGCTTAGAGGCCTGAGTGTGGATCAAGAGGTGATGGTGCAGCCGTGGAGGATCCAGGACTGGGGTTCTTGTGGAGGGCTCAGGTCATTGAAGCAGAGGTATATAGAGGAGCCCCCCACAGTATACACTTCCTGTTTCCTTGCAGGTCACCCTCTGCCTCTGGGCCTCCACGATAGTGCCCGGCCGGTCCTGCCACGTCCCCCCATCTCTAACCCCCCACCCCTCATCTCCTCTGCCAAGCACCCTGGTGTACTTGAGAGGCAGCTGGGTACCATCTCCCAGGTGAGTACCTCTTGGGCTGGGTCTCCCCTTCACGGGAGCCTTTCTGAGCCGTGGGATGTTGCCAGGGGTGGTGCTGGCTGGACTCAGCCCTGCTGCTGTGGGCTACGTGTGTCACAGGCCGTGTGTTCCAGTGCCTTAGGCAGGTGACTCACTGTCTGTAGGCTTCAGTTCATCCTCTGTTCAGTGGGAGGGTGGGGAGCTGCAGCTGCTGCAGGCTGTAGAGTGTCATGTCTGTCGTAAGCCCTCGGTCACCTCTGCATCCTACTGACAGTCACCAACTCACCACATGGTTTGCAAAGCAGTCACACTGTCCTTTCTGTAGACACTGGCCTTGGGCTGTTGTTGGCCTGGCCACAGTCCTCCAGTCGAGGGCCGGCAGCCCCGTCTCTCACTTGCGTATCCTTAAGTCCTAAGCAAGGCTCTTCCTGTGTCTGAATCTGGTCTTCCCGTGGCTGAGTCTGGTTGTGATCTATCTCTTCACCCTAGCAGGGAATGTCAGTGCAGCTTCGCGTGCCCCACTCAGAGCATGCCAAGGCCCCCATGGGCCCTCTCACCATGGGACTGCCTCTCGCTGTGGACCCTAAGAAGCTGGGTGAGTGCCCATGACCTTTTGGTTCCTATGCCCGGGGGGCAGTCTTGGCCCTGGGAACCTAGAGGGGGGGCAGCCTGAGACCTCTGTGTACCCTCTCGCCCACCCCTAGCCCCCTTCAGTGGAGTGAAGCAGGAGCAGTTGTCCCCTCGGGGTCAGGCTGGGCCACCTGAAAGTCTGGGAGTGCCTACTGCTCAGGAGACCTCTGTGCTGAGAGGTAAGTCTGGCCCAGTCACCTTCAGTCTTAGAGAGCCTGAAAGCCCACTTGACAGTTGTCTCCTTACCCTTGACTCCACAGGAGACCGCTAGGTGGCTTTTAGACTTGGTCTAAAGAGCTGTGTCTTATGCCTTCTAGGGACAGCACTGGGCTCCACTGCCAGTGGAAGCATCACCAAGGGCCTCCCCAGTACCCGGACTGCAGATGGCCCCAGCTACCGAGGCTCTATCACCCACGTAGGTGCTGGGGGCAGGGTGGGATGGGCAGGCATCCTAGGAGGGTTGGGATGGGATGAGAGGACCTCCGGGGAGACGAGAGATCTTGAGCTGAATGGTTGGTCACTGCGGTGTGGGGTCAGGCCTAGGGTGATGAAGAAAACAGGTGTCATGTGTCTCCAGCAGTTGGGTGTGGCAGAGACCAACCACAGAAAGGATAGCCAGGCCCCTAACCAGACTGTCAGGAGCCATAGATCATAAAGTGTCTGGACTGAGAAAGTTACCAGGTGACCCCAGTGACATGTTGCCATGGCCAGAAGAGGCAGAGGGGACAGAGGTGGCAGCTGGCTCTTGACAAATCACCAGTCGGTAGGCATGAGCCAGTGGTGGGTACCAGGCTTAGTACCCACGGTGTGTGGCCAAGCATACAGCCCAGCGAACTTCCAGTCACGGGACCACCCACCACAGGGTCCTTTTGACTCACTGTAGGGGACAAATGTCCATTCATGCCGCAGGCTTCCCCTGAAGTCTCTGGAAATCTTGGGCTTTCAAAGGCAAAGCTCAGAAGCTGGAGGCGAAAATTCAGTCATGTCCTTCTGGCAGTGCCAGTAGCCCTCCCTGACTCAGTTTTCCCTGTGACAGAAATGTTCTTTCCAGGATAGGTACTCCAAGGAGCTCTTAGAGTGCCAGGTTTGCACACAGAGCTTCGCAGGGCTCAGGGATGCCGGCTCACAGGCTGAGAATCCCTTTCCCCTGGTTAGGGCTTGTGGAGAGTGAGGTCAGCGCTCTGGGGCCTATCTGTGTGGGATGATGACCCAGGCATTGATGTGACACGGCTAACAGGTGGAGACCACACATCCCACTGTTGCCTGACCGCCCTGGAACCCAAGGCCACGGAGCCCCATGTCCCACTCAGCTCCCAGGATTACAAACTCAGGCCTTGGAGCGGGCTGCGGGTGGGCCCCTGTGGCTCCCTGTATTCTTTGGTTTTGTCCAGTGAGTTATACGGAGCAGAACCATGGCCTGGCTGTATTTCGGTTGTCAGAGGCCCCTCTAAGCTTGGAGACTCAAAACATCAATACCCCCTTTTCATCTGGAGCCTGCCTGACCTTTCTCACCGTATACCTGGCCTAGCAAGCAGCTACCAGCCACTTGAGAAGGCATTTCCTGACACACCCAGAAATCACCCCGCATGCCCCACGGGGACCACCCAACAGAACAAGTCCCACGGGAGACAAACATCACTGAATCTGTTCCTGAGGTCATAAATGAAGAGAGAACTCAGGATTTGGGGGCCTCTGAGAGCCAAGTTAGAGTCCTCATAGGATGGATACGTGCTGACTAATTCTCAGGAAAGCAGGGTGACTTGTTATTAACAGCAGTTAGCAACTTGGGGTGATCCTACCTTTTATCCCCCATGGGCTGTCTCAGAAGCTGTACTAATGGCCACACTTCGGTTCACAGAGGTCACCTAAGTGGATACAATCCCACAAAACCGCATGCCGTTGGTTTGAGAACTCCTGGGGTGGGGAGCTTACTCCCTCTAAATCAGTGTTTCTTAGTTGGCCCGACCTGCCCCAGGGACATCAGGGGGCATTTAAGGGTGTGTTTGGTGGTTATAGTGGACAGAGGTGGAAGGGCGTGAGTCACCTAGTGATTCCAGACCAGGAAGAGGTGCCTGGCTGCTCTCTACCTCAGTTTCCCTGTGGTTTGGTGGCTCGGGACAGCAGTCCCAGCTCTTGGAAGGCTCAGGCAGGAAGGAGGCTGGTGAGTTCCAGGCTAACCTGAGCTATATTGCCAGAGACCTTGTCTCTATGGAACAGTATTCCCGATAGCGTCTCTGGGAGGGTACAAGTGAGAGACAGGGTGTTGGCAGCAGTGCTGACACTGGGAAGCCAGGATGAGTGACGGTGGCAATGGTGCGGGGGGAAGTTACACATGCATGGCTGTGTATACCTTGTGGGGTGGGGGAGTAGGTGATGTGTCAGGAGTCACCCACTCTACCCCTATAGGGCACGCCAGCAGACGTCCTCTACAAGGGTACCATCAGCAGGATCGTTGGTGAGGACAGCCCAAGTCGCCTTGATCGGGCACGAGAGGATACCCTGCCCAAGGGCCATGTCATCTATGAGGGCAAGAAAGGCCATGTCCTATCCTATGAAGGTGGGTACAGAGGACAGAGACCATGAGGCACTGGCAGTCAGGTGGGGTGGCTCCTGCTGTCCCCTTTCTTTCCATTCTAAGGATGTCTTTTCTCAAGACAGACATAGCAAGACTCCTGAGAGCAATCCCCTTGCTAGGCTGGGGCTCAGCAGGGACATGTCAGACAGTACCTCCCTGCCAGGTCAGGTTGCCCCTGCAAGGAGTGTGTTGGAAACCCCTTGTTGATAAGGAGTCAGGAAAACCAGACTGTAACATGTGTCCCCAGACAGCAGTTGTGGTGTCTATACACTTTGCTGAGAGGGGAAGGTCCTTTGGCAGAGCAGAAAGCAGCCAGGGGCCTTTGGGTTGGTGTTGTGGTAGCCTCAACAGGTTGAGGACTGGGCCTAGGCCCTGCCTGCCACCTTAGACATAGGGAAACGGGGAGATGGACATAGTCACATTCAGTGCCCTTCTATGAGGGTACCATCCTGGCCCTGGTTAGACAAGGCAACCCTTGTTAGGGAGGAAGCCATGGGATCTATAAAAGGTGTCTTTAGAGCCAGGCAGAGCTGAAGGGACACTAGGGAGCAGGCAAGGAGTGACTTCCTGTCCTGCAGGCATACAGCCCAGAAGGGGTCAGGGCTGGCCTTGGTGGCTTCCCCTACAGAGGCTGGGAAGCTGGGGAAATCTTTGAGTGCCGTGACAGGAAAGGGCTGTGGTAGAGCCATGACACCCTTCTCTCTGGCTAGAAAAGGAGCCAGGGCTGCCTAAAAGTTGAGGAACCCATACCTGGGATGCGTCTCCCAGTACCCAAGCACCCACATCAACACTGCTGCCATGACTACTGCAGGCCTGGGGGCTGCCAGCTTCCCTATTCCTTGAGTCTCACAGCCCCCTGGTCCTAGAGGTCACAAGTGGCCCCATGGGCTTTGGCACCTGACAATAAAGTACAGTCTTAAGGACAAGGGCTACAGCTGACCCCGGTGCTGGCTGCATGTCCAGGTGACAGACCCAAGAGCGAGGAGAGCGGGTGATCAGAGGTCCTGGCCAGAGCCCTGAGTCACGGAGTGGGAGCCTCTAGAGTCTCAGGTTGTAACTTTACAGCCTATCTTGGTGGAGACTGGGTATCCTGTTCGTCTCTTTGGGGCCCAGTGGGTCTGAAGCAGTTCAGAGTAGCGCCTACCGTCAGGCCCAGCCCCAGCTGCCAGCCCTTTCTTCGCAATCTCCCATAGCCAGAGTATCCAAGTCATTGGGGATAGCAATGCCACTCTGTCCCCGACACGCTGAGGCTTCACATGGTCCTTGGACCCGGTGCTCACACATCCCTTGTGTACATGCAGACCTGCAGGCGCTTGTGGGGGCTGCTCTGCGGACTCAGACCGTGCTGACATCTTCGTTAGTGTGCACATACACCCATGGGCACAGACACACATACACCCCCCTACACAGCAGTGGCAGGCATGCCTGGCACTTTCTGCCAAGAGCAGTTCCCAGTTGAGCTGGTTTGAGGGTCCCATCTGTGGGGGCAGGGCCTCCTTTCAGCTCTGCCTGTTTGCCTAACTCCATGCCTGTGGTGTCTGCACCTTGCTGCCACCCCACACCATGTGCTTTTTCTGGCCCTCAGGTGGTATGTCGGTGTCACAGTGCTCCAAGGAGGATGGGAGGAGCAGCTCAGGCCCACCCCACGAGACTGCCGCCCCTAAACGCACCTATGACATGATGGAGGGCCGTGTGGGCAGGACCATCACCTCAGCCAGCATCGAGGGTAAGTGTCTCACTGTAGTAGCTTACCGGGGTCAAGCACCATCCCAGGAGACCCCAGGTACCCAGGTAAGAATGGAAAGGGAGGGTGGCCCCTTGACATGCCTGGAGGGAGCCAGTCAGTAGTTGGCTCAATATTAACAAGTAGAGAAACTGAGGCACAACCCGGTGCAAAATGCAGCCCAGGGAAACGGGGCACTTGCTTGCTGGGTGTTAAGTCACAACAGAGACTGTTGGTGGTAGAGCCCAGCCCTCCTGGACACCATACGGTGACACTATCCCTGCTCTCCCCAGGACTCATGGGCCGTGCCATCCCTGAGCAGCACAGCCCCCACCTCAAGGAGCAACATCACATCCGAGGCTCCATCACGCAAGGTATATCCTTCTTACGGTGTGTAATTCCACCTCCACGCCAAAACCAGCTAAGGGGTTGGAAACCGAGGGTGAACTTCCCGTCCGTGTCTTATAGGTGGAGTGACTACTCTGTACTTGGCGCTCATTCCAAAGCCCATGCTGCATGCCTTGCTAGTGATTGAGAGGGGGTCCAGATTGAATGTCTTTAGCTCATGCCTTTGTGGTAAACTGAGCAATGTGGTTTCACTTAGCGTCCTCACGTCATATGAAGAAACAGGCTTAGAAAAGTCAGTTCGCATACCCAAGGTCCCACAGGAAGGATTTGTGCTGACCCAGGCTGAGCCAGGCAAGGCAGTGGAGAGCCAATGATGTTTGCCCGGCAGGCATCCCGAGGTCATATGTGGAGGCCCAGGAGGACTACTTACGTAGGGAGGCCAAGCTCTTGAAGCGAGAAGGCACGCCACCGCCCCCACCGCCACCTCGGGACCTGACTGAGACCTACAAGACCCGGCCCCTCGACCCTCTGGGTCCCCTGAAGCTGAAGCCAACTCATGAGGGTGTGGTAGCGACTGTGAAGGAGGCGGGCCGCTCTATCCATGAGATCCCACGAGAGGAGCTGCGCCGCACGCCCGAGCTGCCCCTGGCACCACGGCCTCTGAAGGAGGGTTCCATCACCCAGGTACGAGGAGCACAAAGGAGGGGCCGGGGCTTGGGCAAGCCTGAGGGAGTTCTAATGCTGCCCTCATTGCATTGGGTTATAAACTAAGGCCCAGAGAGGTCAGCGGCTTGCTCTGGTCACTGACAGGGCTTGTGAAACCAAAGTCTTTTGGTCACTTGGCTGCTCCCCACATTGCTACCTGCATGTTGTGTGTCAAGACTAGAGCCACTGTCCCCTACCTTGGTCATGGCTTGATGGAAAAGAAAGACAAAACAGCCAGACAAGGCACCTAGGGAAGGCTGTCTGTCACCTGAGCCAGGGACACACAGTCATGGACCAGAATGATTCTAGGGTATTCTTTTGAAAACTTAGGTGCTGCTCCTCATTTGGGCCCAGCACTTGGGAGGCGGAGTCAGGAAGATTGTAAATTTGAGGCTAGCCTAGGCTACAAAGCTGTACTCTGGCTTAATGCCGATCACCAAAGTTTTACAATTTAATGACAACACAAACATTGAGTGAAATTGAGATCTGGGACCTAGCTGTGCTCACTGTCCCCAGCCTGGATCCCTGTGGGATCCTCTCCAAGATGTCCAATAATTCCCGTCTCCGTGGTGTCCTCTGAGAGCCAACAGGAAATGTGTAACTCCAGCCTGGGACCCGGAGCCAGAGCTGGGGTGACAGCAGATGCATCTGATATGGAGTCCATAGTGCTGCAGGATGTCGGGGGCCACACTGGGTGAGGAAGGTCGAATTGACCTGTAGTTAGCCACGCTCTCGTACCCCTCCACCAGTGGGGGTCTCTGGACGTATAGCCAGGCTGAAGCGAGCAGGGTATCTAGCCTCTGACGTCTGTCTTGCTCAAGGGGTTAGAGATGCCCCATCCTGTGCAGACATACAGGGAGAACAGCATCTGGCCAGCCACATACAGACCTGGACCCTCTCCCCAGGGGACCCCACTCAAGTACGACTCCGGGGCGCCCTCCAGTGGCTCCAAGAAACACGACGTACGCTCCATCATCGGCAGCCCCGGCCGGCCTTTTCCTGCCCTGCACCCACTGGACATAATGGCTGATGCCCGGGCACTAGAGCGCGCCTGCTATGAAGAGAGTCTGAAGAGCCGGTCAGGGACCAGCAGTGGTGCAGGGGGCTCCATCACACGCGGGGCCCCAGTTGTCGTGCCTGAGCTAGGCAAGCCCCGGCAAAGCCCACTGGCCTACGAGGACCACGGGGCACCCTTCACCAGCCACCTGCCCCGAGGCTCACCTGTGACTACCAGGGAGCCCACGCCACGCCTTCAGGAAGGTGAGGCTCCCCTGGGCTGCCAGCTGTGGGGAGGGGACAGCTCATTTTCCACCGCCAGTCTGTCTGCTGCCCTGCCTCCACACTGCATACAGAGCCCCCCGTCGTTCCCCCTTACCAAATATTTTTAAATAATTCAAATCAGGGCTGAGGAGAGAGCTCAGTAGCTAAAGTCTTGCTGTACCAGCATGAGACTCAGAGTTCAAATCCCCGGTACCCACATAAGCCAGGCACACTCATACACATCTGTAATTCTCATGCTTCACAGTGAGACAAAGGCTAAGACAGAAATCTCCTAAAGGTTATAGGCCATGAGTCCGGGTCTCAAACATGGCGGAAAGTGGATGACACCTCTCCCCCCCCCCTCTATTTTATACACACGCATACGCACACTCATATCACAGCACACTCGCGCCTACATTCCTGTGCACACATGTACACACAAAAACAATAGTTTAAATGAAGCAGTTCCCACTCTGTAGGCTTCACCTCTCCAGTAGCGCTGCTGGTCTGAAGCGCCTGCCTGTGACGTGACCGCCGCATCCTACTCTGAATCCGCTTCTGATTCTCTCGCATTTCTGACCTCCGCTCTTTCTCCGATCCTCCCACACGTGCAGCCTTTCCGTGTGCTGGCCCTCTATGCCGAAGGCTCCACCTTTGGTTTTGCTTCTAGCCAACCACTGTATACCCCACGTCACCAGATGTCAGGGCCTGGAGAGGCTATAGGCACCTCCAACTAGTTCCAGCCACATCCGGGCCGGGATTGTGTTAGGGTGTCAGACCAGTGTTTTAATTCATTGTATGAGGGAGCCCTTCCCAGAGCACTGAGATCCTCAAACATCTCTCTCTCTCAGGCCCGTGCACTTCCTACCTTGGGTTCATCTCCTATCTGGAACAATGGCTCCTTGGAGCTCAGGGTTCTTGCCTGCTTTCCTCTCAGGGTGCTCCCTCTTCTCCTCATGGGAACTGCCAGCCCATGATTTAAGTCAGACTGGAATGAATAGGGCAATGGTGACTGGGGAGTAAATGAATGCTTTCACAAGGAGCCAGGAGCAGAGAGACAAGAGGCTCTGGGGCTTGTGACAGCTCAGCCTGGTGGCCCCGTTGAGGCTGAGGCCACTTTGACCTGTCCCCACAGGCAGCCTCCTCTCCAGCAAGGCGTCCCAGGACCGGAAGCTGACCTCGACACCCCGGGAGATTGCCAAGTCCCCACATAGCACTGTGCCCGAGCACCACCCCCACCCCATCTCCCCCTACGAGCACCTGCTCCGGGGTGTGACTGGTGTGGACCTGTACCGTGGCCACATCCCATTGGCCTTTGACCCCACCTCCATACCCCGAGGGATCCCTCTGGAAGCAGGTGGGTGCCTGGGCCTGTACATGTGGGGCTTATTGATTCTGCTTCCTTGGGTGGACACTTGGGGTATGGCTTAGTGCTGCCATCACCAGCTGCTTACCCCAGGGCAGGTTCTAGGATTTGGGCTTGTGTCGGTGTTTCTCACCGTAGGACTCATCTGTCCCTTGCAAGTGCAGTAAATGAGGGGCTGCAGTGAGTGCCATGATGTGGAACCTTTTTAAAGGCTCCTTTGTGAAGGTGTTAGCACCTGTATTTCGATGCATTATATTGGGGGGCACTTCCGAAAACATTAAAAGCAGGCCCCCCACATGATGAGGGAGCGAGTCTTAAGCTCTGTGTGTGCATTGGGGAGGCATGTGGGTGTACAAGGAGAGGAAGCTGTTGTGGCAGAAGTGAGGAACGTGAAGATAAGTCATGGGCCACCTGACCCTCCATCCCTCCCTCCCTCCCCAGCAGCCGCAGCCTACTACCTGCCCCGGCACTTGGCCCCCAGCCCCACCTACCCACACCTGTACCCGCCTTACCTCATCCGCGGCTACCCTGACACCGCGGCCCTGGAGAACCGCCAGACCATCATCAATGACTACATCACCTCGCAGCAGATGCACCACAACGCAGCCTCTGCCATGGCCCAGCGCGCCGATATGCTGAGGGGTCTGTCACCGAGAGAGTCCTCGCTGGCCCTCAATTATGCCGCTGGCCCGCGTGGTGAGTTGCCTGGGGCTGTGCCCATCAGCAGAGACTTGTCCTGCGCTGTGGTGTGCAAAAGAAGAGTGCACACGTGTGCACTGCAGCTGGGCGGAGGGGCACAGTTGGCTGGGAGGACTAGGTGGTGCATGCTGGCTCCTTGGGGGAAGGGCAGACGGGGCCACTTGTATCTGTTCACATCTAGAACTGTGCTTAGCAGACACTCTTGCCACCATGCACCGTGGGTCTTTGCGTGTTGTTCTGAAACCTTGGTATGGGGCATCTTCTGTCATCCAAGAGATCAAAATACAGGCTGGATGTGGCATTGCACGCCTATATCTTAAGTACGAGGAAGGTGCAAGGCCAGCCTCAGCTACATAAATTTTGAGGCCAGCCTGGGCTATATGAGTCTGCCTCTATACAAATGACTGAAAAGAAAGGAATGAGAGCATGCGGCTTGTCAGAACACTGACTTCCTGTGAACAGCCTGGGTCACTTTGCCTCGACTGTTCAGAGATAACCTTGTGGCCCCAGTTAGTGATACGGAAGCCACTCTGGGGGTTTTAGAGGATGGGAGCCCAATGCAAGGAGCTGATACTGTGGGAAGGCAGTGTTTGGGGTCAAAAGATGTTGTTTGAGAGACACTGCACGTCATAGCCTTGAGAAAGGGGCCTGGGGCCACTCCTGGCACCCAGGAGGGGTAGTGCAGGTGAAAGGTCTCAGGCCTGCACCCTTGGGGACAGGACATCAGGCACCTACAGCTGACATCCCACCCCCACCCCTGCAGGCATTATCGACCTGTCCCAAGTGCCACACCTGCCCGTGCTGGTGCCGCCAACTCCAGGCACCCCTGCCACCGCCATCGACCGCCTTGCCTACCTCCCCACTGCGCCCCCACCCTTCAGCAGCCGTCACAGCAGTTCACCACTGTCCCCAGGTGCGCCTGCCAAATGGCTGGGTGGGGTCTGTGCCTCACCCCCTGTGCCCTGCAGGTAAGTTCTGGCCCACTGGGCTCTGGCTCACACTCTGGCCTTGGGGTTTCCAGGAGGCCCCACTCACCTAGCTAAACCAACTGCCACGTCATCATCGGAGCGGGAACGGGAACGAGAGCGAGAACGAGACAAGTCCATCCTCACGTCCACCACTACAGTGGAGCATGCACCCATCTGGAGACCTGGTAGGGCACCCCAGACCCCGCCCCACCCCCAGGTCCTCATGGGCCACCTGGGCCTGCCCCCTGACTCGGCGGCCTGTCACCAGGTACGGAGCAGAGCAGCGGGGCTGGGGGCAGCAGCCGCCCCGCCTCCCACACCCACCAGCACTCGCCCATCTCCCCCCGGACCCAGGACGCCTTGCAGCAGAGGCCCAGTGTGCTGCACAACACGAGCATGAAGGGCGTGGTCACCTCCGTGGAACCCGGCACGCCCACGGTCCTGAGGTGGGCCAGGTTGGCACCAGGGGGAACAAGCCTGGGGGGAGGGTACACAGATGGATTTGCTGAGTGGGAGGGGTGTGGGGGTGGGCAGATGGGTAGGGAATGGAGCAGATGGCAGGATCGGAAGGTGGGAAAGTGAGAGAGACTATGAGAGTGGGGATGGGTGGCTTGTCAGCCGGGGGAGGATGGCCCAGGGGAGAGGGCACACAGTGAGTGGACGGGAGATAGATGCAGATAACCAGGCAGATGACAGTGGGTGGATAAAGGATAGATGGATGGATGGATGGATGGGTGGGTGGGTGGGTGGGTGGGTGGGTGGGTGGGTGGGTGGGTGTGTGGATGGATGGGCAGACAGATGGACGAGTGGATGGATGGACTAATGGATGGATGGACGGACAGACAGACAGGCAGACAGACAGATGAACGGGTGGATGGATGGACTGGCGGATGGATGGACGGACGGACGGATGGATGGATGGACAGGCAGACAGACAGGCAGACAGACAGATGAACGAGTGGATGGATGGACTGGCGGATGGATGGACGGACAGATGGATGGATGGACAGGCAGACAGATGGACGAGTGGATGGATGGACTGATGGATGAATAGACAGACGGACGCATATATGAGTAGACAGCAAGTTGATGGGCGGCGGATGAATGGGTGGATTGGATAGGTGGATGAGTGGATGAACAGCTGGATAGACAGGTAGACAGACACAGATGAATGGTGGATGACGGCAGCTGGATGGTACATGTGTCAGTGGGTAGATGGATAAGTAGGTCGACCTGTATAGGAAGGTGGGGGGGGGTGACTGGGTGGATGGATACGGACGGATACGTGGATGTGTCCATGGGTGGGAGGGAGGGTAGGCAGATGTGTGGTTGGGTGGCTGGGCAGTCGGATGGATGGATGGACGGATGGACAGACAGACAGACAAATGGACAGAATGCAGGTGGTGGGTGATGGGATAGGTGCAGGAGTCAGTCGGTAGTCCCTAGTGTAAAGGGAACAGAGAGCTTAATGTGTGGCCACAGGGCTGATGTTGCCCATAGCTGCCCACAGTGCTCGTATTGGGATGCCGGGCTTCTGCCTGAAGTCGGTCCTGTGCTTCCTGGCTCACGCGCTCCTCACTTCTGAGAGGGCCCGCATTCCACCTTCTGGGAGTGCCTCCTACTGGCCCTGCTTGAGCTTCCTGCCTTCCACTCAGCATGCTTATATCTACATGGTCATGTAGCAGTGGATGCCCTCAGGCGAGGATGGCTGCCTCTGTTGCTGTCATCTCAGAAGCTCCGGCACCCTTGCCTTAATTACCAAATTCTGATCATCTGGGAGGGTGCTTGGCACCTGGTAGGGACTCAGTAAAAAGCTTTTGGGCCAAGCACAGCTTAGGTCAGTCAGGAGAGCACTTATTCTGGGAGCCTCAGGGAGTGAAAGTCTAGGTAGGAACATGGAGGGTGTGAGGTAGGAATTCATTGGCCAGCACTGCCTGAACCTTTCTCTTTCTTTTCAGGTCCACCTCCACCTCTTCACCTGTCCGCCCAGCTGCCACATTCCCACCTGCCACCCACTGCCCACTTGGTGGCACCCTCGAAGGGGTCTACCCTACCCTCATGGAGCCAGTCCTGTTACCCAAGGAGACCTCTCGGGTTACCCGGCCTGAGCGGCCCCGTGTGGACGCTGGCCATGCCTTCCTCACCAAGCCCCCAGCCCGGGAGCCTGCCTCCTCACCCAGCAAGAGCTCCGAACCCCGATCCCTAGCACCCCCCAGCTCCAGCCACACAGCCATCGCCCGCACCCCAGCAAAGAGCCTTGCACCCCACCATGCCAGTCCGGACCTGCCGGCGCCCACCTCGGCCTCAGATCTGCACCGAGAAAAGACTCAAAGTAAACCCTTTTCCATCCAGGAATTGGAACTCCGTTCTCTGGGTAAGACCACCCTGACAGCGGCCACGTTCATAGACGCAATAATCACGCGTCAAATTGCTCACGAAAGGGGGCCGCGAGAAGGAGGTTCGCTGGCCATCGACTCCCCTGGCGACGGTAAGACACCCGGCCCGCCGCCTGCCCACCCCATCTGTGGCCTAAAGATATTTTCAGATCTTTGCTTTTAATTTTTTCCCCCTTTTTTGGTTGGTTTTGGTATTTCGTTTTGAGCTCGCCATCCTCGTCAGTCGGCACGCTGTGGTGACTCCGCCCACACGGGCCCCTCATTCGCCCATCCTTCATCATGAGTTTTTTTTTTTTCCTTTTTTCTTTTTCTTTTTTTTTTTTCTCCTTTTTTCTTTTTGGATTTTTCGCCTTTTTTCCTTTAATGAATGGATCTGTGGTTTGGACTCCGACCGCGCCTCCCATCTCCCGCCACCACCACCTGCACCTTCGTTTTGGGGAGTGGGGATGCAGGGTCTACCAGTTGACTGTGCCACCACTGTACATGGAGGAAGTTAAGGCAGGGAGTGAGGTGGGGGGAAGGCTGGGTACCCACCTCCTCTTCCCACACCAGCTACAGCCAGCCCTAAGGGAATGAAGCCTCCCGGCTGGATCAGAGACAGTGGGACTGGGGCCAAGGCTGGACCTAGGGACCCATTGTCACTCAGCTTGAGCCTCACACCACCACACCCTGACCCCATGCACATTCACACCCTCCCTCCAGTTTCTCCACCACCACCTCCCAGTCTCCCCTATCTGAGCCCCACACCGCCCAAGTCAGACTCCCATAATCCTTTGGGTGTGTCTGAGTCCTCATAAATGGAGCTCCCTTCACTTGCAGAGCTTCCTCTCTGGCCACCCCTAGGTCGACCTGATTTTCTTCCATCTTGAGGCCCAGACTGTGGAGGAATGGCTCCTCCCAAGCCCACCCCACATTCTGACCCTAGCTCACCTGTCTCAGGTTACCACAGTGGAGCTGGCTACAGCCCTGATGGGGTAGAGCCCATCAGCCCCGTGAGCTCGCCCAGCCTGACCCACGACAAGGGGCTCTCCAAGCCTCTGGAAGAGCTAGAGAAGAGCCACTTGGAGGGGGAGCTGCGGCACAAGCAGCCAGGTGACACCCGGGAGAGTAGCAGGTGGGGAAACTGAGGCACGGCTCCATGTTGTCCTCAGGCCCCTGACAAGCTCTGCTTGTGTCCTCAGGCCCCATGAAGCTCAGTGGGGAGGCTGCCCACCTCCCACATCTGCGGCCACTGCCGGAGAGCCAGCCCTCATCCAGCCCACTCCTCCAGACTGCCCCAGGCATCAAAGGTCACCAGAGGGTGGTCACCTTGGCTCAGCACATCAGTGTAAGTGCCCATCTCTGGCCCCTGCCATTGGGAAGGCAGGTGGCTATGACAGCCATATCCCACAGCCAGACAGATGCTAACATGCTTAACTGGCCACCACGCTTAGTCCTTTGGGGGTCATCATAAGGTCTAACCAGGGACACTCACCCAGGAGACCAAGAGCCAGATCAGGGTTCTGCCCTACCTACTCTGAAAGTCCTGAACTGCCCTCTCCCTGCAGGAGGTCATTACACAGGACTACACACGCCACCACCCACAGCAGCTCAGTGGCCCCCTTCCCGCCCCTCTCTACTCCTTCCCTGGAGCCAGCTGCCCTGTCCTGGATCTCCGCCGTCCACCCAGTGACCTCTACCTCCCACCCCCGGACCATGGCACCCCAGCCCGGGGATCCCCCCACAGTGAAGGGGGCAAAAGGTGAGGAAGTACCCATGTCTGCATCAGGTGCTGGGAACAGTGGGGCAGGGGTGAGCTTTGCAGTGTGGGGCTGATGGGAAACTGAGGTGCAGGGATACAAAGCCTCACTACGCTCCCAGAACAGACACAAAGCGTCTAATCAAGAAGGTGGCTCACCCAAGGGTCCCACGTGCCAATTGAATGTCCTATATATACCAACTCAGCTAGGGGTCAGATGTCCCACTTCCATTTAGCAGATAGGGAAACTGAGGCATAGAGAGGTGAGTTACTATCCCGTCCCATGCACACAAACACCCTGCACAGATGTAGACAGGTATCTCTGGGTAACAGCGAGGTCCTAGCATGGGGGCCTCATCAGGGCTTACAACATGGCTCCAAGCACCCCAGCAGCACTGTGTGGTGGCATACCCTCTGGACAGGCTGAGGCAAGACGACTGTGAACTGCAGGGCAGCCTGGGCTGTACCACAAGACCCTGACTCAAAAATAAACCAAAGCCCATGAGTGTTGGGTCAGTTCGAAAGGTCTCAGAAGCCCCCTGGGGTCTCCATACCTCAGATGCAGAGTCTGGCCATTCACAGGGAAACACGTGAGCCCCACTGTGGGCAGTAGGGGGTCATCTTCATGGAGTAGAACCCCACTCTCAGCTGGGATGCTGTCTCCATTAGGTCTCCAGAACCCAGCAAAACAGTCCTGAGTAGCAGCGAGGATGCTATTGAACCTGTGTCCCCACCGGAGGGCATGACTGAGCCAGGACATGCACGGAGCACTGCGTACCCACTGCTGTACCGGGACGGGGAGCAGGGGGAGCCCAGGTAGCTATGGCACAAATCCCCGCTTAGAGGTGGTGGTGTTGGTTCCCCATACACCCGTGGCCTCAGCCCTCTAGCGTGGAGGTCGTCAATCTCTTCACAGCTCAGCGGGCTGATGACTTTCAGGGGGCTTCAGTGGTGGCACCCTGTGCCTGGCATCTCAGCCCGAGTCATGTCCTATTTATCACTTGCTGCTGATTGAGAATGAACTAAACGGGACCAGAGTGGGTAGGGGTGGGCATGGACCTCAGGGAGGGTATGACCTATGGCGGCCCAGTCCCTGGGAATTCTTGTGTCCAGTATAGCTCTAAGAAGTTCTCAGGGGGAATTCACAGTGTGCCTGGGAGGCTCACAAACCGCCCTAAGCCAGGGCTAAGTACAGATCCCAGCAGGCCTGGGATGGGAAATGGTTGGTCCTTAGCACCTCACTGTGGCTCAAGTGGTGAGCTAGCCCCCTGTTGCTAAACACAGTGCCCAGCCTGCTGACCCTGGCCTCTCATGCTCCCTGCAGGATGGGTTCTAAGTCTCCAGGCAACACCAGCCAGCCGCCAGCCTTCTTCAGTAAGCTGACCGAGAGCAACTCCGCCATGGTGAAGTCGAAGAAGCAGGAGATCAACAAGAAACTCAACACCCATAACCGGAATGAGCCTGAATACAGTAAGGAGAAGCCAAGGCCAGAGCAGGCACTGGGAGACAGAGTGCTCTTAAGCCTTCCTGTCGAAGGGCCTGATAGTCTGCCAGTGGATACCGACGGCATATAGCACCTCAGTAATGCCCTACGCACAGTAGGTGCTCAGCGAAACCTATAGAGACAGCCCTGTGCTGGGCGCGAGGAGCACAGTGCACTACTCCAGGTTCATGCTGCAGGCATGGCGCCTTTCTCCACAGCTGATGTGGGTGGACAAGGACCCTTGTCCTTAGCTCAGGGTCGCAGGGACCATATGCTTATGAGAATGCACTGGGAAACAACACTTGAGGGCTTCGCACTGTCCCCTCCCACCAGCAGCCCCTCCCTAGGGTGGCTTGGACAAATCCTTTCTGGAGTTAGACTACAGAAGCCCTTGCAGGTTAGCACAGGCCTAGGGTAGTGACCTACTGCCAGAGTAAACCTGGAGCATCAGATACCTAGTTGTGCCAGACATTCAACCCAGACCGTACAGGGAGCTAACGGGTGCAGATCTCCCAGAACCTGTGAGCTCAGGCCTTACCCACCTTGTTACCCTGCTCTAGATATCGGCCAGCCTGGGACGGAAATCTTCAACATGCCCGCCATCACTGGAGCAGGTAACCCTCCCGTGTGTCCGCATAGCAATCTCCCTTCCCCAACTACTGACTTAGTGACAAGGAGCCTTAGCCAGTTCAAATTTGAGCCCTCTCCCTGGCCTTAGTGGACCCAGAATGGCACAGCAGGCCAGCCTCCACTGCCTCGAGTCCTCCCTACATGAGGGACGTCCAAGGTTTGAGATGAGGGTTTTCTCCGGTGGGTGTTAGGTACACCCTGGTAATACTTGCCCAATTGCTGGGGCTGAGGCACGTCACCCAGTGTGGGCCTAGGGAATTGGCCTTGGGGTCCAGAGCTTCAGGGTGCCACAGGCATCTCTCACACTACAATCTCCATTTGGGGTTCCAGCAGAGAGCCCTGGCCTTTTTCTAAATCAGATGCAAACGGGTAATGTGAGAGAAACATGTCACACTCAGGTGCAGTTTGTGGCAGAAATTTCAGGCATTCAGTGTGGTGCTTGGGACTCAGAACATCGGCTTGCCATGGTTATGATGACGTTGCCCCTGGGAAAGAAGCTGTCATGGGAATAAATGGCTCAGGAACACCTGAGCCGGGACTGTGACACTGGGGCAGCTGTGAGGACTTGCACTCCAGGCTGGAGGAACAGGCAAGGGTTCACTACCTTCCTTATGTGTGGAGCTTTGGGCCCAGGGAATAAGGTGGCCAGATACACCCTTGGGAACATTTCCAGAGGACCACAGGACCTGCAGAGGGGGTGGGGGTGGGATCCTGGCAGGGGCTGTCACAAACCCAGAAACATACTGGGGACTTTTCTGAGCCTCGGGCAGAAGGAAACTTTGACAAGTTGAAGATGAATGTTTCTAGAATGTTCTAAATCTTGATGAGGTTCTAGACACCTGGGTGTGTGTGCAGGTAGAGATTCACAGGGTAATACACACACACACACACACACACACACACACACACACACACACACACACACACACACACACACACACACACACACGTGTGCCTCCTCAAACACCCCCCATAAATGTTAGTCCTTAAAGTCATGTTTCCAGGCATGGCCAATGACACTCAACATCGGGCCAGAGGTAAATGAGGAAGGTCATGCCTGTGCCCAGTGAGCGCCCTCAGGTCACAAGGCCCAGGAGCGGTCAGTGCTCCATCAGGAAACTCCCCTCCACCCCTCTTTCCCTGTTACCTCGTCGTATCTCCCTCTGTATTCTGGATGTGGAGGAGTGGGTGGGGCTTGTTTATTTGAGGTTAGGGGCGTGGAGGGTGTGTGTGTGCGTGCGTGCGTGCGTGGCTGTGGCATGCATTTACCCCTGTCAGAAGTTCGGCTTTTTCTTGGTAACATTTGCTTAGCACTGAGGGAACGTGAGCATCCCTGACCCGAGCTTGCCCGAAACCCAAACTGAGGCTCCACAGCCACCCCAGAACAGGATTAGGAAGTGACTGTCCCTTCCATCCTCAGAAGCCTGGCTATTTTACATTGCCCGCATTTCAGCCATGTGATTTTCACAAGGTTTGGTAGCCTGGAGGTTCACGGGGCACCAGAAACTGGCCAGTGGCATAGGCTGGGAATCCTGCCGATGACGTCGTTGTCTGTGTTTTTGTTGGTGGTGGTGATTTGGGGTTTTTATTGTTGTGTGTTTTGTTTCATTTGTTTGGTTTTGGGGGGTGGTTGATGAGGTTTAGCTTGGCAGTGTTTGGTTCTTGCGGCCTGGGTTTGGAGCAGTTTTGTGGGTACTTGGGATTGAGGCAAGACCCTTGCACTCACTAAGCAAGTGTCCTCCCTGTGGTGAGCTACAGCCCAGCCCTCCTCTGCCGAGAGAAGGTCTCCTCAGCTGCCCAGGCCGGCACAGATTGGACTGAACTCACTGTAGACTAAGCTAGCCCCAAGCTTGCTATGCTCCTGCCGTAGCCTCATAAATAGCTGGGTTTCCAGGCCTCCTAATGAGGCTCCAGCCCTCGGGAGGTTCTGGAAGCATCCACTGAAAAGAGATGCCTCCCCACCCTGGCATTTGCAGAAAGTCCCAGAGCACAATTCATGAGAGGGAGAGAAAGGAAACCGGAGAGGCTTTGCAGAGGCTCAGTGCAGGCTGCAAACATCTCTTGAGGCCAGTGTGTTGATTTGACTACTCTGTCCTTGTCATGGGGTTGGGCCAGCCAGGGCTGGAGTGGCCCTTCACCTGTTAAGCGCTACCCTGTCCTTGCACGCACATAACTGCATGGCTGTGACCCCCCCATCCCTTGTACCCAGCTCTACCTTTCTCTGGCTCCTGTGGGGAGAAATGGGGTGGAGGGGGGCGAGCCTAGCTAAGGGGGAAATCAGGCAGGCTGAGGTCCCTAACCCCTGAGAAAAGGGGAACAACAGGGGGTCCTCTCTGGTCACCTTTCGTCCCCACATCCCTTCCTAGAACCTACTCACCAGAAGACCCCGGCTGGACTTCTATCCCCGTCCCTAGCACCTAGCTCTGGCTTAACTCCATAGCACAGCCTGCCCCTGCCTCTTCTTAGACATCCACTTATAGTCAAAATGGAATAAATAGACCCAGCTGCGATTGGGGTGTAGAGTAGGAACAGGGCTGGGGACCCTCCGGCTGCCCCAGACCCCTCCCTGCAACAGCCATGAGCTGTGGGGGCAGTTAGGGACCCCATCCGCACCCTACACACAGAGGCGGGCTGGAGGGACGGACGATGCTCGCAGATGTGTGCTCACTGTGTCTCTTTCTCTCTCCTCCCTCCTCATTCTATCTCTCGCAACCCTCTGGCTCCCCGGCCCCCGCCCCCCTGTGTGTCTGTCTGTCTCTCTCCCAGGCCTTATGACCTGTAGAAGCCAGGCGGTGCAAGAACACGCCAGCACCAACATGGGGCTAGAGGCCATTATTAGAAAGGCACTCATGGGTAAATATGATCAGTGGGAAGAGCCCCCGCCGCTCGGCGCCAATGCTTTTAACCCTCTGAATGCCAGTGCCAGTCTGCCCGCTGCCGCTATGCCCATAACCACTGCTGACGGACGGAGTGACCACCCACTCACCTCGCCAGGTCTGCAGGCCTGCCCCTGCCCGCCCGCCCGCCCGGCTGTGTCCCTCCTTACCCTGGTGTTGTTAATCCTTTCACCTCCCCCCCTCAAGCTTGGGAGACTGTGACCTTATTTTTGTGCGTGTTTGACATCTAGTTTGCTAATCCAAAGCTGGTCTGACACCCCATGTTGCGAAGGGCGTCCCCCTCGCCCCCAGCACTGCTGCTTTCCCCGTGCTCACACCACTCCCCACATCCCACCCCTTCCTCCCCTGCTGTGTGGACAGGGATCAAGCTGACCAGGCCCACCATGTGCGACCGGGGCTGCTGCTGGGAAGAGTCTAGTGTGGGCATGACCCCTTGAAGGCCAGGCAGCACGAGGCCAACTCCCCGTTCTTCCAGTGCCTGTCAGCACTCTCTGTTCCCAAGCAAACACAAGCAAAGAGGTGCTCTGCTGTCCCCTTCTAGGGTCAGGCCAGCCTCAGGGTCTGGCCCTATCAGCAGAGGCCTTCAGTCTAGCACAATTGAATGCTGTCTTGGGCAATGTCTGTCCTCCAGCCAAGATCTGACACTCCTCAGTGAGGGGTACAGCCTGGTGGGGGCAGCTAAGGGAATAGTCACCAACCTCTCTCATAGCAGATGTTTTCCTCTTTTTTCCACGCCTAGGGCTGGCTCTGGCCATCTGGTAGACCTCTTAGCCTCCTGGCTCAGGGTTTCTCACACTAGTTTTCTGTTTGGGGCCCTAGGAGGCAGGTGGCTCCCCCAGGCAGAATCGGCCCCACTGCCCCTCCTCCGTGCTGGTGTGGGTGACCCACAGTCAACACCATCTAACTCAGCCCTTTCCCACTTTGTCCCCTGCAGGTGGTGGTGGGAAAGCCAAGGTTTCTGGCAGACCCAGCAGCCGAAAAGCCAAGTCGCCAGCGCCAGGCCTGGCACCCGGAGACCGACCACCTTCTGTCTCCTCAGTACACTCGGAGGGCGACTGCAATCGCCGAACACCACTCACCAACCGTGTGTGGGAGGACCGGCCCTCATCTGCAGGTGGGTATCAGCTAGGGGCAGAGATGTAGACATGGGGTTCCCTGGGCTACCCAGGGGAGGCGGTCCCTGGTCCCCACCTAGCAAGGAAGGGTGTAGGAAGCCACACATTGAGAGGGTCCTGTAGATCTCCTCAGGCCTTCCAGTCAGGGCTGGTCACACAGGGGGACAGTGCCTGTCCAGCATGTAGGATTTTGACAGGAAAGCAGAAGGCAGTAGAAGGAAAAGTTACCACAGCCGAGTCAAAGGTGGTAGGGCTGTCTAGCACAGAGGCAAAGGGAGAAGGCCGCTTTTGAGAAACTCAAATGGTGCTGGCCTAAGAGGCCCAGGCTCGAGCTTCCTGTGTGGTAGAATGGGTCCTGAGGTGGCTACTTGCAGAGCCCTCTCCACCACTCTCCCATCTTTCCCACAGGGTCCACGCCATTCCCCTACAACCCTTTGATTATGAGGCTACAGGCAGGTGTCATGGCCTCCCCACCCCCACCTGGCCTTGCCGCAGGCAGCGGGCCCCTAGCTGGTCCCCACCATGCCTGGGATGAGGAGCCCAAGCCACTGCTGTGTTCACAGTACGAGACACTCTCGGACAGCGAGTGACCACAGATTGGGGGGGAGCGGTGCCAGGTCCCTGCACGAGGCAGAAGCAGCCCAGCATGGAGCAGACAGCTGCCAACTCCCCCGACTGAGGAAGGAGCCCCTGAGTCTGCCTGCGCGTCCATCCGTCCGTCCGTCTACTCATCTGTCCATCCAGAGCTGGCATCCTGCCTGTCTAAAGCCTTAACTAAGACTCCCGCCCCGGGCTGGCCCTGCGCAGTGACCTTACACTCAGGGGATGTTTACCTGGTGCTCGAGAGGGGAGTGGACAGGAGGGGAGGCCAGCGGGCCGGGAGAGGGGTACAGTGATCGTGTGTCAGTTGCACGCGTGCATCTGGGGCAGCGGGGACCCAACACAGGATGACCAGGCACCTCCATGCCACTGCCTCGCCCCTTACCGCATTTGGAACCAAAGTCTAAGCTGAGCTCGCGGCCCTGCCCCTCCCTCTGCCCCCAGCCCGCTCGCGCTCTGGACAGACAGACGTTCCCAGCTTATCCTGCCCCATCGCTGTCATCGCAGTCCCCAAAGGCCACCCAGCCCACAAGACTGGGAGCCCATCAGACCAGGTGGGTGCACAAAGGGCCGGGTATGGCCTGGGGCACGGATGTTTGCAGGAACCGGACTGTTCATTCCCGGCCTGTCGCTATGGCGATGGCGGGGAAGGCAGGTGTAAATGGTGTTGGCTTACAGGGTATATTTTTGATACCTTCAATGAGTTAATTCAGTCGCTTCACACAAGGAAGGACTCACCCGTGTTACTGCCGCTGTGCTTTGGTCTCTGCTTCCTGTCCCAGAGGCATGTGCCGGCCAAGGCGGTGGCCCCACCATACGCAGGACTGGGGGGCAGGGCTCCGGCACACGGCACTGTGCCCTCCCCCTCCCTTCCTTGGGCAGAATGGACTTGATGCGTATTCTGTGGCCGCTCTCTGCACGGCGGCATTCTGTCATTTACACATGTTGTTCCAATTAAAAAGCAAATTATACTCCAGTTACAAAGATTCTACTCTGCTTCTCACTGGGCAGCAGGCCACCACAAGAGTCAAGGGCAGTGTTCCTTAAGGTCAGCACTGAGCAGTGAACATTGACCCCAGGGTACGGTGCCACCAGAGGGCAACCTGTATTCACAGATGTGAGGAAGCCACCAGGTACTTGTATTGTCGAGAGCACGCTGGGTGTTTACCTGTGGGGAACACATTGGCTATTCATACCTGGGGTCATTGTACAGGGGTGTTCACACTCGTGGGGAAGCCGGCAGGTGCTTGTCTGTGGTGACCGTGTGGGGGTGTTCACACCTGTGGAGAAGCTCCTGGGTATTCACACCCGTAACTGGAGTACAGTCGTTTATGCTTGTGGTGAAGGGGGCAGGCATTCTCCACAGTGACAATGTGTGGTATTTACATGGTGGAGAGGACTGTCTCGTACTAGGCATCAGGGTCCTTGCCCGAGGCTTAGCCTCTAGGGTTGTTGCTTGTGGGTGTTAATGTCCAGCAGTCACACCCACAGTGAGGGTCTCCTGGATGACTCTTGCTTCTTGCTGTGCCCTGTACTTATCCTGCCTGTCGTGTTGTGTGGGTGGTAAGTATTCTCCGGCCTGACCAAGATGACCACACTGGCCTCTTTGGGTTTGAGCTAAGAAACTCAGAGCCTTGGTGCCTGTTTTAGTCAGGGTTCTCTAGAGCGAGCAGTGGTTCTCAACCTTTCTGATTCTGTGACCCCTTTAATACAGTTCCTCATATTGTGGTGACCCCCCCCCCCGACCATTTTGCTACTATTATGAATCGTAGTATAAACGTCTGATAAGCAGGATAGCTGGTGTGTGTGACCCCTGTTAAAAGGGTTGTTCGAGCCTCCAAGGGGTTGCATCCCACAGGTTGAGAAAGAACCACTGCTCGGAGGAGTGTGTGTTTCTGTGTGTGTGTGTCAGAATTTATTAAGAATAAGCGTTTTAGGGGTTGGGGATTTAGCTCAGCGGTAGAGCGCTTGCCTAACAAGCACAAGGCCCTGGGTTCGGTCCCCAGCTCTGAAAAAAAAAAAAAGAATAAGCGTTTTAGAAGTACTTGTTTTATTTTTGTTTCACGTGTATTAATGTTAGGTCTGTGTGTATAGCTACACCACATACATGCCTACAGACACCAGACTGGACACAGATGACTGTGAGCCACCAGCGTAGGTGCTGGGAACTGAACCCTGGGTCGCCTGGAGAGCACCCGGGACTCTTAACCACTGAAGCGTCACTGCAGCCCCTTCAGTGAGCTTTAAATTAGTAACAGCAGCCAGGCCCCACCCACGACGCTGAGAACCTGAATGCCTCGGAGATTTCCCAGAGCAGCTTTCTTCTCACTGCAGGGCGATGGCCCTTAGTCACTGAGTGCACGAGGCAGAGCCTCACTGAGAAGATTTCTAGAGAGCCGCTAGTCCACCAGGAAAGTTTAGAAAGCCTAGTTGTACTGTCACCAGCCACAGAGTTGGCCATGGCATCAACAAGGCAGGGCCACTAAGCGAAGGGCAAAGGGATCTCCCTCTGTAAACCTTTTTTCCTCTAAGATTTATTTATTTTTTTATGTATGTGAGTACACTGTCGCTGTCTTCACACACACCAGGAGAAGGCATCAGATCCCATTACAGATGGTTGTGAGCCACCATGTGGTTGCTGGGATTTGAACTCAGGACCTCTGGAAGAACAGTCAGTGCTCTTAACCACTGAGCCATCTCTCCAGTCCCTTGGCAAACCC
This sequence comes from Rattus norvegicus, assembly GCF_021556685.1. Taxonomy (NCBI): domain Eukaryota; kingdom Metazoa; phylum Chordata; class Mammalia; order Rodentia; family Muridae; genus Rattus; species Rattus norvegicus. The sequence goes on from NC_141545.1 coordinate 38,667,990, forward strand.
TTTTTATCTGGCTGATTCCTGAAGGTGCCACCCCCAATCCAGGCGTGCCTTCCCACAAAGAAGCCATCAGGACAGATCGTCAGGTGCGGCCCCCTACTCACCTCATTTGTGACAGAGTGACATTTAAACCAACCATAACATTGCCTCTCGTAGCAGGGCTGAGAAGACTTTCAGTCTTCAAAATGAGACACTTGATCTGCCTCAGCCTTGGGGCTTGAGCCTCTGCATCCATACATACCCTCGGCACATGTTGTGACAGCCCAGCCTGCTGTCCCTAACCTGGCTCTAGAGTCTGCAAGGGCATCAGAGACATCATTAACCCACTTTGGTGCTAGAGGCATGGGATATTTCCAGAGTTCAGCAGTGGGTGTTAGAAAGTTTCTGTTTCTCACTGTTTAATTACTACAAGGAAGGAGGCTCCCTTTCTTGGTGCTTCCCCACTGACCTGGGCTGAACCCACTTAACCCTGCTGCCACCGCTACCGGCTGGTTTAGTGCCCTGAGAGGCCAGCCATCCAATGAGAGGGGTGTGAGGAGCCAACCATGTAGGCCCCCATGAGAGTCTTCCTCTGACAGAGTCAAACACTCTCTTCCTGCCAAGGGCTTGCCCTGCTTCTCAACTCCAAGCCTAGACAGACAGGGATGCTATGACAGTAGGTTGTCCCAAGTCTCCAGAATGAAACCCACCCTGGCTCTGCTGGCAGGTGAGTGGGGGTTACTGGGTCTGATAAGGGAAAGAGGATTCATAACTGGGAGAATCCCGGGGATCTGAAGCAGCCATGGGCAGGGGGCTGACTCTGAAGGGAGTTGGAAGGATAGGTTCCAGTGGAGGTGTGTATCGCTGTCCCTGGCACCACCTCCCAGCTGCCTGGGAAAGCTGAGCTGGAGTGTGGAGAAGCATTTGCATCCTCCAGGGACTCCCAAATTGCCCTGAGTTTGTCCTGTCGAACAGACATGAGCAAAAGGCCTGGAAGCCATTAGGCAGGCAGGCCTGTACCAAGCTGGCCCAGCAGGGCTCAGCCTGCGTTTAGACTGCAGTACAGAAGCCAGCAGCCAGGTGGTGGTATGGGCCTCACCCTGGACACAGCCAGCTCCTCCTGGACAGACAGGTTGCTTTGTCACACCAGTTCACGATGTGGTGGTGTCTCAGATTAGAACTGGTCTGAGCTGCCCCATTGTTTGCTCTGGCCCCATCTCTGCCTGTCAGACGGGAAATCTTGTCTCTCCGTTGTCTGTTTCTGAGGCCCAGACCGTGACAGAGAAGTGAAGGAGGAGCTTATGGAGTGTTGCATGCCATTGGAGGGTTTCTTCCGTCCCCTAGCTGTAACCAGCCTGTCCTCGCTCCACCTTTAAAATGGGGGCGCATATGACCTCTCCCCACCCTTATTTCCCAAGAAGACATCTGGACACCAGCAAAGTCCAGCTAGGGTCCACCCTTCTCTGAGAACACCCATGCTTTCTCTTCTGTGTCTCTTAATACAGAGAGATCTAATCCTGCATCAAGCCAGATACAGCCTGATCCCTTTCCCAAAGGAGAGCTCTGCCCACCGGTCAGATACGCACTGGTCCCCGGGGCATGACTCAGAAACAACACAAGCCAGGGCAGTCAACAGGGACTTCTAGAAGTGTCAGCCTTCAAAAGACAGGATGTGGGGGACATACCCTGTGCAAGAAAAGTGACTCAAGGCCGGATCACAGACACCTAAAAACCAGGGTGAGAACAGGAATTTGTAAGAAAGGCCATGGCTGGTTTTCTAAAATTAGAGCGGTTTGGGCTCACAAAGAGGAAGAGGAGGGTGGAGAGAGGCGTCTAAGCCTAGTGTAGGGCACTCTACAAGGTGGGGCAATGAGGCTCAAGGGCAAGGGTGTGGTAAGAGGCCCTGAAGCGGCCAGTAGAGCTCGGAGATGGCCCCACCAGCCTGCCCATCTATAGACTGGCTGTGGTGATGGCGGAGGCCTCACGGCTCTTTCCCTGCTGTGAACAAGGTAGGTTACAAGGTGTACAGGTTGCTAGGAGCCTGAGGAAAGAAAGCCATGCATGGCCTGTGTGGAAAGACACAGGTCCCCTCAGCCTTGGCAGCTAGTCCAGGGATCTGAAACAGTGCCAAGAGAGGCTAGCATGGCCAACAAAAGAACCTCGGTCAGTTGGTACGGATTCTCCAGGGAGCTGTGGGGATCCAGCCGTGGCTTCTATCAATCTCGGAGTCCCTAGCCCACACCCTTCCTGGGAACCCCACAACCCCTAACCCCGCCACACACGCACACACCCCCCCCCCTTTGGAGATGCTGTGATAGGGTGAATGAACAGGGCCAGGCTCCAGACCAAGGTTCTCTCCTGCCCAGGAAGACGGCAAGGCGTCCAGAGGGCCAGGGCACAAGTCTGGCTGGTGAGAATAGGATTCACCAAGTGTCCTGTAGGCATGAGGACTACAGAGTTTTCACACATTTTGCAGCATAAAGAAGCATCGCCCACAAGCTGGGCATGGTGCCCATACCTTTAATCCCAGCACTTGGTAGGCAGAGGTAGATGGCACTCTGGATTCAAGGGCAGCCTGGTCTACGGAGAGAATTTCAGGACAGCCAGGGTAAACCCTGTCTCAAAGATAAAAAAGGGGGCCTACTGCCACCGGCACTGGGCGCCTTCTGGTTGTCAGCCTTACTACCCTGGAGGCAGAGGGCACCCTGGGGACACTACAGGGTCTTCCTGCCTGGTACTGGAGGGCCAGGTGAAAGGTCATTTAATACAAAGCACCCTAGGGCAGAGCAGCTGGGAACATGACCTTAAGGTGGGGAGCACCCAAGGGCTGGGACTGGATCCGCTCAGACCTAGCACCTCAGGGACTGGATCCGCTCAGACCTAGCACCTCATTTTCCCGATCTCTTGGTCCCCTGGCTGAACACAGGACAGGCGAGCTGCTAAGGGGTATACTTGGGGGATTGTGCTTTGTAAGCCCCTGCCTTTGTTCCTTCCTTTTGGGGTTTCCCCAAGCTCCACACATTGTAGTTGACAGCCTGGGGACCCTATATTCTCAAACAGGTAAGAGCCCTCAGCATGGGAGACAGTTGTGGTTTATGACTATAATTGGTGATAGGGTCCTTACCTAGCACATGTGAGGCTCTTGGGGTGAGAGACGGAGGCTGGCATAGAGAATCCATCTCTAGTTCCTCCCTATCCCCCAAGAGCAAAGAAGAAAGGCTCCCTCAGATACTAATGTCAGGTGGGAAGAAAAGAGGGTACAAGCATATCCGGTTTCCCTCCCCCGGCCCCGGGGGCATCTCAGAAACAGGGCATCCTGGCTGTGTGCGTACAGTTTATTAGGATGATTCACTAATTTCTTAAGCTGTTCTTCAACCAGGAGGGCACTTGGGGTAAGCTACTAGATTGATAGAAATCAGTCCATTTGCCCCACAAAGTGTGTCCCTTCCCTCTGGGCCACCACAGAGGCAGTAGGCAGGTTTCCAGTTGAGGCAAAGGGACGTCTCCATCTCTAAGTGGACTCGGAGACTCATTTTAACCAGGGACAGGACCAGGTTGTGGGCAAGAGCCGAAAACTGGTATAGCTGTAGGATCCATCCTAGGCAAGAACAGGAAGCCAAGAAAAAGCAGGCAGTTTCTCTTGGGGTTCTGAGCCCTGCCGTAGGCTCAAGTCCAGAGTCAGCCATAGGCAGTTATTGGCAATGTCCCGTCATTAGCTTTGAAGCCTCCCTGGGCACCTGCCCGAAAGCTTTGAGGCTCAAGAGTTCTAAGCTAGTCTGGAATGTGTCTTGTGGGGACACGTGCCCTGCACAGCAGACAACGGATGTGTTCTGGGTAGCCCCATCTCCGTTCAAGGTAAGCTAGTTCAGCCTCCATACCTGCAGTTCTCAGCCGGGGAGAGCACTTCTGAGTGGCCTATTTTGAAACAAGCCTCTCCAAGAATGACGCTGGGAACCAGACCATGGCTGAGTGCCCTGTGTCCTGTGGTACATAGGGCTGTCTTTGCCTCGAGGGCACACCAGGACATGCTGGGCCCTGCCCCTAAGGCCATCAAGTCTGTAAAGACTAATGAAAGATTCATTCACAGAATCCTCTAGGCTCGGGCACAGCCAGCCTAACCTGTGGGGTCGCCTGACCCTCTTTCCTGACTCCCTCCCACACTCGGCTCCTCCTCTGCCACTGGGCGCCTCAGAGTACATCGGGGCAGCCAGAACTGGGTGCGGGATCCCCACACCGTCGCAGCTGCAGGCTGGAGGAGTACCAGTGCCGCGGCTGGCCTAGGCTACAGTGCAGCGTGGTGCGGAAGGAGCTTCGGGCCAGTTTGGGGAAGATGATGGCGGTGCTTCCGAAGCGCAGGGCCCGAGGGCGAGGCTCCAGGGTCAGCTGACTGCGGTAGCTCCTCCAAGTACAGTTGGGCGCCGCTACTATGGTCTCGCTGTAGGCTGTGACCGTGGGCACCGGAGCGTAGAAGATCTTGTCGCGGAAGTATCTCTCTGAGGCGTAGGTGACCTCGGAGTTGCAGCTGGGGAGGACAGTAACAAAGGGGGTGAGTTGCCTGCCGCCCTCAGTGGCTAGCCTTACACAGAACCCCTCCCCCCTTGACCTTGACTGAAGGGGTCAAAGGTGATGGGTCAGAATCCCAGCTGGGAGACTAAAGAGTGACAAGCAACCTGGACAGCTGGACCCTAAAGTAGTGGAAAAATACATAAAAGAATTAGGACGGGGGTTGGGGATTTAGCTCAGTGGTAGAGCGCTTGCTAGGTCCTGGGTTCAGTCCTCAGCTCCGGGGATTTAGCTCAGTGGTAGAGCGCTTGCTAGGCCCCGGGGGGGGGGGGGGGGAGAATCGGGACGATAGTTTTATTAGGGTGGTGACTTTGGATTGTGACCATAGAGGAATATGTGTGGCGTTGGAGCGTATCAGTATTCAGGGGCCAGCAATGTCAAAGGCCGTGTGAGAGAGCAGAGTAAGTACTCCCAATAGTCTGACCATCAGAAAACCTACTAAAAGTCCCCACGGCCCCTCCTGGTAGGTGATCCCCCCTCAGAGGGACCAATCAGTGACATAAGTGCCGCTTGCATGGTTTCTGGTTTGATACCAAGCAGTGGGTACCCTCCAGAGGACCAGCACCAGGGAGGGGGTGAGAGTTGTTGAGGGCCAATCTGGCTGTCTGGACACGGCCCCGCCTCCCGCCAGCTAGGTGGGCCCCGTCCCACATCCTGCACCCAGCTCTGCAGGATGCTCCCAGCTAAGCCCCGCCCACCTTGCTCAAGGCCTCCTTACCGGATTTCGTGTGCGGGTTCTGGGTCCACCTCGATGCTCTCCCCAAAGAACACAGGCAGCAGCCGGGACCTCATCTCCAGGGCTGGGGGATTTGGGAAGAGGGAAGTGGCCTAGGAGGAGAAATGACAGAGGGCAGGGGACCTCAATTTGTCTGCTACCCACAGTTCTGAGAATGGGGGGAGGGACAGGCAGGCATACCCATAGGCCTGTGCACGACCCCAGGAGGGAGGGGCATGGCTGTCTTCACATACCAGCACCCTAAGTGAGATTAATGTATAGTGCCTGAGTCAGGGGGAGGCACCTGTCTCCCATGGGACCCCATGCAGCCTCAGGAGCGAGAGACATCAGCACTGGTCCATGCCACCAAGCTCCCAGATGAAGTGCTTATGGAAATAATACTAGAGAGACTGTTTGCAGCTTGGTGTCCCCCCAAATGCACAAGGTAAGTCTGCTGATTTGCTACTGTACCTGGGTATAGCACTAGGTCCCATGTGGCCTTGGAGGAGAAAAGGTGTGAACACGGACTAAAGCTTTAGACGTAGGCATTTGGATGCATATCCCCAGGCCACTGGCCCTCTGGTTCATCCGGAATTGGAGGGGAAGGCTCATGGGCATTAGAATGCCTGCCTACCATGCATGAGGCCTCTACTCCCAGAACCCCATAAATGAAGTGGGGGGGGTTGCAATCCCAGCAGGTACAATCAGGAGAATCAGAATTCAAGAGCATCTTCAGCTGTATAGAAAGTTCATGGCTATCCTGGGCTACATGAGAACCTTAAGACAGACTGACAGGTAAAAAAGGGAACCCAACACTCTTGAGGCTGCTTCCTGGGCCTTGACCAACCTGCGGTAGCCCCATTCCAGCCAGAAGTCCCGTAGGACTCTGCCAGTCAGACAAAGCGCAGTTCAAGTGGAAGGAGCCAGCTCTTCAAAGGGCTCTGCTGGAAAAACAGTTCAGCCGCCCACAGAGAGGCTGCAGGCCCCAAGAGATAGGACAGAGCCCAGGTATCCACTGGGCTAAGGCCCAGGGCAGGGCGACTGACTGGACATAGATGCCAAGGGAAGTGGGTGGCAGTCACTAGCTACTCCCTATGGGAGATTTCTGCAGTCAAAACCCTGACTGAGGGTTATTTTGAGAAAGTCTCACCCTACAGCCTGCAGAGCCCACAGGAAAAGCTCAACTGCAGTGGGTAAGAAACAGTGCCCCCACCCAGAGGTTGGGATACAGTTCCATAGTGACTATGGGGGGGGGGGTGACTATCACCCAGGAGACACAAAGCCCAGGCTCTGACTACAATGGAGTCTTCACATCACAACATCTGCCTTGCTGGGCCTCCCTAGGGCACTGGAGATCCCAGACGGGTGGCCACTCAGGGTTCAGGAGCCCTGTTTTCATCTAAGGAGATTCTCCGCGGGGCTGTGGCAGGATGGTTCAGTGGTTAAGAACACTTACTGCTTTGCTGAGGACCCAGGTTCAGTCCCCAGCATCCCCGTGGTGGCTTGCACACGCACGACTCAGGTTGCAGGGGACTGATGCCCCCTGCTGGTCCCTGTGGGTACCGGACTGTGTACACGGTATGCATATACACATAAGCTCAACCCTGAGACCTCCAGTTGCAACGTGACCTGAAGTGTGCCAACCGCAATGGGACCCACAGTGGGGCTGAGGGGTTGGATGGCCAGTTCCCAGGGGATTTCATTGTCCCCTTGCAGCTCTGGGACATCAGGATAGAGGGGAAGAAAGGTCTGAGGGCACCTACCAATCATAATGGACCCCCCCTCCCAAGCTGGCCCTGCCCTGACCCCAGCCTTGCCTTTTCCTGAGTGCAGAAAGTCATGGGCAGTGACTAACTGCTTGTCAGATAGGGGTGAGGTGGGGACCAGGGCAAAGGGCCGAGGTTCTGAACATAATGAGCCACTGACTGCTCATCCCGGTGGTGGTAAATACTGCTGGCTGGCTAGAGATATGGTGACACAGGGCTTGGCACCCTGGGAAAACCCAAAGCCACAGGGAGTGATAACGCAGTATGGCCAAGATCGAGGTACCACACAGAGACGGCCCTACCTGGTGGTGGTCTAGCCTAGCTGAACCAAGTCACAGCGGGTACAGCCATGGGACCAAAATAGTGCCATAACCCATGGAAATCCTTAATCCAGTAAGCCCTATCTGTGAAGGAGGGGAATGGCCCCACGGGCTGCTGCTGGAGGGACTCTTGCCCTCCCACCTCCATCAATGCTCAATGCTACATGGAGACTTTGCAAGGGGTCAAAGACACCCTTGGCAGCTTCTGGTTTGTTTTAAATGGAGTCTCTCACTCTAGACCAGGCTGGCCCAGAACTCCCAGCAATCTTCCTGTCTCACCTTCCCAAGGGCTGGAATTAGGCCCTGACTGTCCTTAGCCGCATGTCGAATATGCTTGTGACCAGGAATTCCTGCGATAGACTTGGGCTAAGTCTAACCTGAGCCCAGGAGGAAGTGAAGCAAGGAGGGGCCACAACACAAATCCCTGTCCTTCCTGCGGGAGGCAGGGGCTGTTACTGGCAGTGGCGGAGACCTAGGAAAGGACCACAGAAAGGCACAGAGGGAGAGGCCACCACGATGGGTTCCCACACACAGCAAGCTAGAAAGACTAGTGGTACTGATATCCCAAACCCCCTGCTGTGACCGGAACAGTCATGTGGTCTCACTGACTGACTAGTGTCCTTAGGAACAGGGACATTAAGAACAGAGTTGGATGAAAATGACAGAAGATATTGCCACAGCATCTCAGCACGCCATAGCCAAGGGCTCCCACCAAGATCCACACCTTGCCACAAGACAGTCCAGATTTGTCATCAGACATCATTACCACCAGAAGCCAGGAATGGTCTTTACCAGTCATGGAAGGATCCCTACTCGGGCCTCGATTCTGGTGATATGGCCTCCAGACCCATGAGAGGGGTGGCCTCTGTTCCAAGCCACACTGTTTGTGGCACCTTCGAGGCAGCCATCCCAACCGGTCCCATCTGGGGTCCTTTCCCCAGAAGGTGGCTGCTTGTGGGGTCCCTAGACACCTGTCAGGGTGTGGCCTGTCTGCTCTTCACAGTGAAGCTCCAGCAGGTGCCCTAACCACGGGGCCCGGACCGTGGAGACCCCGCTGGAAGGAGGCCCTGACAGATCTGGCAGCCTCCTGACTCCCGCTGCAAACAGACTTCTCTACCCACCCCACATACTGGCTCCCTTCCACGGGCGTCCATATAGATACTTCACCCTGGCCACGGGTCTACTGAGCCTTGTCCTCTGCCTATCCACTGTCTGTCCATCCATCTAGCCACTATCCATCCATCCTTCCTGACTCCAGGCACCACCCCTCATAGAAAGTTACCTGGCAACAGCCTGGAACGCCTGACTTACTATAAAGGGGTTGTTTGGCTGTCTGTCTCTGTATGTATGGTGTGTCTGTCTTTCCCTGTCTCCTTTCTCAACTCTTACTCTCTGCCACTTCTCTCCCCCTCCCCCTGTGTGTGCACGAGCGTGTGTCTTTCCCTGTCTCTACTCCCTTCTCATTCCTTAAATAAACTATTTTACACTATTCCCGTCCTGTGGCTGGTACCTCAGGGGGAAGGGATGCTTCAGCATGGGCCCACAGAGGCACCCCTCCCACCTCACCATACTTCTGCATTTAACATCTCCTTGGCTCCCTTTTTATAAAACACAGCGGAAAGCCCCCAAAGAAATCATACCCACCATGCCCTTCCCTCTCTGCTCAGTCTAGGGCCCAGGTCCGCACCCACCTGAGGGGAGGAAGTGGCCCCTCCTGATAGTCCAGGGTCATCAGAAGCATAGTCTATCCTGTCCTGAAGCAAGGTTTTCTTACGAATTAACTAGGAGAACCTAGGGAGGCAGAGTCTAACCCACTCTGCTTCTTGTCACCTCCCTCCTGTCACTCAACAGTGAGCCCCGCCTCCACACACACACAGGAGGCTGTGGTCTAAGCAAATACCCAGAGAGCTGCCCCAGGTCAGATCCCAAAAGCCACCTGTAGTCCTCTGTGGGCCATAAAACTAGAAGAGGAGGGGTGCCTGGGGGCGGGGGCGATGCCCAAACTGCTTGTCAAGTGTTAGGAGCCGTTTCTGACACAGACCTATTCTCAGCCAGCGGGACCTGGCTCCCCGCCAAGTCTGCCCCACACACCATGGCTCTGTGATGAATTATGGGGGTGTGGGGGCCACCTGATGTTTATCATCTGGCACAGAAGTCCAGCTCGGGAGCCCAGAGTAGCAGCCAGGGTCAGCCTGCTTTCGTCTCAGTCCTGCCTGAATGGCTGAGCATTCTTGGGGTGAAGGTAGCAGGCAAGCAGCCCCCGTTCCAGCCAATACATCTTGCTCTCCTGGGGCCACGTGGGAGGGCAAACCTCGAGCGCACACACACACACACACACACACACACACACACACACACACACACACACAGAGCCCCTTTGCCCTCCACACAAGCACTTTCCAGTTACATCTCTGAAAGAGGCTTCTAATTTGGAGGGGGTCCTGGGAGCTCGTGGTACTGTTTTTATAAAAAAATAAAAGACACAAGTCTACATCTAAAAATAAAACACCAGAAACAAATCATTAGTTTCCAGCCTCGACCTAACCTAGCAGAGCCTCCTCTCATCTAGGTTCTGCCACAGGACATTGGCATGTTCCAACCTCTTATACTGAGACACAGTTTAGCCCTGTCCACAACAAATCCACTCCCTGGTTTTCTGAGGTGTCGTTCCCTGACTGTCGACCTATGTACAGGGTGGCCATTCACTCCTGGCTCTGTGTCACACAGAGAAGGTGACTGTAGCTCCCCACTAGTATGACAGTGCTAAGGGAGGACACCTGGGGACACCTGACCACCTTCCTATAGCTTTCTTCCAGTTGAAACTGGCTCCCCCAGATGTGGGCAGCCTTCTTTTATCTCACACAATAGACAAACCAATTGATTGCCAATTGTCACCCTGCCTACCCCTGGGCCTCAGAGTTAGGGCCTCAGCGGGGAACAGGATGTGTGAGTTTAGACCTTAGAGTAAGGAAGGAATGAAACTCAAGAAGGTGGGGACCCTGGAGAGTGGGTAGTAACTGGTAGATGGGCAGGTGGGCAGGGCCCCAATCCTGGGCGGGGTTGCCATGGCTACCGCCTCCTCTCTTGATGACAAGCAGCACCTGGACCTTACGCATTTAATTTTTCTGCTTAAATAATCAAAAGGCCATTAACTCGCTACACAGTGAAAACCAGGGGCAGATTTGAATGTACACAGGAGCCAGGGTTCCCTGGTTCTATTCTACTGGGCAGCTTTTGGACAACTTTCTAACCATCCCTGTGCCTCAACTTCCTCCAGGGCGTGGGGAGCAAAGCCTAGCAAACATTCACAGACTTAAACACAGAGGTCGGGAGACCTGTCCCTAGCATGAGACAAATGCCATCTACCATCTACCAGGTGTCGTTCAGTATGGCCCCAGGCTTCCCTGCCCAGACAAAGTCACAGACCACAGCAGTATACCTCCACGGCTGGCACCTACTTAGCCCGGAAACGAGTGAACCCAGCTTGCTCTTCTCATACCCACCTCGGGCTGGCATGGGAAGTATCTAGAATGCCTTGCAGAAGGAGGCTTCTGGGTCACACGGAACTGGAGCGACCTCTTCCTGGCCCCCCTCCCAAATATTCTCTGGAATTTCTTCCCCCACCACCCCCGTACTAGGAGATCCTCTACTGTAGGAGTATTAAGGCTACAAGTCACCCCCACCCCCACCCCAGAACAGCATTGCACACTTATATTAACTTCTAAAGTCCTTGATTGCTCCACCCACCCTCCCAAAATCAACACAGAGGTTCAATTCAAGACAGGCTTCAAACTTCCTGCAATGCTTGAGCCACCTGAGGAGATTTAAAGAAAAGTTCTGACAACCAAATTGTGCCCTGGATCAGGTCAATGCCCGGAGGACAACGCGGGCTGGACGTTGCTTAGAGCCTCAAAGGCTTACAGCGGGCGCCCTGCACACCTTGGCGGGAGAGTCCTTAACAAGCCCGGCGGAAGCCATCAAGCCACAGAGTTGGGGACGTGCCACAGGGCTCATGTATAACCTCTGCTCTGTTCAGCCAGTCCTTGCTTTTTTTTTTTTTTTTTTTTTGGTTCTTTTTTTTTTTTTTTTTTTTTCCGGAGCTGGGGACCGAACCCAGGGCCTTGCGCTTCCTAGGTAAGCGCTCTACCACTGAGCTAAATCCCCAGCCCCCCAGTCCTTGCTTTAGAATGCTCTCTCTGCCCCATCACCAGAGCAAAGCGTGTCCAACCCCCAGAGTCCCAGCTCCGGGGACACTCCACTTCTACACCCACAAGACGGAGCCGTGTTTTCAAAAATGTCTTCATTTAGCAGCCCTGGGAGGTCAACAAGGTAGGAGGCCGCAGCTGCGACGGGACCCACGGACAGAGAGCCACAGCAGCCCCCCCCCCCCTTGTAAGTCAGTAGACGTTGGGGCATCAGAATACTACTCTGTATTCCTGTCTGCCAGCACCCACCCCAAAACTCCAGCCTGCGGGTCCTGGTGAGCCCAGTGCAACTAACTCCCCGTCTGCCTCAGAAGGCATGAGAACACGATGGCTTCTGCACGGCCCTCCCACTGCCAGATCCCCAGGTCTTACCGCTGGAACTTCAGTGGTGGCACGGGTGTCCAAGGTGCCCGGCGACAGGGCATAGAAGGGAGGGCTAGGACTGGGACTGGGGGGCAGTCCTGAGTCGGGACTGTCCAGCAAGCCGTCGCGGCTCTGCTCCCGCGTGTCCCCCATGCCCTGCAGATGCAGGTGACCCACCATGACTGGCGGGCGCTGGGCGCGGGCCCCAGCAGCTCGTGTTCCCGCCACCACTGGGCCAGAGGAGAGACAAGGAGGCTCCGGCCTGCGGCTCCAGCTGGGACCGGCTCCCGAAGCAAAAGCCTCCAGCCGCCAGCTGAGCCTCCTTTCCCAGGCGCCGCCCCCTCCCCGCCCTCCTCCGCCCGTGCCTCTCGCTCCCGCCCCCGGCCACCCACTGGGCCAGGGCAGGGTGAGCACTGCAAAGGCTCCATCCAGCCTGCAGAAGCCACTGCCCCCCACCCCCGGTGGTGCTGACTTGGGTCCGCAGCCACCTCAACAAGGACTCTCAGCCATCGGCCGGGCCAGTGCAGGTTGCAGCGACCCTCACCTGGCCTGCAAGAAAAGCACCTTCAACGACCTGGGGGGATGGGGTGGTGGGAGGGGATATTTACAATGCGGACCAAATGACCCAAGAACCCGGGGTCAAGATCTGCCCTAGGGGTCACCAGGTCTCCCCTCCTTTTGCTCCAGGGAATTTGTCTGAACAGGGAAGCCTGGGGCCACTTGAGCGTGGGGAATGAAGGATACCTGACGTGTAGCTGGCATTCTCTCCTCCCACCTCTTATGTGTTTAATCCCCCCAGTCTGCCCAAAAGTGGGGAGGGGAGCGGAGCGGAGCGGGGGTACTTCCAGTAGCCCCCAACACCTACTGTTGTAGGGATGTCCCTCGTGGTAACTTCCAATCATAAAATACTTTTTGTCGCTACTTCATAAGCATAATTTTGCTACTTTTATGAGCCATAATAATATAAATACCCGTGTCTTCCGATGGTCTTAGGCAATCCCTGTGTGTGTGTGTGTGTGTGTGTGTGTGTGTGTGTGTGTGTGTGTGTGTGTGTGTGTGTGTGTGTGTGTGTGTTGGGGGAGAAGGTTGTTCGACCTCCCACAAGGGAGGGGGTCGAGACCCACAGATTGAGAACCACTGCTCTAAAAGGTCTCACCCAGAGACAGGGTTCTGCCCACCCTGTCTCACTAGATCGCCAGAGCAGAACACATGGTTCCCACTCTGCCTGCTTTCCTGGCAGGGGCTGAAGGGTAAACCCATCCACCACCTGCCTCCAGCCTTGCATCGATCTGGACACGGAGGCCCAGACACCTGCAGGTTGCTTACAGAGATGTCAAGATGGCGTATAGATAGCCAAGGAGACAAGTGACCTCTGCCAGGCCATCTACCCCATGTCTGCTGAAGAGAGGGAGGGACCCCAGCCTCAGAGCAGCCCCTAGCGGTGCGTCCTCCTCTGAAGGCTGGCCAAGTCCTCTGACCTCCAGGTGTGCAAGACTAAGACAGAGGTGCAAGCTGCTGACCCGCCCTGAGAACCACCCATGGGAAGGGGCGCTCCATCACCTAAGACAGGCCAGGGCTCAACAAAGGTACCACCAGCAGGAAAATTCAGAGGCAGTTCTGCCAGTCAGTCAGAGAGGGCCTCCCAGAGGAAGCAGAATTACAGGTAGAGGGAATAGCAGGGTACAAGGCCCTATGGTGGAAGAGAGTGAGGTGGCCCCAGAGGATGTCACAGTGGGGTGGCAGGCTGAGCCCTGTTACTGGAAAAGCATATGGCCCACATCTGTCATGTAGGAATGATCTTGGGGCTTTAGTTACCTGAATGGAACCCACAAGAAACTTAATCCAGGGCCCTTTAACTAGAAATGGTTACTGTCTTTCACAGAACACAGTTGGGGGCAGTCCTCTCAGGAATGTGAGTGATGGTATGGCCTTCCCCAGCGCTGGGTGCTACAGCTTCTACTGGATACCACTTGCCTTCTAGAAAAAGGCCTAACCTCTTAAACTCTCAACAGCCCCTCCCCCTGCCCAGAGAACTTTCTGGAAGTCACTGAAGGTGACCTGAGAACAAGTTAAGGACAAGGACTTTGAATGTTCAGGGTGAGCTGCCACACCTTTAATCTCAGCACTCAGGAGGCAGAGGCAGGCAGGTCTCTGAGTTCAAGGCCAGCCTGGTCTACAGAGTGAGTTCCAGGACAGCCAGGGCTACACAGAGGAGCCCTGTTTTGAAAAAGCAAAAACAGAAAAAGCTCAGGGTAGCTTGGCTTTGCCTCAAACTTTGATGTCAAGTATCCAAGCTGTTAAGAGCAGGTCCTCTTGCAAGAGGACCAGGGTTCAAATCCTACCACCCCTATCCAGCTACTCACAATTACCTGTAACTCCAATTCCAGACTGATGCCCTCTTCTGGCCTCTATGGGTACCCACACTTGATGCTCATAAACCTACACACACACACACACACACACACACACACACACACACACTCACACACCTCAAAATAAAACCTTATAAAAAAATCTTTTGATGTTCTGACTTTTAGACATGACAAGAAAATCTGTCTGAATTTCTTTGCTGCAGGCCTAGGCCTTCACCTCCTACAGTCCTGACCGAAGCTCCATTCACTCTGAACAGAGACACTCCTATATTAGTGGTTCCTTTAGGTTGATGCTGACTGGCTTCTAGAAATTTCCCTACTCCAGTACACAGCTTCCCCTGGAAGGAACCAAACGGTACTGGATAGCACAGAGGCACATGGACATCAATGGACATAAAAAAAAAAAAATCCAGCCTTATTTCAAATGTCAAATACCAAGCAAATGCCTACCCAGGTGACCGCAGCCATGACTTCTGACCTATAGGGACCCACAGCCACAGGCCTGGGGCTGCAGTCCACTGAAAGGCAGCACTGTCACGCTTGGCTCCTCCCAAGGCCAGATGGCCTAGAGACAGAGGTCAGAGGTCAGAAAAGGGTATAAAGCCTCCATAGAAGTGAGCTGGGATGGCTGCGGGCAGCTGCCAAGGATCTTAAGAGGAAGGCGCTGGAAATGGGGTCCATTAGGATCTGAGCACCCCATCTAACCAGTGCTACCGAAAGGCTGTACCAGGCCAATGCTGACCCGGCATGCTATGCTCAAGGCCAATGCTGACCCGGCATGCTACGCTCGGAGTTCTAGACCTCAAGGTTCTGAAGCAGGAGCTGTGAGTAGATCCAATTCTTCCAACATTGAAAGGGGGATTTAGAGGCAAGAAAATGACAGGGGACACAAGTATGTCACAGGAAGGATAAGTGGAGTGGCCCTGACAGGCACCTGTCTCACGCTTGGGAGAAGGGAGCTAGCCATCTAACACACACTCATACACACACACACACCCCTCTGAGAGAAGAGGTGTGTGGAATTTTTCCCTGGATACTTTGCAGGGAGAACGCATCACTGCTAAAGGGAAGTCCAGGTGGGTAGGCCATGAACACCAATGGCCTTTCCTGAGGAGCCACCAGCCACTTAGTCCAAGCTCCTTCCCCAGAGCAGGGCTGGGTCCTCCCAGACTCCTCACAAAGGCACACACATCGACTGAACTTAAGGCCTGCAAACTAGTCCGACACTCAAGTCGAGTATTTTTCCCCATTATTAAATAAAGTAGATGGGAGTCGTGGAGGCTCAGAGAGGCCACATGACTTGCCTGAGGTCACACAGCTATGGAAGCCCGATCTGATGGATGTGGGGACACGCTGTCGCTGGATCCCAGAGGGACATGGAACAGGTACGGCAGAAACATTGGCATTCTGTGGCCTTCAGAGAAAGCTCCGAAGCTAACAGGCTTGGGAAGAGGGCAGCGCCCCAAAGCTGCAGCATGAGCTAAGAGCGGGGACATGTGAGAGTACACGGGTCACCCTGTCATTTTGGGTTATTCTAGAGAATAGGGATGGTCACCCTGCTCCCAGTGAGTCACACACACACACACACACACACACACACACACACAGATCCACACATCTGTGTCTTGTTTTGACTCCACATACCAGGAAAGTCCTGGTGCCACACACACACACACACCCCCATGCACAGTCCCTGGGTGCTCCTCTCTCAAACATGTTCCTGCTCAGCTCTTCCCAGTGATCCACCCACCCAAAAGATTGGCCAATGGGGAGTTGCATCTCCGGACACTCAGACGGAGACTGCTGGGACTCGATTCACACAGCATGACCGAGTCGTCGTTCCTGAAGCAGACTCTGCAGTTATTGCTGGGGCCTCCCTGGGGACACAGGGAGCCAGGTACAGAGAAACGACATCCTTTCTAGGGTGGGCAGGGAGATGGGTTTCTTCTATCACATTCCAGAAAGGGGCTGTCTCAGGCCTACTATTGCTGCAAAGAAACACCATGACCAAGAGCAAGAGGAGGAGGAAAGGGGGTTCCTGGCGGCTCAGCCTGCTTTCTCGTAGGACCCGGGACCACCAGCCCAGGGACGTCACAACCCACAACCAGCTGGGCCCTCCCTGTCAATCACTGAGTAAGAAAATGCCTTACAGGGTTGGGGTTTTAGCTCAGTGGTTAGAGCGCTTGCCTAGGAAGCGCAAGGCCCTGGGTTCGGTCCCCAGCTCCAAAAAAAAAAAGAACCAAAAAAAAAAAAAAAAAAAGAAAAGAAAGAAAAGAAAATGCCTTACAGCTGTATTCTATGGAAGCATTTTCTCAATTGAGGCTCCCTCCTCCTCCTTTCAGGAAACTCTAGCGTGTGCCAAGGTGACATAAAACCAGCCAGCCCAGAGGCCTCTGCAGACAGCATAGAAGTGCGTCCCTGAGTGGGTTGGTGAGGCCCAAGGGATATAGGCCCTCCTTCCAGCCAGAACCCCACCCTACACTCCCAAGCCATATGTGGGTCCTTAGAAAGGGTCCCCTTACACATGCACATACAAAACAAACCCTCTCAGTCACAAACATGTACACACAAACATGCTGTATCAATGTGCATGAACTCACACACGTGCACACACCCACGCACATGACCATACACACTGTTCTAGTCTGGGCTCCTGTTGCTGTGGTAAAACACTGACTAAAAGCAACCTGGAAAGGGTTTAGTCAGCTCACAGCTTCTAGTTCACGGTCGGAAGAAACCAGGGCAGGAAACTGGAGGCAGGAACTGAAGCCGAGGCCATGGAGGGGCACTGCTTACTGACCTGGTTTTCTTGGCTCGCTCAGTCTGCTTTCTTATAGCGCCCAGGACCACCTGCGCAGGGATGGCATCATGGGCGGTGGGCTGGGCCTTTCCACATCAATCACTAATCAAGAAAATGACTCGCACACATGCCTGCAGGCCAATCTGAAGGAGTCAGTTCCTTGTTGAGGCCTCCTCTTTCCAGGTGACGCTAGTTTGTCAAGTTGACTATCTCTCTATCTATCTATGGTCATAGTTATATAGTTATAGTTATAACTAGATAGTTATATAGTTATGTAGTATGCAAAGAAACACTTTGACCAAAAGCAAGTTGAGGAGGCAATATATATAGTATTTATATATGTATGTATACATATATACAACCTATAATATACATACCTACATATATACATATACATATATGTGGGTATGTGTACACACACACCACACACATATATGGCATGAGTGGAGAGAAAAGGATAGAGGAAGGACTAAGAGTGGCCTTTTCTCTGAGTAGCAGATGCTGTCTTGTCTGTCCTTGGAGACATGGACCAGGAAATGTCACTGAAGCTGGGCATCTCGTAACTGTGGTGTCCCAGACTGGATGTCTCAGCAGGCCCTCAGCCTGGGCCAGAGCCCATCCCTCTTGCCTCAGGGATCAGGGTCTTCTCTGTCTAGCTTTGCCTAGGAGACTCTGCCTCACTGCCCGGCTTAGGGTCCAGCTTGAGCCACCGATGTCCCTGCTTAGCCGTTGATGCTATCCCGTGGGCCTCCATCAGAGCCTGCTCAGCTCCAAGTCCAATGAGAGGTAATGAGAGTGTGGTGTCCCGGCAGCCCGAGGCCTCAGGGCTTTCATACAAAATTAAGAGACAGCCGCATAGGCCTGGCAGAGCCTGGAGCTGTCCTGGGCCTCGATTCCCACTGTGGGAGGCTCCTCCTGGCTGTGGACTCCTCGCCACTTCACACCTCAGGCTTCAAGGAGCTGCTGGTGAAAAGGTCCTTTCTCCAGTGTCTCCCCCCCACCCAGCCCCACCCCCAGTTCCCATAAACAGAAACCTATTTATGTTCTGAGCGCAATTAAAGAAGCCTGGTGGGACTCGGGGTCATTAAAACACAGATCGCCCTGCAAGCCAGGTGTGGCCACCAGCCAACCCAGGGTTCCTTGAGTAGCCGGAGGCCTTGTTGTTGTTGTTGTGGAAAGTAGAGAGAGTCCTGTACTGAAATCCCAAACCTGAAGCCCTGCCCCTTCCCCTGCCCCAGCCCTTGGACGTGAGTTCATCCAATGGCGCATCTCACGTCCAGTGTGCACAGAAGGCACCTCACTGTCCAATCAGCAGAGCCATTTAAAAGTCAATGCATGCTTTCTGGACCCTCAGCCCTGCTTGGGCAGGCCCTTCCAGGGACAAAGATGGTCTGTCTAGCTCCAGAGGCCTGAAGGAGAAGTGTCCGTGTAAGGGGTAAGGTTGTGTAATTTCTATTCCTATCAGATCACTCCAGCTTCCCCCTGGTAACGTTGTTCAAAGCAGTTTTTCTTTTTTTCTTTTTCCTCAAAGCTCAAAGGACACAGACTTGTCCCCATTGGTGACAGCTCGTCATGGGTCTTGTGTGTCTCTGCGGTTTGCTCTGAGGCCCAGCAGCCCTTTGCTCCTCCCAGCACGGCATTGGGCTTATCTCGAGAGCAGCTTTGAGACACCGTAGCATGGCCTCCTAGGGCTCGCCGACTCTGAGTGCCACAGCGAGTCTTGTATGGAAAAGATAGCGGACGGTAAAGGCGCTGGAGTCGGACACGGGGGCACGCGCCATCACTGTCAAGTGGGAACAGGAGGATTAGAAATTCAAGGTCATCCTTAGCTACACAGGGAGGGTCGGGCAAGAGTGGACCACGTGACCTTGGAGGAGATGGGGTTTGGGGATGGGGTTGTGTGCACTTTACTACCCTAGACATCAAGAAGAGATCTCCAGGCCACCGTCCCCTCAAATGGCCGCGTGTGCGCCTGGCAGTGTAGCAAATAGAGCAGTCGCCCCTGGAGGAAGAAAGACCCTTGCAAGTCCAGGCTATGCAGTTTCTCAGTTGAAAGAGCAGACCTGCCTAGGCAACAGGAAAGGCCGAGTTGGGATGCCTGGTAATCTGTAGGGCTGGGCAGGGCAGCCAGGGCTCTGAGGAGTTGAGGCAGAGCAGAGGGCCTCTCTTCTGAGGTAACTGACAACTCTTATCAACAGGTCTTACTTAAGTACCTGCTGGTCTCCAGTCCTGGGGCCGGTGCGGACAAGGAGAAAAGATTATTTATAAAGATAATTTCACGACTACAAGCACCTCGAACATGGAGCGGGGTGTCGGAGAGGGGAGGGGACCAAGGTGGAGTGGCCACCTGGGGTGAGACACTCAAGGGACTTCCTTCAGGAGCCAAAGGGGTGTGAAAGGGTTGACTCAGTGGAGGGCATTCATTTCTAAGGTGAAGGACAGCAGTGACAAAGACCCCAAGGCATACAGGACATTTTTGTTTGCTTGCTTTTGGGGTCTATTGTTGTTGTCTGTTTTGAGGTATGGTCTCTCTATGCAGCCTTGGTTGTCCTAGAACTCCCTATATAGACCAGGCTGGCCTTGAGCTTTTCCTGCCTCTGCCTCTTTGCTGGTATTACAGCATGCACCCTATGCTTGGTGCTTTTTTTTTTATATATATTAAAGAGTTAATTCGCTTGTTTGCTTGCTTACTTGTTTATTGACAAGGTCTCACCATGTAGCCCAGGCTAGCCTCATACTTGTTACCTCCCTGTGTCAGTCTTCCAGGTACTGGACTACAGGCGTGTGTACTAGATCTGGCTGTAATACACCCTTTACGTGAGGAAGCACATGAAGCAAGGCAGAGGGAAAGGAGGAGGCTGAACAGAGAAGGTCAAAAGATAAAGGACTAGGGTGGGGAGCACTAAAGGAAAAAAGGACTCAGAGGGGCAGCCATGAGTGATCCAGTGGGGAGCATTGCAGAAAAAGAGGAGAGTCCTAGAAAGCAGGGAAGACAGCTGTGCTAACAGCAGGGCAGGAGGAAGTAAGGAGGTGAGGGCATCTGGGCAGGACCACAAGAGTCTGAAGTCCGGTGAGTCTGCTGTCCTCACACGCATGCCCAGGCCTGGCACTCTTGCTTACTCTGTGTTTTTGCTTCCTGTTTCCTCAAGTGGGTCAGGACACTGCAGAGGCACAGAGTGGCTTCTAGACAGCGCTTTCTGAGTGGGCAGGGTGGGCTCACGCAGATGGTTCACAGGATGGACAGGTGGGTAAGGGAAGTAAGTAGACGAGTAGGGGGGGGTGAATGGATGGGTGGTTGCATGGGTAAAGTGGGTAGGTGGATGGATGGGATGGGTGGATGAGTGGGTGGGTTGATGGGTGGATATATAGAAGGGTGGTGGGTGGGAGGATAGATGGATAGGTAGATTTGTGGATGGATGAATAGATGGGTGGGTAGATGGGTAAGTAGACGGATGGATGGATGGATAGATGCGTGGTGAGTGGGAGGATGGATGGACAGATGAGTAGATGAGTAGATGGGTGGATAGATGGAGAGATGGATGGATAGATGAATACATGAGTGTGTGGATAGGTGGATAGATAAGTGGATGAATGGATAGATGGGTAGATGGATAGAAGTTGGGTCCATGAATAGACGAATGGATGGATGGAGAGATAGATGAGTGGGTGGATAGATGGGTAGATAATTAGATGAATGGCTAGGTAGATTTGTGAATGGATGAATGGATGGATGGATGAATGGATGGATGGATGAATGGATAGATGAGTGGATGGATGGGTTGATCAATCAATGAATAGACAGACAGATGAAGGACATGTGAATGAACGGAGTCTCCAACTCGCCACACTGTTAATATCTGGCTCCAGTTAGATAACTGTCTTTATGCGCACATAACCCTGGGGTGTGCTAGGGAAGGGCACCCACTTGATGAACTGAAGGGACATTTCTGACTCCATCTGCTCGACAGCAAGGAAGAACAGGTTGTGGACTGACTTGGAGGGCCTGGGAGAGGCATGGATGACAGTGGAGAGAGACGGTGCCTGGTGGACAATGTCTGGGTCCCTCCCATAGCTGAAGCTAAAGGCCCAACCCCCACAGTGATAGCTTAGCGGAGGTGGGGGGTGCTTTTGGAAAGTGGGCAGGTCCTGAGGATGGATGGTGAGTTCTCTGCTCCACAGGGATAGATGTGGCCACAGAAAAAGCCATGTGGAAACCTCCTGTGGATACTCCTCAGCCCGGACCAGCTCCACGAGTATGGCAGCTGAGCCTGGGCCCCTGAAGACGTGGAACAGAGCCCTGACTGTGGGGTGTGCGCCAAGCCACAGTGGGCAGCTCTGAAGGGAGAGGAAGGGTCTGGCAGGGGGGTACAGTTCATATCCATCCCGGCAGCAGGCAGCTAAGCAGTGCTGTCAACTAAAGGTTTTGCAGGTCCCTGGTTCAAAAACAATGTTCTCCCCCCCCCCCCAACAAACTTCTTCCTTGAGTGGTTCTGTCAGCACTTGGAGGTTCCAAGCTTAGGGGTGACTTCCTGAAGGCCAGAGAATTCTATTCTGCTCCTGTCCCTCACGCCATGCCACAGAAACCTTAGCACTGCCCCACTCCAACCCTCAGGACTTTAAGATGCAATGCCTTGCCAGAGGAACACCCTCATCGGGAGGTTAACCTGCAGCTTGACCTTGGAGGAATTTAGCCAGAGTGGATACTGCGTTTTTTCTGGAAGGTTCCCTGTTTGCTGTTTATGCTGTCTCTTGGCCTTCCTCCTCAGCTCTTAGTGCTATTTTTCTGGCTTACTTAGTTTGGTGACATTCGGGGTGGGGGTGTTGCAGCGGGTAGGAAGGTCTTGCTCAAAATTCAAACAGAGAAGAAAAACAAGAGTGGAGAAGGTTAAAAAATAGAGATGGAAAAGCCGAGCTCAAAGCTACGAGTGTTATCCCAGCATTGGAGACTCGGAGGAGGTCATCCTTGGCTACATAGTAAATCTGAGGCCAGCCTGGGCTACAGGAATCTCAAAAAAAAAAAAAAAAAAAAAGTGGGGTGGGGAGTAGGGAGAAGGGAGGGGAAAGGGAGGGGGAAGAAGAGAAATGGGAGGAGGAGGGAGGAAAAGGAGACAGACAGACACGCTGAATTCTTTTGTTCAACAATTTCCTGAATGCCCTGGTTAACTGATTTCTCAGCAAAAGCAAACCGGAGCTCTGCAGAGAGGAGCCTGGCTGGGGAACCCATCCTCGTGGGGAGCGCCAGACTCCTGGCACAAGGATGGGGCAGAAGAGGAAGGAGCCTTTGCTCAGAAGCCAACAGGGCAAGGAGCCGGCCCTCTGGAAGTTTCCAGTGATCTCCGCTCTTGGCTAGGCTCAGGAAGCAAAGCCCACATTTCCTGCTAGGCTTTAAGGAAAGTGGGGGGATGAGACCTGTCTCTCTTGCAACCCCTGCTGCTTCCAGGAAGCCCTCCTTGACCTCCTGTCTCACCGCCTCTTTCCCAGCCAGTCCACGTCTCAATTACCCTGTTCAACCCTTTCAAAGAGCATGTGGCCTTCAGAAATTGTGGGGTTCCCCTTCTGAGCCTTGGCAGCTGGAAGGGGCGGGCGCGTGGTAGGTGTGTCGACTGTTCACAGATCTTTCAAGTTCAAAGCATCTCAGAAGGAATAACAGAGGCCCTATTGCATTCTAGAAGGCTCCGTCTCCCGGGAGTTTCTTTATGGGAGAAGGTGTATGTTTGCTTTTTCTTTTTCTTTTTTTCTTTATTTTCTTTTTCGTCCTATAGGCAGTTCAATGAATGCGACGCTTGTGTGAAGCCCAGCGTGGACTAACCGGGCCGAGGGGTGTTACAAGGGAACGATTGTGGAGAGTGGTGGGGAGCACTAGAGCTCCGGCAACTGCTGGCACCTAAGAGTGACTACCGAACAGACCAGCCGCCTTCTTCCCACGCTGCTGGGAATCCTGACTTCTTAGCCCTTCCTTGTTAGGATGGTGGATCCCTCCACAACTTGCCTTGTGTTCTGCCCGGATATTTTAGTGCTCTCGGGTCTTCTCTACTGTGTGTCTCTGTGAGTGGTCAGTCACTGGAGACCTTTCTACCCAGGTTGACGATGGCTAGGTTAATCCAAGCCCCCCGGAGCCTTTTGTGTGTGTGTGTGTGTGTGTGTGTGTGTGTGTGTGTGTGTGTGTGTCTGTGTGTCTGTATGTGTGTGTCTGTGAATGTGTGTGTCTGTGTATCTGTCTGTGTGTGTCTGTGTGTCTCTTGTGTATCTGTGCATGTGTGTGTCTGTGTGCCTGTGTGTGTGTGTATGTGTGTGTACTGCTAAGCAGCATGTGTATGTGTGCAGGTATGTATGTGTGCATATTTATGCATATATGTGAGTGCATGTGTGTATATGTACATGTGCGTACTGGTTGTGTGTGCACTGGTGTGTATGTGTGCGTACCTGAGTGTTCATGTATGTGCTGGTAAGCAGCTTGTGTGTGGAGGCCAGAGCGCCTCTGTTGACCTTGTGAGGTAATGTCACTCACTGACCTGAACTCTCTTTCTAGGTACTCCGAGGTAAGGCTTGCCAGACTCTGCCTCCTCAGCAATAGGATCACAGCCTGCAGCCCCGCCTGCCTTTTTATGTTAATTTGGGGTAATCACACACAACTCCTCCTGCTTGTGAGGCAAGCATTTTACTATCTACCCAGTCCCACTTGGAAGTTTCTACCCATGCAACCAAAATTCAGGTGTCCTTAGAGGCCCCTCTTTGGGGCCTGCTATCAGTTGGTGTCCATGGTGGCTCCCCTGGTATATCACAGGAGACACTGCAGGGAAATCCCCTGTGTGGGACTGACTTATGTCTCTCTGTGGATGCAGACTGAGAGCTTTCATCACAATGGCTGCTCTCTGAACTTCATGCAGCTGTGTTCTGTCCTGGACAACTGAGTCTGATTTTCTCACGGGACTCCGTGGACACTCCATCTGCTCCAAACAACTGAGGGGCCAAAAAACCTGGGACCCTCTGCGTGATGGTGTCATTCTGACAGCAGCTGTGTTCCTAGCCACCCAGACTCAAGATGCCACTCACAGGTGCACAGAAATGGAAACCACGGGCCTCAGGTGGCAGTGGGGGCTGGCTGCAAAAGACAGCCAGTAGCCAGAGAGAGCCAAAGGGAACTTGGGTCCACAATGGGAATAGCCTGGTGCTGCTCCATGGTGACCGGTCCTAGAGCAGACACAACTATAGAGATGAAAACCCTGGGGCGTTAGGAGTCCAGAGAGTGGCGAGGCAGAGTGGGGAGCACAGGGAGGCTCAGAGCTGTGCTGTGTGCATTGGAGTGGTAAAGACCTGTCTTGTCTCCGTGCGTTATTAAAACCCTTGGAGAGCAGGGCGGTGGTGGTGCACACCTTTAATCCCAGCACTCCAGCCACAGAGGGAGGTGGGTCTTTGAGTTGAAGGCCAGCCTGGTCTACAGAGTGAGTTCCAGGAAAGCCAGGGCTACACAGAAAAACAGTGTCTTGAAAACAACAACAACAACACCACCACCAAACCAAAATTAAAAACAACAACAATAAAACGCCCTTGGAATCTATGCACTGATGTAACTGGAGGCATTAATCAATTACCGTGAATCTGACTGGCTAGGCTGAAATGCACACAGAGATATCCATGCTCATGGGAGATGAAGAGGAGAGGATGGTCCAGGATGGGAGGTACAGGTTTCTTGCACTCTCTGCCCAAGTTCCCCAAAGTACCCTAAAAATAGTCTATATACTTAAAATATGCCAACTGGTCTATATAAGCAATCTAGACTTGAAATCTAGCTGTGTGACAAACTAGCTGGGGGCCCCTGTGCTTCCTCACCTGTCACCAGATGTCTCACCCTGGCTCTGTCCCTTAATGTGTCAGAAGTTTGGAGAAGGACGGGATGGGCATTGTGTTCGGTGGCTGTCTATATATCTTGACTTCTCATTTAGTAGTTGGACAATATCCTTAGTCTCTCTGCCTCAGTTTCCTGGTCTATAAAATGGGCCACACAGTGGCACCTCCCACGAAGTCATGAAGTACCAGAATAAGTGGGTAATAGAGTCGGCCCAGAAGTGTTGTAGAAGCTGGCAGCTTTCACCGTTGTTACCATCATTACAGTTATTGTCACTAACACTTGTCTCCATTGATAACCACTGGTGGTAGCTGTCACTTAAGTGGCCAAGGAAGTCTGGGACAGGACCCAGGCTATCAGTATCAGTTTTTCCTGAAAATCAGCTATGGGAACAAACATCTCTCACTTACTTTCGAGGAGGTGGGGACACCCCAAGTGGCTGGTTCCAGTTCTCTAACCCTCATTTGTTCTGAGATCAAGCATTTGGTCAGGCCCAGATCTCGTTCCCAGGCTGGCCAACTGGACCCCTCACTGGGCTGCTGGGACCTCTGCCCTCCATGCCTTCCCACAGCTGCTCACTGTAGCTTGCATGAATGACCCCTGCCTGACCTCGGGACACCTCAGGGCATGCATCAGAAACCAGGAGCAGGCTTGACAGGGATTCCCTTGTCCAACGGGCAGAACAGTAGGCCCAGGAGTATCTGAGGTCCAGGGACTCTGCTGTCCTCACACGCGTGCCCAGGCCTGGCACTCTTGCTCACTCTGTGTTTTTGCTTCCTGTTTCCCCAAGTGGGTCAGGACACTGCAGAGGCACAGAGTGGCTTCTAGACAGCGCTTTCTGAGTGGGCAGGGTGGGCTCACGCAGATGGTTCACAGGATGGACGGGTGGATGGATGGATGGGTAGATAGATAGATGGGTCGATAAGTTAATAGATGGTTGGATGGATGGATGAGTAGATGGGCAGATGGATTAATGAATATATGAGTGGATGGATAGATGTATAGAAGGGTAAATAAACAGATGGATGAGTGGATGGATGGATGGATGGATGGATGGATGGATGGATGGATGGGTGAGTGGGTGGATGGATGGATGGATGGATGGATGGATGGGTGGATGGATGGATGGGTGGATGGATGGATGAGTGGATAGATGGATAGATGGATGGGTGGAAGGATGGATGGATGGATAGATGGATGTATGGATAGAAAGTGGACTATCAGATGGATAGATGGGTAAATTGAGTAGATGGATAGATGGATAGGTGGATGGAGGGATAGGGGAGTGGGTGGATGGACAGATGGACAGAAGTGGCCCCCTTCCTCCTCCTTCATCTGAGGTGGCATCTCTGCAGGGTGGAGCATCGTAGGCCAATCCCACCTACTCCCCTCTGCTCTCTGCTCCTTTCTCAGCTCCTGGCATCACATCCCACCCTAGCCTGCTCTGCTTTTAGGGAGGCAGGGGATGAAACCCACCTCCACTTCTGGGGTACAAATGGACCCAAGTTCCTATATACACACAGTGTGCCTGTCAGTCCTGCAGACAAGCTGAGGAACTGCCCTTCAGGAAGGACCCTGAAGGGTGGGCACAAGGTGGGGTGCCCTGGGAAAGGAGTGAGCATGGCCCGCAGATCATACCTGTGACCCTCCATGGAACTGTTTCCCTCATGGGCAGAAACGAAAACAACCTGGGATCTGTCTTTGCCAGGCCAGACCCTTGGGGTGGGGGCCACAGGGGAGGCTCACAAAGCAACCAGTATCTTGAAGGGCGCTAGCAGGGCCTTGGGCCGGGGCAGTGTAGTTTGCACAGCTGCAGACAGAATGCACACAAGCTGACTGGCCAGCAGCTCTGAGCATTAAACCCGACACCTTCCAGATGCCCAGAGCCGCCGTTAGCACCGTCCACACACATTCCATCTCTAGGTACACACACACACACACACACACACACACACACACACACAGAGCCGCTCACACACAGCTGCGCAAATTTTGCATCACACAGAAGGCCAGGTCACCACTGTCAAGTCCACACACACACACACACACACACACCCCCCCCCCGCCCTTACAATGAGCTTGTGCCTGAGTTGGGAAGTCATGAGCTGGATTTCAAAGTCATTGGTTTAAGGTGCGTTCCCCAGCATCTGATCATCTTTCTTCTCTCCAGGCTGAGGATTGGGGTGGGGACTGGTGGGTGGCTACTGAGCACACACTTCCCATGTTGGAGTGAACCCGGAGATTTCCAACCCTGCAAGAGGGAGGCTTAGTGGAAGTTAGGGTTCCCCTGGCTGGCTACTCTGGCCCTAGCTAGGCTCCAGTAGTCTGTGTGGTCCCAGACCCAGAGGCCAGGAACACCCCCTCCCCATCTCCCCAACACCCCCACCCCCAGCCCGCCTAGGATGATTGCTACAGAATTGCCCTTTTGTTTTGCTTCTGAGACAGTCTCTGGTCTCCACACCCCATATATTGACACAGGAATAAGGGGATTACAGATGGGCACTGTGGGAATCCCTGTATCCAGCTTTTCCGGGATTCGAACTCAGGTCCTCAGGCAGCAAGCACTTTCTGGCTGAGCCATCTCCCCAACCCCTTTATCTCCGTTCTTATCAGTGTCCCTCCGTGAGCCCCCTTGGTTTGTTGATTGCCCACCTTTCCCTCTTCTTGCTAGACTGTGTGTGGCTCATGGGCTTGGCTGGGGTATTCACATGTAAGATCAGCCATTTCTAGAGAAGCTAGAAAAGGTAAAAGGCCACCATGCTCCCCCTCTGGGGTTTGAGGTATCACTGGGAGGGCCAGGAGTGTATCTCAGTGGATAAGGGGATCATGTGAGTTACTTTGGTTAATGCAGTGATTAAAAGCAAAACAAACAAAAAAAGACTAAAGGAGAAGGTTTTTGGGTTTGTCGTTTTGTTTTGCTGGTTTTTGTTTTGCTGGGTTTTGGCTCCCGGTCTGAGTGGGTGTGGAGACCAGGAGTTACTGTTTCCACAGACAGGTTGCCGAGAGCCAGCAGGAAGCAGGGTCAGGCTACCAAATCTTCAGGCCAACCCTGGGTGACCTACTTCTCCCTGCTAGGCCCATCTCCTAAAATCCTACAACCTTCTAGAACAGCTGGCCACCAAATATTCAAACAGGAGAGCCTGCTGGGACATTTCACATTCCAGATACAACAAATCAGGTTACCAAAAGCTCCCTACCAAGCCTCCAGAAACAGTTAAATGTCCCTTTTGATGTCACAAATCTCTTTGACAGTTGGACGAAGTCCAAGGATCTCTCCTAAGAATGTGTATCAGGGCTGGAGAGACGGATCAGAGGTTAAGTTCCTGTGGAGGACCAAGTTTGGTTCAGAACTACCTGTAACATTGGTTCCAGGGACTCTGAACCCTCTTCTGGCCTCCTTAGGTACTGCACACATGAGGTGCACATACACATGAGGCACAGACACGCCCAACATAAGACCAAATGAATCTTTTATTCATTTTTACTTATTTACTTTTATTTTATGTGCATTGATGTTTTACCTGGGTGTCTATCAGTATGAGGCTGTCAGATCTTGGCGTTACAGTTGTGATCTGCCATGTGGGTGCTGGGAATTAAAACCTGGGGCCTCTGGAAGAGCAGTCAGTGCTCTTATAACTGCTGAGCCATCTCTCCAGCATCCTCCTTCCTGCCTCAAGCAAATAAATCTTCTAAAAGAGCCTTTTTCAAAGGCGGCTTTTCAATACGCAATTTTAGACGGTCAGGAAGCCGGGATGCTATAACTAGACTGGGCTCTTCACAGAGCACTGGGGAATTGGGACGCATTTATGCTACTCTGAAGGACTGACAAGAGTCAATGTTGTTTGTAAGAAGCATCAGCTCTGGGTTGGGGATTTAGCTCAGTGGTAGGGCGCTTGCCTAGTAAGCGCAAGGCCCTGGGTTCGGTCCTCAGCTCCGGGAAAAAAAAGAAAAAAAAAAAAAAGCATCAGCTCTAACGTGGCGGCTCTCTGATCTGATCCTCACTGGGTGTGAACCCCAGTGCCATGGGCTGTTGTGGTCTGTGGCCTTTGTTGTTAGGGAGAAGAGAGGGCACTGAGAGCGATCAAAATGAGCGTAGATTTTTCCCTCTATCCAAGGTCTGGGATTCTAGGTTCTGCACCCCTAAGCAGGGCGCCATGTCTTGCTCCTTAAGGGGAGCCCCACTCTCAGGCTGCAGGTGTATTGAGGGGCTGAAGAGCCCCCCAGCACTTCCTGTGCCTGTTCTCTAGAGATAGTTTTCCTAAAAGACCTTCAGTATGTGTTCCCGAGGATGTAAAACAGCAATGGTGACAGGCACAGTGACAAGCAGGCCAGGTCATTACCAGCAGCCTGGTAGAGCCCCCGAGTCTATGGCAAAAACAGGTTATAACTAAGTCCACTCAACCGAGTGGCTGCTCTCTCCGCCAACACTCCTGCTACTATACAATAGTGGGTGTACCGGCTGGTTTTGTGTGTCAACTTGACACAAGCTGGAGTTATCACAGAAAAGGAGCCTCAGTTGTGGAAATGCCTTCATGAGACCCAGCTGTAAGGCATTTTCTTAACTAGTGGTCAAGGTGGGAGGACCTAGCCCATGGTGGGTGGTGCCATCCCTGGGCTGGTGGTCTTGGGTTCTATAAGAAAGCAAGCTGGACAAGTCAGGGGAAGCAAGTCAGTAAGCAGCATCCCTCCATGGCCTCTGCATCAGCTCCTGCCTCCTGACCTGCTTGAGTTCCAGTCCTGACTTCCTTTGGTGATGAACAGCAATGTGGAAGTGTAAGCTGAATAAACCCTTTCCTCCCCAACTTGTTTCCTGGTCATGATGTTTGTGCAGGAATAGAAACCCTGACTAAGACAGTGGGGCTTCTCTTCTGCACTTGGGAGCCTTCCAGAAGCCTCCTGAGAGGGGTTATTGTGAGATGCTTCACACCACCTTAATCTTGATGGTGCTCCAACTGACCAGCTCCTTCTCTTCCAACCCCAGCTGCTGAGTCAATGGCCTGGTTCTCTTGCTCTAAAAGTCAGTCATCCCTGGAGCCCTTAGGAGGAATGGACCAGAGGGTGAAGGCTGGGCAGAGCCCCGGTGACTTGCAGCCTGCCTGCCTGTCCTTTCATACACAAGGCCACTGTGCGTATGAAAATCCCAGGCTATCTAAGCAATTCCTCTTCCTTGTGGACCCAGGACTAAGGGCATGAAACACATTTTCCCTGGCAATGAGTGTATTTTGGTGGGAACTTTGAGCACAGTCGAGCTGTCTCGTTCCCCTGTGGGGGCATCTGCCACTGAATATTTTACACAAGGTCTGAATGAGTTCAGGATTAATAGAGCCAAGACACAAGAGGGGCTACAAAGTTAGAAACTGGACCCCCTCTCCTGCCTTTGTTAATTTTTTAAAATAAGAATTTTAACCGGCCTGGCATAGTGGCACACACTTGTCTTCTCAACAGTGGGGAGGTAGAGACAGGAGGATTACTGCAAGTTTAAGTCTAGGTAGGGCTACATAGTGAGACCCTAATCTTAGACACCACCACCAAAAAGACACCTTTCCATGATAACAAAAGAAATTACCACCAAACAGAAAGGACAGCAGTGATTCTGGGGTTCCAACTTACATTTATCTAGGATTCCGGCCAGGCTCATTATTCCTGGGCCTTTCTCTCCCTCGTCAACAAGTCTCTTCTTGCAGCCAACACTGCCACGCTAGCCCACCGTTTTCCATCCTCTGTAGTATCCCAGGCTGCTGGGGCTCCAGCCTGCACAGCACTCATCCCCAGTCCTGCCCTACAGAGTCACGGTCTGAAGATAGCTTTCTGTAACTTTAATTTTTTTTCAAAACCTATTTTTTTTTCAAAACCAATTTTTAGTGATGGTTCTTAAAGGCTTTAACCTCCATTGTAGCCCCATACCCACCAGAGGGTGGGAAAGTAAAGGATACGGGGGAAGCGAACCTGTTTAGAAAGGTTCTTTAGAGCAATACCCATCTGTGTTGTCTGGAAATCTGACGACGTTCACAGTTCACAGGTTGGCAGACAGCGACAGCGGGATCCACTCCCAAACAAACACTTCTGGGTTACACCAACAGTCCAGTGTAGTGGAGTCCGGATAGCAAACACCAATCAGCAGCAGGGGCACTACACAGCAGAGTCAGCCAGGCCTCAGCCTCACAGAAGTCTGCAGCAGGGACCTGCAGGGGCACCAGGAGAAGTTCTCCGCTCTGCCTTTCACAGGGAATCGAAGATCAGTGAAGAGGAGAGACCAACAACCCTTGCACAGCTAACTCTATAAGCAAGCCTTGCTCAGCCTCCATCACCGGCTGTCTGTCAAGTCCTATTTATACCCTCCAAGCATCACGTGTCCTCCACAGGTCTTGTCTCAGCTTATGCATCTGTCTCAGCTGACATTACTCTGCCAATCAGGCAAGAAACCGCAGCACACCACCACAAGTTTTTTGGTGCGCTTCTCCCTATGGAGTCCGGACAAAAGCAGTTCATGTAAGTAATGTAAGGCGGCTCATGCTCGTCCAGCGGTCCTGAAGCTTCCAGAAAACAGCGGGGTAGAGGGTGGGACACCCCACTCCCGTGCCCTCTCCTCAGACAACAGGAGTGCCCCTTCGCCCCTGCCAGCCTAGTGAAGGCGGAAGAGATGCTGGCGAGGAAATGGTGGATGATGCGGGAGGATGAGGCTGTGCGGGACGCACAGCATCTACCTGGAAAGGAAGTCCCTTGGAAAGCCCGAGGGAGCTGCGGCCGGGGACACTGTGAGAATATGCTCGCTCGTTGCCTGGCAAATTTACATAAAGCAAAGCATGCTGGGGATGTGGCTCAGGTTGCCACGACAGCAGAAAGGCCCGATTCCCAGAGCACGTACATACATACACACGTACGTACACACACACACACACACACACACACACACACACACACACACACACACACACACACACACACACACACAGACAGTCTCCAAATTCCCTTGGCCAGCCAGCTTAGCCAAATCAATAGGTTCCACGTTCAGGGAGAGACCTTATCCTAGGCAAGTGCTCTACCGCTGAGCTAAATCCCCAACCCCGAGACCTTATCCTAAATGGAATCCAGTCGTGGCTTGTGATGGCTCCCACAACTACAGGGCACGGCACCACTTGCCGAGGCATGCACTTCTGGCTGTCACACATCACACTGCCTGGCCCGGCCGTTGATAGTTGTGACGCTGAAGTGACAATGGGGACAGGGTTGAGTTTCGAGGTGGGTATGGTGCACATTAGCCTGGCTTCTTGCCAACACCTTGGTGACTTATGACACGGAACACCAGACTAGTGTTGCCCACTGCCAGTCTGAACATATAATACTGTTCTACCAGGTCGGCTCACGCCTGCTCCTGTACGATCTCCGCTTCGTCTGCAAGATCCTGTTACCAACAGAAGGGGTAGATGAAGCAGATGGGGTTCATAACCATTCAGGGTCCCATTGGGTCAGAGTCTAAGGTTCCTAATAGATCCTTAAGCCTATATCACACGCCACACAATGTCACCCAGGAGCCTCTGCCCTCTGGAACAACTGAGAGTCCATGTTTTCTGCAGTTACACATTGCTGAACTGAGCCCATCATAGATGCCAAGGGGTTCATTGTCACAACTGAGCTCTGCTAGATTGCATCTCCAGGGCCCCCTTTCTTATAGGACACATGCAAACACACCCAGAAACACACACACACACACACACACACACACACACACACACACGTGCAGGGAACACTCCTATACCCCTGTCCCATCATGCTGTCTCTGTTGACAGATGCTAAATTGAAGTAGAAAAAACTTGGAGAAAATAGTTTCAAGCCTCGACCTACTTCAGGTTTGTACAGTGATCCAAGGCGATTAGGCTCACCCATTGACCCTTAAGATTCTGGAGCCAGGGTTTCTGCATTCTCTCTCCTGCGTTTCATGATTTTCCCAGGTCTACAGTGGGTGGTGATGTTGAGTGGGGACTCCTGGATCCTTCCAGTCCCTTCTCTGGCAGGCCACTCCCTGTGTGAGTCACAGAGTTCCTGAGATTATCCTTAGGGGCCAACCCTGAGGCTGCTGAAGTGAGCCCAGATCAGTGCAACAGGTCCCTGGTGCTGGCTGGCACCATGAGGTTTTGATTGGTGAAGCAAGCTGGGGCTTGGAACAAAGGCCTTGCCAACCTGTAAGGACGGAGACTTTTGGAGGGTAGGGGTGACAGCTACATAGACTGTTAATTATTTTAAATTTAAAAAAGTATGTGTTAGCTAGGCAGTGGTGACACACACCTTTAATCCCCAGGATTTGGGAGGCAGAGGCGGGTGGATCTCTGAGTTCAAGGCCAGCCTGGCCTACAGAGTGAGTTCCAAGACAGCTAGCACTGTACAGAGAAACCCTGTCTCTCTGTCTGTCTCTGTCTCTGTGTCTATCTCTGTGTCTGTCTGTCTCTGTCTCTGTCTCTCTTTGTGTGTGTGTGTGTGTGTGTGTGTGTGTGTGTAAGTGTAAGCCCTTGGTCCTATAGAGCCCAGAAGACGGTGACAGATCCCCTGGATCTGGAGTTACAGACAGTTGTGAGCTGCCATGTGGAAGCTGGGAACTGAACCCTGGTCCTCTGTAAGAATGGGCAGTGCTCTTAACTGCCAAGCCATCTTTCCAAACCTACTTCTTTCTCCTTTCTCTTTGCCAGCATAGTACCTGGGCTTCGAATACACTAGATAAATGATCTACTCTTAACCTACATCCCAGCCTTCTGAGGAGGATATTTTTGTCTTGTTTTGTTTTTAAGTTCTCCTGTCCTTGGTATTCAGAATTTATTGTTTCTTTAGTGAATTTCTTTCTTCTTTTTTTTCTGGAGCTGAGGACCGAACCCAGGGCCTTGCGCTTGCTAGGCAAGCGCTCTACCACTGAGCTAAATCTCCAACCCCGTGAATTTCTTTCTTAAAATGCATTTTATCTAAAAATCTTTCTTAAGATTTATTTCAGCCAGGCATGATGATGCACACTTTTAATCCCAGCACTTGGGAACCAGAGACAGGCAGACCTCTGTGAGTTTGAGGTCAGCCTGGTCTACAGAGTGAGTTCCAGGATAGCTGAAACTCAGTGAAACCCTGTGTTGAAAAAACTATTTTATTTCATAATTAATTATGTACCTGTATTTATATTTGAGTGTAGGTGCCAGCAAAGCTAATTACAAGTGTTCACACATGCTGGGAGACAGACGAGCCCTCAGGAAGAGAAGTACTTGCTCTTAGCCTGTCTCTCCAGCCTCCTGTTTCCTGACCCAGAGGCAGACAATAGTTTCAGTCTGCCCCACATCATGGTGGGTCATCGTTCCTGTACTACCCTGGTGTTAGCAGCTCAGATTCCCCATAGCCTTAACAGGAGGGCAGTGTTTGAGTCTCTGACCTGCCAAGAATACCTAAGAATGGGCCCCCGTCACCTGTCCCTTGGTTGCCACTCTGTCCTGCTCTCAATGACACTGGCAGGTTCCTTTGCCATCCTGAGGATAGGCTTGTCTTTGTGACCTGCTGTGGCCAGTATGATAGGATGTGGTGACAGGCCTTTATCTTGTGTGTCTCTGTCGTTCTTGGGGATCCATTGGTCTGAGCCCTGGTTCACTCGGGCGCACTGCTGGGTGACTCCTGGGGTTGCCAAGGGAGACACAGGATATTGTCTGGGCCCAGTGCCATAGAAACGAAGATGCAAACACAATCGGCTACACATACTGGAACACAGCTGCCGTTTGTCACAGAGTCCCTGGGAGTAGGACATCTTTCTGGGCTTTCATGACACCTGCGATTGTCAGGCCACTGGGCATGGAGCTAAGAACCAAGTCCCCTTGGCGGGGGACAGACAAAAAGACAAGATGCTAGCTTGTTTTGGGTCCCACATGAGTGTCAGGTCCAGCAAGGGATGTACTTCCCTGACATATATTCTCTCTCTCTCTCTCTCTCTCTCTCTCTCTCTCTCTCTCTCTCTCTGTGTGTATGTGTGTGTCTCTCTGTCTCTGTCTCTGTCTCTGTCTGGCTTCAGCCTTCTGCTGCACTTCTTGGCTTGGAGGTGGGGTGTTTACCCTCCTTTCTGGGGGTCCGGGACCTTGGACCTGGAGACTGGACATGGTGATGTGGTTGGGGACCATTTTTCCTCTTTCGTGTGCACATGCCAGTGGGCTTGGCTCGTGGATCTGAATGTGTGGACTGTAGACACTGGAACTGGTCTGTTTGCTCATTTCAGTTGGAGCCTGGCATTTGTTTGTGTCCGTTCTCCCAATAAAAGACCTTTTAATTTGGGTCCCAGAGAGCTGTTTATGGCTCAGCACGTGTGCCCTGCAAAAACCCGATAGGAGCTGGCAGTCCTGCCATTTCTGCTCTCTGGTGGCCTGGTGTGGAGGACATGAATGGGTTCTGTCCCTCTCAGGCACCTCTAGCCTTGGGTAGTAGGGACAGGTCCCAGCCAGATAGGGGACTGGCTGGCTCTCTCTGGGATTCCTAGGACAATGGTGATACCTAGAGACAACTTGACTGTTTTCGGGGTCCCCTTATATTACTTTGAAGGGACTCAAAGGGACTCCCCAAGGCTTGGTTCGCTTTTCTTCTGAAAGGGGCTAAGACAGTGCCAGTGAAGGAACAGTGGTGTTGTGGTTTGCCCTGAAGTTATATGTATTTTGATGCTAATTCCACTGCCCCAAGGAGAGCTGCCTAGTCAAGGACTCAGAACTCAGGTGACTTCACCAGAACCACCTCTCCATTGAATTTGTAAAGTACTGGTGAGGGGCAGGTACAGGATAGAAGGAGGCCTATCATTGGAGGAGAAGGAAGGATGGATGGGAGAGAAGTTTGTAGGAAGAGGAGGAGACTAGGAGAGAAAGGAGGAGACAGAGAGAGAGGGGAGAAGCCATGGCAGGTGATGTTAAGATTCTGCTCTGTGTATTTACAGGTTGTTATCAATGTTCCTAAGGGATGGATGGTAGTGGGCTTTGTATGTTTAAGTGGGCAATTATATCTTCTCAATTGGGTCAAAGATTATTGTGTTGTGTGTTCTTTTATGTGAGGGTTTGAGTGTAGGAAAGTGTGCGGCTGGGATGTGTTTCCGCCAAGATATCGAGCAGATATCTTGGGGCACCGAGGTGTAGACCCAGCGGGGTAAAAGACAACCGTACTTTTTTATTTTTATATTTTTACAACACAGTGGAAACAATGTAGGGGATCCGGGGTGTGGGAAGAAGGGTTTCTCCTGTGACCCCCAAGAGCGATGGATGGAGCAGGGGTGAGGGCACACAGGTTACTGGCAGAGTGACTGGAGCACAGGAGAGACAGTCCCTGCTCAGAACCAGGGCCATCCGGACATCCCTGGAAATATTTACAGAGACATTGAAGAGGAGAGGGTGACAGAAGATGGACCTTAAAAGGAAAAGGAAGAGGATTCAGTGCAGCAGGCAGTGTGGGAGGCAGTGCAGGGGGCAGTGCAGGGGGGCAGAGGTGACAGATATCTCTTTTGCTTACCTTTCCCAGCATGCGTTAGGTGGCATGGCTCTGTGCTGTCCAATGTAGTCCCGTACCCAGGAGGGATTCCACGTCGTTCCCTTTGGAGAGGCTCCCAGAGGTCAGGAGACTCGGTCGCTGATCTCATATGCTGTCTGCCAGCAGGATTAAAAATGGATGCTGTGGTGTCATCTGGAGTCATTGACTTAGTGATAGACACGGGGTTCAAGCCACAAATGGGGTGGCATGTGCAGGTGGGATTTTTTTTTTTTTCTAGTAGCCATCGGAGTGATGTCAGGGAAAAGAAATAGGTGGGATTACCTGCAATCATAGATTTTATTCAGTCTAGTCATTCGGTATTATAATTTAATCTGGAGATTATGTATGTGTGTGTGTGAGCACCCCACTTTCATCCTTAGCACCCCTCGCCGCACTCCAAGCCCTGGCTCAGCATGCTTGATCTGTGGGGGGGTGGGCAAACACTCTGTGGCCCTATCCCGGAAGCAGTGGGCATTGCTGTGTATCAATAAAGATTTATTGACAAACACAGGACTTAGCTCTGGATAGTATGTTGCCAGCCTAAGGCAGTATGTTATTTTACACAATATCTTCAAGCCACTGTAAGAAAGATACAAAGAGTCCAGGAAAGAGAGCCTTGGAAGGGAGCCTGGGTGACAAAAGCACCACAGGGAATTTGATGAAAGTGAGGTTGCTAAATGCTAACAGGTTTTTGAGACTATTTTGGGATCTGGGAGCTGGTACCATTGATGATGAGCTTCAGGCCTCCTCTTTCTCCAGGTGACCCAATGTCAGTAAAACTCCAACAGGTCCCCAGACCTTGGCTCAACTGACGCCTTGATGGAAGTGTTATCCGGGCCTTGAAAGCCAGCAAGGAGGCATCGGCCCTCCCAACCAGAACAGAGGTCCAACCCATCGAAGTGCACAGTTCTAGGGCGGTGCCTAACCAACCGAACCTTGCCTTTTAGGTTCTGTGGTTGTGCTTCCGGCTAACCGTTCTAGTTAACTGAGGTGTGTCAACCCCAGATTGTGGTTTTTGTGCTTCAAAGCTCACCCTGAGAGAGGCCCGGGGCCAGGAGCTACGCTGGGATCCCAAACACCCAGTGTAGTCAGGTTGGACTTTCTATTAGCATAAGCATGTCTGCACGGAGCCATATTGGATTTGGGCCTAGCCGCTTTTTGACTGCATGGCTCAAAGTGACTAGGTGACTCTGGGCTGTTTGGCCACAGAGACTCACCCCTAAGATGACTGCCTTAAGTCTTAAGAGTGTTGGATGAAAGCCTCTCCCATGAATTTACGGCACAGGAAGGTAACATTCAAGGGATGCCTCAGCTCCCTTAGCAGATACCTGTTACCTCCTGAATCAACACCCGGTGTCTCCACCGCCTGACCTCTTTGCCTCCAGCTATCACTACCTATATCCACACCTCCCCCTCCTCTGTGTTTCACAAAGGTCACTCCCCCTACCTGAAAGCCTTAAAAGCTGTAACATTCACCCCAATAAACGAGACCTTGACAACAGAATCTTGCTTGGTCTCCTTCTTCTCTCGCCTCCCCATTTAGGCCCAAGGGTAGCGCCCCTTCGGGACCCTGAATAACTGGGTCCCCGCTGGTGGGGACACATGTCCACATAGTCTTCTCTGGTGGATATCTCACAACATTAACGGCTGTTCTTCTGAAGTCCTACTATGGAATCTAGGGCCTCATTCATATTGCAACTCCCAAACACCTTTCCTTCTTATTTTGAGACAGGGTCTGACTCTGTAGCCCAGGCTGGCCTTGAACTTGTAACTGTCTTACCTCAGCTCCCGATTGAGCCATCGGGCTTCACTCCCCACTGTCCCTGCCAGTCCCGCACATGAAGACCCTTCCCTGCTCACTGGGAAGGGCAGTATCCCAACTTTAAGAACCTTAACTGGCTGGGGACCTCAGGAAAACACCTAATACTGTGCAGTGAAACCCTGCTGGGGGGGCCTCCCAGGGAGGATGGCGGGTGCCACCCACCTGGCTCCTGAGCCATTTATGAAAGGTCCATGTGACACACTGGACGCTGTCCTGCTTAGTGGCTGTGCCACCTCTATAACTGCCCCCCTCTTGTCTGTGTTTCACAGGAATAGTGGAGGCCAGAAAGCCAATGAAGGAGGACCAGCACCCTATGAGCAGCCGGGCTCTGGCTAAGGCCCACCTACCACATTGCAGGAAATACACCAGGATGGACTCCAAACAAAGTGGGTGAATTGAAAGTGCCAATGCAGGGTTGGGGATTTAGCTCAGTGGTAGAGCGCTTGCCTAGCAAGCGGAAGGCCCTGGGTTCGGTCCCCAGCTCCGAAAAAAAAGGGGAAAAAAAAAAAAAGAAAAAGAAAGTGCCAATGTGTCCCAGGAAAACCTGCCGATCTGGGTCTCACCAAAGCTGTACGGATGCTCCAAAGTAACCCCCAAGTCTGAACCTCCCGGGACAGCAGGCATCTTGGGTAGGCGATGTCCCCAGTATGTGATGGCAGATGCTCTTCTCACCGCTGCAGAGAGCTCACGGCTGCCTCCTAGGAGCAGCCCTGCACATGGCTGAGGGACACAGTTCATGGGGTGGGACCAGTCAGTGGCCAGGTGGTGACCAGCCGACTAATGCCGTCTCACGGCTGTCTGCCTGTCCTGTCCTGTCCTATGTCCCTGGGACTGGGTCAAGCTGCCACCTTTCCTGTTCCTCCTCATCTCATGACCTACTTCTGGTGAACACTAAGTCAACACGTACACAGGGTCACTGCTAGCTCACATGGAGCCCTGGCACATGTGGCAGAGCAGAGGTGCCGCCGGGTGAGGCACAGAGGCTGTACCAGCTGCCGACATCCTGCTTGCCTCGGTGTGCTTGGCTGACCAGCGCATTGGATCAAGACACTTTATATTCTCTTTTTTTTTTTTTTTTCCCTCGGAGCTGGGGACCAAACCCAGGGCCTTGCGCTTGCTAGGCAAGCACTCTACCACTGAGCTAAATCCCCAGCCCCGACACTTTATATTCTCAGCTGAAGAGCTTGGGTTCCAGCAGGACCACAGGAAGTGAATCTGAAGAACATCAACAAATGACCAAGGGGCGGGAGAGATGGCTCAGAGATTAAGAGAAGTGGCTGCTCTTCCAGAGGTCCCCGGTTTGATTCCCAGCACCCACATGGTGGCTCACAACCATCTGCAATCCCAGTGCTAGCGGAGTCAATGCCCTCTTCTGGCCTCTGTGGGTACTGCATGCACACAGCACACATAGACGCAGGCAAAACATTTACACAAGTAAAATAAAAACAACAAGAAGAAACAATTGAGAATGAGACTTGTCATGATGGGAGGAGTCTGTGTTGTCAGGGAGACCATAGGGCTGCATACGCACACGTGTACATGCGTGCACATGTATGTGTATACGCAGCATAACTTTGTAGATACACATGTTCTGGGCCTCTTGCTGACAGGGCTTAGGGGAGGACTCAGGCAAGAAATGGAAAACCACACGGGGAAACTGAGTCAGGGCCATAAGGGCCAGAGCCGACCCAGGACCCTGCTCCTCCAGGCCAGGCCCCCAGCCCACTATCTCACTGTTGAGAAACTTCCCTGTGTGGCACTCATGCCACCGTGGTGAAGCCTTTGACAAATGGTCATCCTGGCCCAAACTCCACACTGCATGAGGAAAAGGCCATGTGTGGCTCTAAACCACCATCTGTCCTGAGCACTTAGTTCATCCGGGTGCATGGTAGGTGCCCAGTCACCACCTGTCAAATGAATGAAAGAAGCCCCAGGCTTCTGCACCTGCCCAGGGCCCAGAGTCACAACTATCGACACTACCTTCTGCTGTGTGATCTAGAGTTAGTCATTATCCCTCTCTGAGCCTTGGTTTATGCACCTGTGTGATAGGCAATTCTAAGTTCCTGAAAAAGCCTGGAAGAGGGTCTAGTAGATCAAGCCTGTCTCCCAGCTTTGGTCTGCTAGTGAGATGTATCAGCTATCTGCTTCTCAGTCACGCTGAGTAACAAACATCCCCACATCCAGGTAAGAATTGGCAATTGCGGGGCTGGGGATTTAGCTCAGTGGTAGAGCGCTTACCTAGGAAGCGCAAGGCCCTGGGTTCGGTCCCCAGCTCCGAAAAAAAGAACCAAAAAAAAAAAAAAGAATGTGCAATTGCACTGCAGGCCACAGCTCCAGAGCCTGACTTTCACCACAGGCTTTCTTGACCCTTGACTGTGGCTGAGGCAGGGTGGCAGAAGCCTGGGGTCACTACCACAGCCAAAGTGTTCAAAGAATGAGGTGGCCCAGCCTGAGCCCACTCGAGAAAGACATCCACCTTCCACGGCTGGCTTGGTACCCTGTAGCTCACCTCGGGCTTCCTGGTACATTCTTCCCTGAGGGAGACAATATTTTAGAACCTGAGAAATACACAGGCTACTGGGTGACATGTACCTTCTCATAATGATACAGAAATAAAATATTTAAATCCTAAGAGACCTTTGGGGACTAGTTGGTTTGTTCCTTCTAATTATCTTGGCCTAAGCTGGCAGGGACTACCCTAGATGTGGCATTACTCACCCCCAAACTACCCAGAGTGTGTGTGTGTGTGTGTGTGTGTGTGTGTGTGTGTATGTGTGTGTGTGTGTGTATGTGTGTGTGTGTGTGTGTGTGTGTGTGTGTGTGTGTATGTATGTAAGCATGCTAGCCTCCCCAGCGCTGAAGAGACAGGAGGAACCCTGGGGCTTCCAGGTCAGCTAGTCTAGTCAAATCTGTGAACTCCAGGTTCAGTGAGAGACCGTACCTTAAAAACTAAGGTGTCGGGCTGGAGAGATGGCTCAGAGGTTAAGAGCACTGACTGCTCTTCCAGAGGTCTTGAGTTCAATTCCCAGCAACCACATGGTGGCTCACAACCCTCTGTAATGGGATTCGATGCCTCTTCTGATGTGGATATAAATAAAATAAAAATAAATCTTAAAAAAAAACAAAACCAAAAACTAAGGTGTCCAGTGATTGAGGACACTGAGTATCAGTGTCTGGCCTCGACATACACGCACACACACATTCCTTTTCTTACAGTGGGAGACGCCATTCTAGATCTTTCCTTTGCACTGATGTGTCTATCACACAGCGTGGGTTTCATTTGTCATTTGGATGGTAAGTTTTACAGAGAACAGCTAGAAACACAGACAGGGTTTCCTGACACACTCCAGCCCAAGTCCTGGCCTCACCGCCATTGTCCATGGTGGTTTCTGGTTGACTAATGGGATAATGCAGAATTCTCCTTTGAGGACATTGAACCTGATGGGGCTGGGGCCTCATCTACCTCCCTACACCTGTCACCTCTACGCCAGCCATCCTGACCCTCTTCCCTGTCAGCTCCTGCCGTGGGGCCTTTGCCTGTGCATTCCTGTCCGGAATGTCATTTCTTTTCTTTTTTTTTTTTTTTTTTTTTTTTTCCCCGGAGCTGGGGACCGAACCCAGGACCTTGCGCTTCCTAGGCAAGCGCTCTACCACTGAGCTAAATCCCCAACCCCCCGGAATGTCATTTCTTGACTTTGTCACCTGGTCACCTCCTTCCATCCTCTGGGTGGGAGCTCAGACAGAAGAAAATCATACACTCTAGCTCCTCCACAGCCGTGCAGGACAAAGTGAGATGGAACTTTTGCACCCTGAGGGTCCCCAGTCCAGTGCTGCTGTGTATCCCGCACACTCCCCGACATTCCCATCTGCAAAAAGGTACGCATTTCCTGTGGCTTAATTGGCTTGCAAATCCCAGTCCAAGAATAACACAGGTAACAGGATGTCTCAGGGAACTTTTATGGACGGTGAATACCTTCCCCTGTAGCCTCGAGGCAAGGCCCCAGCACTCGGTTCTAGGTAGCTCTTCTATAAACAACTGTGTTCCTGAGGGGCTGAGGGAAAGGGGATGCCATCCTTAACCCTATGTTAGGTCGTCTCCTGGGGCCCAAGAGGAGACATATCGGGGTTGGCAAGCTTCGGAGGGAGGCCACTGTCTCAGGAGGTGGGAATAATTCAGCCACAGCAGGGATGTGAGCTGCTTTCGGTCCTGTTGGGTCCGGCTGGCTCAGGAACCAGTGCCAGGTTCTGCATTTAGACCAAGGTGCTCTTGGTACTGGTCAGGGAGGTAGGCAGAGATGACAGTTTAGCGGCCTGCTGGAAGACGCCACCCCAGCCAAGTCACAGTGGTGTGAGGCCAAGATTTTGTTTTGTTTCTGGGCTGCATTTTTAAAAACTTGTGGGGCTGGGGATTTAGCTCAGTGGTAGAGCGCTTACCTAGGAAGCGCAAGGCCCTGGGTTCGGTCCCCAGCTCCTAAAAAAAGAACCAA
The DNA here is from genome assembly GCF_021556685.1 of Rattus norvegicus. Taxonomy (NCBI): domain Eukaryota; kingdom Metazoa; phylum Chordata; class Mammalia; order Rodentia; family Muridae; genus Rattus; species Rattus norvegicus. The sequence goes on from NC_141545.1 coordinate 38,710,739, forward strand.
AAAAAAAAAAAAAAAAAACTTGTGTGTGTGGGTGTGCGTGCACCTATGTATGTGGAGGTGCGCACATGTGTGCAAACCCGTGTGTGTGTGTGTGTGTGTGTGTGTGTGTGTGTGCCAGAGGCCAACCTCGGTGTGTCCCTCAGGCATCATCCACCATAGTTTTGAGACAGAGTCTCTCACTGACCTAGAAATGTGACAGTGTTGGGGTTGGGGATTTAGCTCAGCGGAAGAGCGCTTGCATAACGAGCGCAAGGCCCTGGGTTCGGTCCCCAGCTCCGAAAAAAAAAGAAAAAAAAAAAAAAAAGAAATGTGACAGTGCCCTTTGCAGCTACGCAGCACACAACATCCAAGACTGTAGATGGTGACCTCGGCTGCAGCCCACATCCTTGGCATCTGCTGAACATCTCTAGCACTTATAGTCAGCCAGTCACAAAGTGTGTGGTGTTGCTGTGGCCATACCAAGGCACTGAACGACACGCTTAAGATCTGTTCCTTGTACAGAAAATGTGGTACATCTACACAATGGAATATTACTCAGCTATCAAAAACAACGGCTTTATGAAATTCGTAGGCAAATGGTTGGAACTGGAAAATATCATCCTGAGTGAGCTAACCCAAACACAGAAAGACATACATGGTATGCACTCACTGATAAGTGGCTATTAGCCCAAATGCTTGAATTACCCTAGATGCCTAGAACAAATGAAACTCGAGACGGATGATCAAAATGTGAATGCTTCACTCCTTCTCTAAAAGGGGAACAAGAATACCCTTGGCAGGGAAGAGAGAGGCAAAGATTAAAACAGAGACTGAAGGAACTCCCATTCAGAGCCTGCCCCACATGTGGCCCATACATATACAGCCACCCAATTAGACAAGATGGATGAAGCAAAGAAGTGCAGACCGACAGGAGCCGGATGTAGATCTCTCCTGAGAGACACAGCCAGAATACAGCAAATACAGAGGCGAATGCCAGCAGCAAACCACTAAACTGAGAATAGGACCCCCGTTGAAGGAATCAGAGAAAGAACTGGAAGAGCTTGAAGGGGCTCGAGACCCCATATGTACAACAATGCCAAGCAACCAGAGCTTCCAGGGACTAAGCCACTACCTAAAGACTATGCATGGACTGATCCTGGACTCTGACCTCATAGGTAGCAATGAATATCCTAGTAAGAGCACCAGTGGAAGGGGAAGCCCTGGGTCCTGCTAAGACTGAACCCCCAGTGAACTAGACTGTTGGGGGGAGGGCGGCAATGGGGGGATGGTTGGGAGGGGAACACTCATAAGGAAGGGGAGGGGGGAGGGGGATGTTTACCGGGAAACCAAAGAATTATTATTACGTATTAAATAAATTAAAAAAAAAAAAAAGATCTGTTCCTTGTTCTCCTGAGCAGGGGAATCAGACAGCAAGCAAGGGGACGGCGGAGTGACACCTGCTACGAAACAGGGTTGTGTAACCAGAGATGACGGCATTGGAGCAAGGTGGCCAGAGATGGTCTTTCCAGCCAAGGGACATTTGGACACTGGCTTAAAGAATGAATGGGGCTGCCTTAGTGATTAAGAGCACCAGCTTCTCTGCCCAGCGTACCTGAGTTCAGTTCTTAGCACCCAACTGCAGGCCGCTCACAACTGCCTGAAACTCCAGCTCCAGTGGACCCATCGCCCCCTTCTGGCCACTATTGGCAGTGCACTCACATGCTCATATCCACGTAGCTACACATCCACATATAACTTAAATAATCTTTAAAAAAGGGTTGGGGATTTAGCTCAGTGGTAGAGCGCTTGCCTAGAAAGCGCAAGGCCCTGGGTTTGGTCCCCAGCTCCGAAAAAAAGAACCAAAAAAAAAAAAAAAAAAAAAAGAAAAGAAAAGAAAGAAAATCATCAGGTAGGCACGCTGGCTCAAGCCTTGAATCCCAGCACTTGGGAGGGAGAGGCAGGTGAAGCCCTGTGATCTTGAGCCCTGCGATCTGATCTACACAGTGAGTTTTGTGTATGCATTGCTAACACACAGTTGTCAAAAATCACTATAATTCCTTATTGAAACGCAACATAAGATGTAGTTTGGGACAGGGAATGAAAAATAAACAAGGATTTTTGTGTCCTTCATTTTGCATGTGAGAAAGGAGAGTTTCTCTTTGGGGCCTGGCTACCAGGAAGTGCTGGGCTGAATTATTACACACTGTTACTCCTGAGGGTGGGCCTGGAGACACACTCTTTCATGGGACCTGGCATCTCTGCTACAAATATCTTTTTATTTTATTATTTATAGATGGGTTTGGTGTGTGTGTGTGTGTGTGTGTGTGTGTGTGTGTGTGTGTGTGTGTGTTTTGGGTTTTTTTTGGGGGGGGTAAGCTATTGTAAAGCCTCACTTTGGGAAAGAGTTGGGAACTGTGGATAAAGACTTTATTCATCGGGGCTGCACGTTGTATGTGTGCAAGGCCTGGATAACACAGCCTGCAGCTTGTAAAGGCAAGCGGACCCAAAGGAAAACAGGCTTGTGGTTCATTTCTGATCATTAACTCTGGGGGCAGAAAGAAAAACAGCGGTATCTGCAGGCTAATGACTCTTGGGAAGCTGATGTTGCAAGTTTGTGCTCATATGGAGACCATGTGACCCTTCCCTGGGTGATAGCTGTCCTCGCCCCAGATGAGTGACACGCGTGCTTCCTAAAGGAGAGTGGACAGCCAAAGCAAACCGACTGCTGACAGCTGGAGAAAGCTCTGTCCTCTGTGCACCATCCCCTCATGGCGGCCACCCCCCTTGTGTGGGAGGGGGTATCATCTTCCTCTCTATACGTGATTAACTGAGCCTGCTACAGCCTGCCATGGACCGTATGGATTGTAGACACACTTGAAAGTTTCCAGAGCCAGGGTGCAAGGTGACACCCCTTGCATCCAATACGCACTCTAAAACACTCTGATGACAGTTACAGGGTGGAGGGAGAGAGACCAGGAGAGGGAACCCCATGCTGTCCCTTCTGGTCACCTGTCAAAGGTGGCCACTCAGCAAGGGCAGAAGCCCGGCAGAGGAGAGAGAGCCTCCTGTGACCTTTGGTCCTGGCACCACAGGGAGGGAGCTGTGTTTAGAGACCTTTGCTCCCATGTTCTGTTCAGCTGAACCACCATAGAATTCTGGCTTCCCCACACATCCTATCTGGTAAGGAAAGACTTGGTGTCGTGATGCTATCTACCAGCGAGAAGCAGGACTAGCTCAGAAATCCACTACGGGATGTGTCTAGACCCCATCTCAGGAATCTTGCTGGTCCCAGCCTCTCACTGGTCATGCACTCTGTAGCTAACACCCAGCTCATGGCCACTGCCATGCTGGCTGCATTGGGGCTGGCCAGATCCAAGCTCCAGAATGAACAGGGGCTGGAGACAGGATTGGGGGAGCTCACAGGATACCTGGGGATCATGACCTTGTACCTTGGACATGGCCTTTTTTTTTTTTTTTTTTTTTTTTTTTGGTTCTTTTTTTTTTCCGGAGCTGGGGACCGAACCCAGGGCCTTGCGCTTCCTAGGTAAGCGCTCTACCACTGAGCTAAATCCCCAGCCCCTGGACATGGCCTTTAAGATGTGGCATTCACTGCCTCAAGGCCCCGATGTCCCATGTCCTTGGACTCCTACACTGTATGGCTGTTGGTCTATCCTAGCGAGCATATTCGGCTAAGAAGCCTATATTGTAGGGCTTCTCTTTCTCAGAGATCTCTGGAAGATGAGTGCCAACAATCTCCTCTCGCCCTTTGGGCTGGCACGGGGTTCAGCAGGCAGCCAGATGTCCCCAAACTGCAGGGAAGCAACACCACCCCCTTTTAACAGCAGCCGGCACACAAGGTCCCCAAGGGCCTCACCTCACTGCAAACAGAACTCCAGGGAGTCAAGCAGACAGGGGAAGGAAGCTGGTGACACTTTGACATCCGCTTTCCTGGACTCGATCACTGGGGACCTTTTGCATGGCGAGAGGATTCCATTCTGGTGCTGTGGTCCTACTTCAAAGCAATTCCCATGGCCTTTGGCTTGGCTTTGATCAGCTTGCAGCTGGCTCAGTCAAGCCCTTGAGTCATCTGTTGCTGGGAAGGTCGTTTGCTACCCAGATGGAGGAGGAGACTGAGAAGCGGAGGCTAGCCCACTTCCCACAGAGGGGCGGCTTCCGGTGTCTCAGCTGATATAACCATGGCAGGACCTAAAACCATCCTCAGGCATCACAAATGGTGGGTACCTGGTGCCTAGTATGTCAAGTGCATTAATCTACTCTGAGAAGGTTCTTGGAGAATATAAAGAACACCAAGCACCAGGGAAACTTGGTCACAGGAAGTGAGTCTCCCTTAGGCTTCCATGGTGATGGGCGAGGTCCACATGGTCGCTGACCAGTATGGCAGCCACCGGCCACTGTGGCTGGTGTGTGGTTGAGACACGGATCCTGTGGTTGGGAAGCAAATTATTTCCCTAAATTTGGACTTTATGGTAAATAACTGGAGTTGGCCATGGTGACTGTGTGCTCAACAGCATCACATCAGAGACAGGTGACAGAGCCCCTCAGCTTCCCCAGAAGGCATGGAGACAGTTTTCTTTTCTGCTCTCTTAGATCAGAAAGTCACTTAGAACTGCCGAGCTCACGGGGACCTCAGAGTTCGGCTGTCACTGCTTAAGTTGACATTTTTGAGGAGGGAATTAAAACAACAACAGCAACAACACCACCCTTCCCAAACCACAACAACAAAAACCACAACTTCAAATGCTTCTAAAAATGCAGGCCAGCGCTGGTTCAAATAACAATGCTACCTGTGTCCCACACCCCCACCCCACACCCCTGCCCCTGCCAGTATTTTTCTTCCTGTCTGCTGGATATTCTTGCAGTGCTTGAAGCAAATTATCTCTTGGTGGGTGCAAGGCCAAAAAGGAACACTATACAGCCCTGAAGAGGACCAAGCTACAAATGCTGGGGGTGGAGAGTGGGGAGGGGGTAATATGGGTGGGTCATAAAAAAAAGTCAAGCTAAGAAGGTAGAGGAAATGTTTGGAATCCGATACTCCAGTACAGATAAAGAGGCCAGGGGTTCATCACCCAGGCTGTGGTGTCTCGTGTCTCCATCCCTGGGGCTGCTGGTTACAGAAGTGTGTGCACCTTTGCCAAAAGCCACCGTAGGTGTCTGATGGTGGACCTTACTGTGTGAATGGCTTGCCTGTAAAAATGACAAAAATATCAAACTTTTAAGGTATGAGGCTTAAATGTCGCAGCCCCAGTGGAGTTCCCCTCCCTCACTGCAGTTCTTTTTCTTTTTCTTTTTTTTTTTTTTTGGTCTTTTTTTTCGGAGCTGGGGACCGAACCCAGGGCCTTGTGCTTCCTAGGCAAGCGCTCTACCACTAAGCTAAATCCCCAGCCCCACTGCAGTTCTTTTTCAAGTAATTAATTTTTAAATACGCATTGGTGTTTTGCCTGCATTTATGTCTGTGTGAAGGTGTAGGATACCCTGGAACAGGAGTTATAGACAGTTGTGAGCCGCCACGTGCATTCTGGGAATTGAACTCCGGTCCTCTAGAAAAGTACCCAGTGCTCTTAACAGCGGAGCCATCTTCCCAGCGCCTGCACTTATTTTTCTCCGGTGTTCAGCACGGGGCCTGCCTAGCTGCCTAGCAAGATCCAGTCTCAAAACAACCCAGCAACAATAAATTATAAAGAACGCAGGGGCTGGCAACATGGCTTGGAAGGTAAAGGTGTTGGTTGCCAAGAGTGACGCACTGAATTCTGTTGTCCTCTGAGCTCCATATATCTCCACACATAGGTACATACGTGCTCCCTCTCCGCACATACTCCAGCTCTGTAGTTCATGGCTTCTCTCTGTCCAGTGATTTCTCTCCTACACAGTTACGATGATGTAAGCCTGCCTGAGCTTTCGGGTTTTATTCCAAAGCCACTGCCTTTAGGCATGGTGGCACACACCTTTAATCTCAGCACTCTGGAGGCAGAGGCAGGTGGATCTCTTTCAGTTCGAGATGGGCCACCATCTTGGAAAGAGCCCACATACTCACTGGCCGTCCGAAATAAGCGTGAGTGGCCTTCGGAGGGTTCCAGACCAGAGTCCTCAGAGAACATCCCAGCAAGAGCTATAGCCAGCCAAGGACAGAGGAGACCTGGCATCACCCCACCCGTTAGCCCCTCAAGCTAGGCTGGGATGTTATCTTACTCAGCAAAAGCTCCCGAGAGTTCCTCACATTGCCAGCCTATACTCTGGTTCTCACATCAGGCCACAGTAACGCTGCTTCCTGTGCCAACATCCTGCTCAGGGGCATGGCTCCTCTGGGATATCAGCAGCACGCCAGCCCACCCCCAACATCCACACATACTTCCCACAAAGCCGCTTTGGGATGGAAAGCAGGCACACATCTGCCCAGTGCCAGCAATGCCCAGTGCCAGCAGGAGAGGCGAGCCAGGCCCCTGGGCGGGTTCATGCAGAGGCCTGAAGGGAACAAGGCTTCAGTGTGGATCTGGCTGGCAGGCTCCTGATGCTACGTGAGTAGCTGTGAAAACAGCCTTGTGACCAGCAGGGTACCTCCCTGCCCTCGGCTCCCTCGCTTTCAAACCGACCATGGTTTTGGAATCGGGAAATACCAGGGCCTGGCCAGTGTTGACCCAAGGCTGTGAATACAGACCCTGTGTTCCTGTGGTAGGGAATGGAGCCTTGGTGTTTATGGGGAAGCAGGTTGATGGTGCAGGCCACTCAATAGAAACTTCCAGAAAATACTTGTGCATCTGTTGGCCACTGGGCACCGATTCAGGGATATGATATTGAACACCACAGGCACTTCTTGGCATCCTGATGCGTGCATGGTGCAGCCGGATGGGAGCGTTTGGCTGGGAAGTGAACCACGGAATGTGGCTCAGCAAAGGTAAATGTCCCTGGGGAGGTCACAAGGTGAGAACCCCACAAAGAGACCTAAATGCAAGAGCAGCTAAAAAAATCGAGAACCGTACTGGGTACCTCTGATCGGAGATAGGTGGTCTGAGACACCTGTCATTCATCCAGCTGAGGCACCTGTCATTCATCCAGCTGAGGCACCTGTCATTCATCCAGCTGAGGCACCTGTCATTCATCCAGCTGAGACACCTGTCATTCATCCAGCTGAGACACCTGTCATTCATCCAGCTGAGACACCTGTCATTCATCCAGCTGAGGCACCTGTCATTCATCCAGCTGAGACACCTGTCATTCATCCAGCTGAGACTCGGGGAGCAGGTTATCAGGAGCGGGGCCAGGAGATGGACAAAGATTCCCATGAGGGAGGAGTTCAGCCTCACGTGGTCCTTGGTGACATCCGGCACAGATGGAGACAACATTCGAAGCGAGCGAGAAAAACTGGAGCAAGAGGGAAGAGGCTAACATTCATGTAATTATGAACGGCACACGCCAGGCCACTGGCGATGTCTGGGCAGAAGTAAAGAATGGGGCTGGGTGCCTGTCTGGGAACCTTTCCCATGAGAGCCCAGCACAGACCCATTGGAGGTAATAGTACAGCAGTCAGCAGCGGGAAATCCAGGCCAGGCTTGGGGAGTGGCCCAATCCTCCCACCCCGTGCCACCCTGCTTCGTGCCACCCTACGCTGGCATTGAGTCCAGTGCATGCTGCTACCGCTTGCTTGGCTCCATCTGCTGCCACTGTCCTAAGTCCCATAGGATTTTGTCACTATCCAGGCCACCCACCTCTGTACCCTTAAACTTCACAGCCACACTTTGGTGGCTTTAGTACTTTGGGACCCTCACTCTGAACCCTAAATCTGTTCTTCAAAGGTCCCTGTAACCCTGCCACTCTTCTGTAGTGGCATCTTGTAGACACTCCCGTGAACGCATACACACACACACACACACACACACACACACACACACACACACAGAGAGAGAGAGAGAGAGTACAAATGTAAGTGCACCCCTAAAATTCCATCCTAGGACAGCTATTCTGTTGTCACCAGCCCTAGAATCTCCAATGGCCGTTGCCAACATGGCTGCCAAAGAGTCTTCAACATATTGATTCGGCCTTACTGTTTACTTGAGAGTTCCCCATTGCATCCCGAGGTCAAAGCCACTGCCCTCTCAACACTGGTGATCCCTATGTAAGCACAGGGTGGAGAGTTATCTGAATGAGAGGGTGGTGGCCCACATGATCTATCCTAACTCTGCCTCGTGAGGTCCGTGGGCCTAGGGCAGAGTTGACATGAAAGTGTGACTCCATTGGGTCATGCTAGAGATCAGAGACTTTGAACTGTAGCTCAGAGCAGCTTCATTCCCACAATTCTTCCAAAGAATGTCATTCTTGGGCTGGTGGGAAGGCTCAGTGGGTAAAAGTTCTTGGGCCAAGCATGAAGACCTGAGTTTAATTCCCAGGACCCATACTGTGAAAGGAGAACTCAACCCTGTAACTTGTCCCCCGACATCCACACTTGTGCTCTGGTATGTGTACTCCCACCCCCTCCCCCCAAACCGATTAAATATATAAAAAAGAGAATTCCATTGTTCTTGCTGGTAGGCGTTTATGAAGCATTGTACCCGGTTGTTATATTTTGAATTTTGTCAATAAAAACTTATGTGTTCTTCCCTTCACGTAGAAGAGCCTCTATGCTGGATGTGTGCTGGCACGTGCTTTTAATCTCAGCACTTAAGACCCAGAGGCAGGCAGATCTCTGAGTTCAAGGCCAGCCTGGGCTACAGAGCAAGTTCTAGGAAAGCCAGGGCTACACAGAAAAACCCTGCTTTGGAAAAACCAAAGATGATAGATAGAAAAATGGATGATAGATGATAGATAAATGATAGGTAGATATAGATAGATAGATAGATAGATAGATAGATAGATAGATAGATAGATAATAGATAAGAACCTATAGAATATTGCTGACTTCTTTTTAGCCCTCAACATGTAGAATACTGCCTGACCCTTTCTAGAATAAACTTGGCTCTACTTCAAGACTTCTAGTGCGGCCCTTTTTTAAGTCTTCTGGGCTCCCCTAACTGTTAGGTTCCTTTTCAGATAGGTTTCCACCAAGCCATCTTGTTCTCAACAATGGTTTGATCTCCCTGCTAGCCTGGGACAACATTCTAATAAGTCCTCACAGGGAAGTAGGGGTCACTCCATACTGTTGTCATTTACTGGCTCTGCTGACTTGCTCTGAGTGCCCCTGGATGTTTTGGGGTATGGGTTCCTTCCTCAGGGCTGATATGCTTGTCACTGGAAAGCACCTGCAGACCCCATGCGGGCCTCACTGGACACAATTTGCCACCTCACACTATTTAGGCTTGGAGAGGGTTTTCCCTCCTTCACCCGTGGGGAAAGAGGGACCCAACACTATTCCACGGACTGGATGGATGGATGAATGGATGAGTGGATGGATGAATGGATGGATGGATGGATGCCCAAACAGATGGGTAGACAGATGAATGGTTAGGTAGATGGATGAATGGATGGATGGATAGATGGACAAATGATAAGTGGATGGACGGTGCACGGATGGATGGATAGACGGATGGATAGATGGATGGATAGATGGGAGGGTAGAAGATTCTGCCTGGTTTCTATCCATAGCCCCCTCACCACTCTCTCTCTCTCTGGCCCACCCAGCCTGCAGGCTCAGTATCCTCCTCCCTCCTCTGGATCAGGGCCCAGAGCCTGTGCCCATCCCCACACCACTGTTCCTGTGTGTTCCCTGCCTGGCAGTAGGAGCCACCCTCTCCTGGCAGCTCGCTCTTGACATCTCGAAGCTTGACCGGGCCCCTCCTTGCCCAGGTTCTTGGAGGGAGGAGAGAGAAGGAGCTTTGTGGCGTTTGGAGGCTGGTCTGTCTAGTCTGCCCCTGGGCTCACATGACAAGCCCCGTCTGTGGTGACGGTGGATGCTCTTTCAGACTGGGCTGCTGGCTCCTTTGCATAGAGGCCATGGGTTTACCCCACACCTGAGAAAACAAGGCCGGAGCTGCATGCGGCTGATAAAGCAGACCAGAGGCAGAGGCTGCGCATGTGCTGGCACTCGGGGACGGACACTGGGTCCTTTGTGCTCCTTCCCAACCGGTTGCCCACTGGGAGCAGCGAACAGAAAACTCTCTCACCTCCGTGGGGCTGAGCAAGCCAGGTTGGCCGTGTTTGCTCAGGAGCAACATGAAGGGGCTGTTGTCTGCAGCCCTGGAAGCCAGGCAGGTATCGGCGAGCCTCAAGGGCTGCTGGGATTGCTGGGCGCTCAGCAGCCAGGAAGGGAGAGGCATTGTTGGAGTCGGGCTGTGCCTTTTCTTCAGTCCAAGCTGTGTAACGCAGTGGCTCTCAGGCTAGACTCCATCTCACAAGCAATGTTTGACTCCAATGTGAGGACGGAGACGGACTCTCTTCCTTGGGAGACTCATGAATGAGTCAACTGTCCAGCACCACCCACGACTCCCAGACTTCCAAGTGGTAGAGTGTGAAAGGCAGAAAGAGTTCTGCCCTCTAAAATTATCAAAGTAAATTGGGGCCGTATGAACAAACATATGGGCGGTTAAAACCATAGCAGGAAATCCAAACTTGAGAACATATCAGACAACCGGATAGAGGATGGGGTGCAACCCCTTCAATTGGACCCCACAAACAGGAGGGCATCACACCCTGTGGTAGTGACTACCTCGGTGCCTGTCCTCTGATCACTTAGTGTTTGGTCCCACAGGTGGAGAACTCCTGACCATTTCGGGATTGTATTGAGCTCAGCCATAAATTAACTGACACCCATCCTTCTGTGGGGACTCTGACTCTATATCCACCAGGGTCTTGACTTGGCCATGGGACGCAGCTCAACCCATATCCCGCAGCTCGACTCTGTGCAGGCATCCCTGAGGATAGCAGACCAGTTCCTCCTCTTATCCCCACATGGACGCTTCGCAGTGCAGAAGCCTTGGGCATCTGCCTGGAGCATGACTTCGAAACCTCATGAATTCTGCTGTGGCTTCTTTAATTCTTTTCGTGATTCTGTAACCTGCATAGATAGGTAGGCAGGCAGACAGAAAGACAGACAGACAGACATAGACAGAAAGAAGTTGGATGGATGAATGGGTGGACGGACGGACGGACAGACAGACAGACGGATGGATGGATAGACAGATGGACAGGTAGATGGATGGATGGATTTATTGATTTACCACGTGGTGTACAGTGTGATCCGAAAGCTAATACCAACAGTTAGGATCAGAGTGAAAGAACCTAGGTTTGCCTCAGCCGTCTCTCAAGGGAGGTTGAACCTATTTGGTAAATTGCAGCTGACAGAACTCAAGTAGCTTGTGATTTTATTGTTATGACATTAAGGGAAACACACGAAGGTGTCTGTTGACGTTTCTGACAGCCAGCTCGGGGCAACGTACCATGGGGAGAATGTAGAAGTCAATGTCCCAGATGTCCCACGGGTTGGGTGGCTGAACAGGGAGGGTCAGGTAGGAGGACAAGCTGAGTGGAGTTGGGGTGCCCTCTGAGGGAGCTAAGCCTGGCTGCTGTTGTACTGGCTTGGAGCAGTGCAAGGAGAGAGTTATGGGCCCCTAGCAGTCCTGGTTGGTTACGCCAGAGCAAGCGAGGGCTCTGGAGTTGTAGGTTGGGGCAGATCACAAAGGACTGAGGGCCATGTGAGGACTAAGGTCATATCTCCTGGTTTACAGTAACCAGGGAAACTGGGATCCCAGGAAAAGGTGCTACATCCTTCCGTTCTCAGATCTAGTTCAGGAAATGGAATCATGGGAGAAGTGGGATCTTGCAGGTGACTGGGAGAAGGTCCTTAGGGGTTATATGTTGTCCTGTCCCTTCCTGCCTGCCTCTCTGCCTTCCACCCACCACGAGGTGAGCAGCTCTGGTCCCCAAATTCCTCCAAGGCTCTCTGAAGCCACCTCAGGCCCACAGCATTGGAACCAGCTGACTGGGGACCCAAAGCCCTGAGACTACAAGCAAAATTAAATCTTCCCTGAAGTTGTCTGGCATTAGTGTTTGTCACGGCAATGAAGGCCTAACAAAGACTTCTAGGTTAGATGCCAAACCACACTGGAACCCCAGACAGCAGTGGTCACTGTCAGACCCCAAAGTGAAGCCATCTCAGCCCTCTCAGCCCAGAATCACCCCTGAATATGAACTGATTGCCGGGGTGTCGTGATGAACCCAGTTTCACTTATAAACACATAACAATGGTCCAGAGGTGTCAAGGCATGAGAGGGGGGAGGGGACAACTCTGGTCTGTGTGACACACTGCAGGCTATGCCAGGGGACACAGTACATACAGGGCTCTGAGTTACCTGCCTTCCCACATCTACTAGGGGTCATGGAAGGAATGTCAAATGAACACGGGGGACACTGCTTACATACTCCCAGATATGGGTGGTTAGCAGACCCTGACTGCAGGTAGGCAAGGATGTGGATGGGTGTATCCCAGGCTGCAACAGATGCTGGCAGGTACAAGGCCATGGGGCAGGGGAAGGAACACACCTTATTTGGGTGTGAGTGTAAGAGCAGCCCACACTTGGCAAACAGACACTATGTAAATCAGCAGTTCTCAATATTCGGGTTGAGACCCCTTTGGGGGTGGGGTGGGGGTTAAAGGACTCTTTCATGGGGTTTGCATATCAGATATCCTGGATATTTACATTATTACTCATAAAAGTAGCAATTACAGTTACGAAGTAGCAATGAAAATACTTTTAGGTTTGGAGGTCACCATTAGTGTGTGTGTGTGCCTGTGCCTGCCTGTGCGTGCCTGTGTGTGTGTGTGTGTGTGCGTGCACGTGTGGGTCCCTCTGTGTGTGTGTGTGTGTGTGTGTGTGTGTATACGAGTGCACACACATGTGTAGGCCAGAGGACAACTCATAGGAATCCATTCTCTCCTTCCACCATGAGGGCCCTGGAATCAAATGCAGGTCATCAGGCCTTGTAGTGTCTATACCGATCGAGCCATCGAATAATCCTGCTTTTGTTTGTTTGGTTGGTTGGTTGGGTTTTTTTGAGAAGAATCTCAAAGGACTGGCCTGGAACTCATGGCAATCCTCCTGTCTCAACCTCCCAAGTGAGGAGGACAAATGTGTGCCATCGCACCTGGCTATTTTTTTTTTTTAATCTTTCTCGCCTGTCCCCACCATCTTCACAGCCCTCTCTAGAAAATGCTCTTCTTAGCTCCATGCTGCAGATAAAGAAACTGAGGCCAATAAAGGGTCCAGAGTCGGGTCTGTGTGGGAGCCTGGACTCCAGCCCAGTCATCCGGCCACCATAGCTTGTCTCCCAGTGATGCACAGGAAAGAGACTAGCAGATGCGCTGACAGACTTGGGAAATGAGTGTCAGGCTCTGGACAGAGGATCCTCTCAGCTCTCCCCTGTCCTCTCCTTGACCCCCAGAAGTTGTCACCCAGCCACACGGATGGCATCTGGGCTCCTGGCAGGGCCATCTCCCATCACCAGTGCAGGACAGCCCGCTGGTCCCATTTTTCAGCTACAGCCGGCGCCGGCCCTGCCCACTCCAGGAAATCCTGCTGCTATTTTAAGAAAGCTGATGGCTTTTCTTCTGGTCCTTCACAGCGCCTGACAGATGGCCACAGATCTGTGCAGTGCATTTCCACGGTGGTGTCTGAGGCTCTCCAACAGATTCTTCCTGCTCCATCAGGCACTGCGGCCAGAGATTTGTTCCTCCAGTAAATATTTAAGGAAAGCCTGTTGTGCATAGGGCTCAGCCCTAGGCGCCAGGACAGGAATCAAATGGCGTTTATTAGATATGTCTCATGCAGAGGGCCAGGAGATGGCAGGTAGGACCAGCATCATTCTGAGTGCCACTTGGTCCCCGGAGGACCCGTGTTAATGAGTAGTTCTTTGCACACTAGCCCGGCCCACCAGCACCCTCTGGGCTGTGTGTCTGCAGCTCCATCCCATGATAGTACAGGAATAGTACCGGTTCAACTGCCACAGACTTAAGGCCATGCCTGTCTGGGGGACAGACTCCCCTTGAGCCTCAGTGTTCCATCTGTAAAATGGGCATAGCTACACTCACTAAACAGGCAGATTGCTCTCTCCTCAAAGTTATTAGGAGCCCAGCTTAAGAGGATCAAAGGTCTTGGACAGATTTTGCAAGAAATGTGTAAGGTCAGGGGTCCCAGCATCCTTGCACTGGCCTCAAGCAGACAATCCTGCTCAGGGCCAGGCTGGGGATTTGAAAGGTTCTCTGTACTTTCTAATTTCTAAGGAAACCTTAAGAGCTGATTTCTTTTTTTTTTTCTTTTTAAGACATATTTATTTATTTATTATATATAAGTACACTGTAGCTGTCAGACGCACCAGAAGAGGGCATCAGATTTCATTCCAGATGGTTGTAAGCCACCATCTGGTTGCTGGGATTCGAACTCAGGACCTCTGGAAGAGCATTCAGTGTTCTTAACCACTGAGCCATCTCTCCAGCTTGAAGAGCTGATTTCTTCATGTAAGAGACTACATTTCTTTCTTTTTTTTCCTTTTTTCTTTTTTCTTTTTTTCAGAGCTGGGGATCGAACCCAGGGCCTTGCGCTTGCTAGGCAAGCGCTCTACCACTGAGCTAAATCCCCAACCCAGAGACTACATTTTTTAGAAAGTATTTTCTTCTAAAAGCGTCTTTTAAATTGGTTTTAAAATTACACTGTGTGTGTGTGTGTGTGCACACGCACATCTGTGCTCATGTGTGTCCCACAGCACACATGTGGATATGAGAAAATTCACAGAAGTCATCTCTCTCTTCTACCATGTGTCTCCCAGGAATAGAACTCAAGTTGTCACTTTTGCCAGCAACGCTCCACCCACTGAGGCTGCTCGCTGGTCCCCTAGAAGCACACTCTTTTCATTGCTGTTGTTCTGTTGTTATAAATATTTCATGACATAATTTTCCAGGGATGGAGAGATGGCTCAGCAGTGAAAAGAGTCCCCTTTTCCAGGGGACTGGAGCTCAGTTCCCAACACCCAGGTAGCTCACAGCTACATGCAACCTCAGTGCCAGGGGATCTGACGCCCTCTGCTGGTCTCCACAGGGAACTGCACTAACATGTGCCCATAACCACCACAAAGTGGCACACAATTAAAATTAAATTCAAATTCAAATTAAAATCAAATCTTTAGAGCCTGCCCCACATGTAGCCCATATATATATATACAGCCACCAAAACTAGATAAGACTGATGAAGCTAAAAAGTGCATGCTGAAAGGGACGGGATATAGATCTCTCCTGAGAGACACATCCAGAGCATGTCCAATACAGAGGTCAATGTTAGTAGCAAACAACTGAACTGAGAATGGGACCCTTGGGGGGATTTAGAGGAAGTATTGAAAGAACTGAAGGGGCTTGCAACCCCATAAGAACAACAATGCCAACCAACCAGAGCTTCCAGGGACTAAACTACTACTGAAAGACTATATATGGACTGACCCAGGACTCCAACTGCATATGTAGCAGAGAATAGCCTTGTTGGGGCACCAGTAGAAGGGGAAGCTCTTGATCCTGCCAAGGTTGGACCCCCAGTACAGGGGAATATGAGGGGGCAGTAAGGGGAATATATGGGGGGAACACTCGTATTGGGGAGGGGCAGGGGAGAGGGACTTATGGACAGGAAACCCCGGGAAAGGGAATAACATTTGAAATGTAAGTAAAGAAATATATCTAATTAAAAAAATCAAATCTTTAAAAATTTTTCCACAGAAGCTTATATTGAAAAAGACATTTTCTATGTAAAACTTCAAACCCAGAGAAAAGCAGAAATGCAGTTGTAGCCAGATGCTCTAGCCCACTTTGACAATTGGGACAAACACATCGGTGCTCTTCCCTGTTTCTCCAGGTACCCATGCTGCTTTCAGCTGACATGCGCCACACCGTCCCTCCCACACTCTGTCCTCCAAGGAGGCTTTAGTTGGGTCTGGGCAGACAAGCATCCCACCACTGAGACTGCCTCCAGGTCTCACATTAGCCAGCAGGGAACGCAGGTCAGCCATGACTCTGGGTTCTCTTAGGACCTAGGCTCTGGGAAGCCCACCTCTCCAGCAAGTCTCGGCTCAGCCCCAGCTATGAACCATCTAGCAACGCCGGGCTCCCTACCACTTATCTTTCCTGGTGCACAGGATCCAGGTCTCAGGCTGGATGGTTTAGAGCACTGGCTGCTTTTCCAGAGGACCCGGGTTCAATTCCCAGCACCTACATGGCAGCTCATGCCTATCTGTAGTTAAGGGGATCTGACGCCCTCACACAGACATACACGCAGGCATAGCACCAATGCACATTTAAAAAAGAATCTGGGTTTCCAAAGTTCTGAATGCCACCACTAAACCCTAACCTACCAAACGACATGGTTAGTATGTATGTATGTATGTATGTATGTATGTATGTATGTACACACATATATGCACACATGCTCTAAGGCTCCACTCCCATGCAGAGGGAACCACAGGCTCCCAATGTTCGTCCCTCCTCTCTCTTCTGGTCCTTCTCTGTCCCCACCACACAATCTCCCCAGGTTTAATGGTGAATGTGATTCTGTCCCTTCCTCTTTGCTAAGAGCACTGCACAGGCTGACTGGGCAGAGAAGCCTAGGCTAGCTCATCAAAGGGGCCTACTAATGTGGCATCTCCTCGGCAGGCCCTAATCTGCTACCTCCCCATACTCCCCCAGCCAGCCAAACTGAGAATGATAAGCCATGTGGTACCACTAATGCCCGCCAAACGAAGAAGACCAGGGCCAGCGAGGAAGCAGGATGTAGGTATAAGAAGCTAGGATCAGGTAAGGGGAGGAAGGGCTGGGCAGGGCAGGGAGAAAGGAGCGGAAGGGCTGATTCAGGCATGAACCCCACCCCAGAGGAAGTGCCTTAGTTTTTCATGAGCCTACCAGTCCAGGGAGAGCAATATGTTAGACAGTCTTGGAGAGGGCAACACGTGATACCCTACTCCAGGAAAACCGTAGGAACTCAGCCAGGAAATACCCCAGTCTCTTCCGTATGCCAACCTCTGGGCTCTCACAGCTCTGGCTTGGAGACCTGGGCACCTATTCGACAGGGAACTTTACAGTGACCTGACAATGGGGACATAACCTGTACTCAGTGCCCTGACTACATAGACCCAGCATGCCCTCAATCCCGATCCCAAACTGGGCTCTGGGCAGCAAGTCAGGTCAAGGGGAAGCTGCAGAACTGACTCACAGGACATCCACTCTGACTGACCAGCAGCCATGGCCCAGTCACCATGGGGACCAATCACTCAGCACATAGGCATTGTTCCCCGGGATATATTGCGCTCGCTTTTGCAGAGTGAGGGATCGAACCCAGGGCCTAATATGGCCTTAGCAAGACCTCTCCCCCTAAGCTACGGGCCGAGCTCACCATGTTCTTGTCACCTGATCAGATATAGGTAGGGGAACCAGGAAGAGAGAGCCAACTTCCATAGCTGTCCTTTGACTGTACATGTATGTGCACATGTGCCGTATGTAGCATGTACATGTAAGCAAATAAAAATGATTTTTAACATATTCAACTTGAGTGTCTGTGGTCACAAAATTCAAAACCTTAATGTCCCAAACTTTTTTTTTTGCTTCCCCTCCCCCTTTTTTTGAAGCAGTCTCATTGTGGAGTCCAGGCTGGCCCAAACTTGCTATGTAGTCCAGGCTGGCCTTGATCTCGCTTGATCCTCCTGCCTCTGTTTCCCAAATGCTGAGTTTCCAGGTGAGCACCACATCTCGCCAAAAGCCACACCTTTCCGAGCACCAACGTAACACCTCACATGGAAAATTCCACACCATGGACCCCTGCCTTGCACAGTTATTAAACGGTTGAGTAAACAAATACCTTCAGGGAGTGAGAATGTTCTAGAAGATGCAGAACTGACTCCTATGCCCCTAAGCCATCTCATTGTACATAAGACACATAAATTAAACATTCAGAAGTCTGAGTTAGGTTCCTGAGCATTTTAGAGCTGGGATGTGCAGTCTGTCCCGTCAGCTTTGGTGTGTTTCTCTCTGTTCAGACGCCCCGTGACTGAATGACATGTTCCCTCAGCGCTCACAGCCCAGGGCTGCAAGGCTCCTGCTTACCGAGTCCCTAAACACACACACATCCCGCCTGAGGCCATTTTAATCAGCACAATCCGTGGTGGAGAGCACAGGGCCCAAAGAAAGCATCACGCCAGACGCTGGTGAAAGGGGTCCTTGTTCAAAGCTTGGGGGCAGAGCGGAGATCCATTGCTCTTCGTGCCATCACGTCTTAAAGACTTGTACCTTAGGAGATTCCAGGTCCCCACAGTTCTGCATGTGTTAGATGCTGGGAGGGCTGAGAGGCTGGGAGGGCTAGGAGGTAGACTGCAGGCACATTCACAGGGACAGATACAAGGCTAGGGTTCTGTGCAACTCATACCTGCATGAAGTCCACGTGTACACGCACCCCCACACTTGTGTGCCCACACATATGTAAGACACGCGCATGAGCACACAAGTGTACCACATGCATTCGTGGAAATGGAAAAACAAGACAAAAACAAGTCTAATCTTTCAGGATGACAAACTGTGACAGACACAGGCCAGACTGGCTGAGTCAACAACATAGCCACTCTCCCCCAGGCAAGTCCTTTGGTCTTTCTTCTCTGTCAGGCGGAGAGGGTGTGTCAGGCAACAGTGCAGATAAGATAATGCCCCTCTTTCCAGCATAGGAGACTCTGCCACATGGTCTTCCACAGAGCCCTCTGGTGCTGCTGGCCATCCCATGACTGAGCCCCAAAGAGCCTCTGTGGCTGGATGTCTCTACTGAAGTAGACAGAATTCTCTAATAGAAAGTATATACATGAGAGGGGGAGGGGGAGAGAGGGGGGAGAGAGGAGAGGAAAGGGAGAGGGACAGGGAGAGGAGGGGGAGAGGAAGAGGAAGAGGGAGGGGAGAAGAGGGAGGGGGAGAGGTAGAACATTGTGATAGTTCGTTTTAACTGTCAACATAAGAAGACTCAGCCCTCTGTGGGCAGCACCATTCCCTAGGTTTGGCTCTTTTTTTTTTTTTTTTTTTGGAGCTGGGGACCGAACCCAGGGCCTTGTGCTTGCTAGGCAAGCGCTCTACCACTGAGCCAAATCACCAACCCCCTAGGTTTGGCTCTTGGATCATGTAAGAGTATAGAAAGTTGGCTGTGCGCACACATTTCTCTCTGCTCTGGAGTGTGGAGGTGGCTAGCTGTTTTAGGTTCCACGTGCTCTGACTTCCTGTCTTCATCCTAGAAAGACTGAGGTGCCAGTAGTTGCTCTGTCCACGTACTCTCAGTCCAGCACTGAAGGCCTGTCCCTGGAAGGTCACTTCTACCAAGTCCAAGAAGTTGGAGTCTGAGGTCAGCCGACAATGGCTGCAGCCATTGACAGATGCTTCAGAGAGTGGCTTGGACATGAGTATACCGCTTTCCTCCGACTCCTTCCCTACCTGGGCACTAGCCTGTTGAAGGTTTTGAGAACGTCTTTTGTCTTTTCTCCATCTGTCAGTCTCTTCTGGAAATGCCCCCCTCTCATAAGACTGGGTCACCAGTCTTATGACAAGGTGACAACCAAGACCAATCATTACGTTCACCAAGATTGACCTCAGAGAGGCTAAGACGGAGCCAGTGTTTCAGACCCCGAGGAAGACAAAGCTACCAACAGCCTTTGAGTGTGGCTGTGTAGATGTTTGATTCTGGGCCAACACACAATAGGATCCTCCCACAACCTGCATCACGGTTTTTGAGTTCCCCCAGCTCTGTTCTGTTTCTTATATCTTGGATGCTAGTTTCCATTTGAGCCTCTGTCTCTATCTCTTGAAGGCCTTTCTAAGCTCCCAAGATCCTTTGTGCTGTGGCATGGTTCCCCCCACCCCCCCATCCACCCATCTTCTCCACAACTAATTTCTGTCTCATTTTAAGATCATATTTCTTTGAGGTTTACCGTGAACACAAGACAGCCTTCTGCAATTTACCTCCATTTCCTGTGGTAAATCTTTCTCAAAAATGTGTTTTTGCTCCGGGGGAAGAAACCTACCCCCTCCTCACTGCAGGATGTGGCCTACCATGTTAGAGGGGTCATTGTTAGGGCTCTTCCTATGGGGAAGAGATATCTGTTTGGGTCTAGAGTGTGTGTGAGGGATGCTGTTTGGGTCCCTCCTGGCCAACCTGGTTGTTATTAGACCCTCAGTTCAGATGGCGAAGCAGAGGTCTTGGCTGTGAACATGAATCCCAGAGCCAAGTCCCCTGCTTCTGGCAGCCATTTTCTTGGAGGGCTGAGCTGGCTCTAGAGACTTCTTCCACTTCTGCTGCCTGACAATCCAAAGGGAAATTTATTCACAGATAATTTGAAACAGTCTCAAGCCCTCCCGATGCCAGAGAGTTAGAGTAGAAAATCTACAGGCCCCAGAGGGTAGCCGTCCACAGCTATTCCTGTCTTGGCCCTTCCTTTCTTCTAACTTGACATCCCAGGAAGCACCAGCTCCCTCTCAGTCACAGCGACCCCAGGCAGGGGTCACTGATGTGTGGGGATGGAAAGGCATGGATGAGATGTGACTTATCTGTGGTACCTCTGAGCAATGGTAAGACCTATGAGCGATTGGTTATGTATTTATGTACGTGCGTGCGAGTGTGTGTGTGTGTGTGTGTGTGTGTGTGTGTGTGAAGGACCAATGACTCTCTGATTGCAAGCACTGAATCTTTCCTGTTGCCTTTAGAGAGAGAGAGAGAGAGAGAGAGTGTGTGTGTGTGTATGTGTCTGGGTGTGTCTGGGTGTGTATGTGTCTGGGTGTGTGTGTGTGTCTGTGTGCGTATGTGTCTATGTGTGTGTGTCTGTGTGTGTGTGTGTGTGTGTGTGTGTGTGTGTGAAGGACCAATGACTCTCTGATTGCAAGCACTGAATCTTTCCTGTTGCCTTTAGAGAGAGAGAGAGAGAGAGAGAGAGAGAGAGAGAGAGAGTGTGTGTGTATGTGTCTGGGTGTGTCTGGGTGTGTATGTGTCTGGGTGTGTGTGTGTGTCTGTGTGCGTATGTGTCTATGTGTGTGTGTCTGTGTGTGTGTGTGTGTGTGTGTGTGTGTGTGTGAAGGACCAATGACTCTCTGATTGCAAGCACTGAATCTTTCCTGTTGCCTTTAGAGAGAGAGAGAGAGAGAGAGAGAGAGAGAGAGAGTGTGTGTGTGTATGTGTCTGGGTGTGTCTGGGTGTGTATGTGTCTGGGTGTGTGTGTGTGTCTGTGTGCGTATGTGTCTATGTGTGTGTGTCTGTGTGTGTGTGTGTGTGTGTGTGTGTGTGTGTATGTTAAGGACCAATGACCCTCTGATTGCAAGCACTGAATCTTTCCTGTTGCCTTTAGTGTGTGTGTGTGTGTGTGTGTGTGTGTGTGTGTGTGTGTGTGTCTGGGTGTGTATGTGTCTGTATGTGTGCGTATGTGTGCATGTGTGTCTGTGTGTGTATGTGTCTGTGTGTATGTGTGTGTGTGTATGTTAAGGACCAATCACCCTCTGATTGCAAGCACTGAATCTTTCCTGTTGCCTTTAGTGTGTGTGTGTGTCTCTCTGTGTGTGTGTGTCTGTGTGTATGTGTCTGTGTGTGTTTGTGTGTGTGTCTGTGTGTGTGCCTGTATGTGTGTGTGTGACTTCACTAAAGATCAGAGAACAACCTTACCTGCAGGGATCCATTCTCTCCTTCCATGTAGGCCCAAAGGATTGGAATCAGGCCATTAAGCTTGATAGAAAAGCCTTACCCCGGGAACCATCTCCTCTGTTCAGGGTTACTTGCCAGGCCCTCAGGCATACCAGGCCAGCACACCGTCACTGAGCTATATCCCAGTCCCCAGCCCTCCCCGGGTTTCTGCAAGTCCTACGAGTCCCAAATCCTTCCACTTGGCCATGCTGCTAATGGACCTAGGTGTTCTTCTATGTGGAGGGTGGCAGGCAGGACCCAGTCCCCACGCAGAGGGATGCGGGAGCTCCTGTTTGGTTTCCTCATATGCAGAGAGAAGGGAAAAATAAATCCCATGACCTTTGTTTTTCTCCACATGGCTCTGCAGCTGGTTTCTACTCTGGGATCCATCCCCACTGGCTGATGTGTTGCTGGGTGTTTTCTTTTCATAAACCACCTCAACCGGAAGTCCCCAAACTGCCCCCTCCATCGGGGCAGCTACAGTGCTTACAGATCAGAAGGACGGCACCTTACTCCTGTGACAGCCTGGTGGCTTCCCCTTTTTTTTTCCCCACTTCTTGATCAGGGACTCAGCCAGCGCCATCTTTCCTCAGCCCACCCCAAGGCTGATTTTCCCTCTTTTCCCTGCCTGGTCCTGTGCTGGGGGATAGGAGAGAAGGATACACTTCAAACCCTTGATCATCCCTGCTGAGGTTGGCAGGCTGGCCTCCTCTAGAGGCCATCCCTTGCAGGGACAGGTGACACTCACTGGTCAGCTTCTCCCTTCCTGGCCCGGCCCCCTAGCCCAGGATCCCGTCACATACATTTCCCTGATTCTCTGTCAGGCAGTGGCCCTTCAATACGGTTCCTCGTGTGGTGTCCGCCACCCCGTGGGTGTGAAGCACAGGTGGTCTGGGGACAGAGCCCAGGCTGGTGAACCCAGTGCAGCCAGGGTGTCTCTGCTCTTCTCCCAGGGTGGTGGCTGCTAACTAAACTCCACATGCTTCATTTCCCCAAGAAAAATCAGATGTCTGAAGGCCGACCATGCAGAACGTGTGTCCAGAGGCTTGGGAAGCCAGCGCCTTGCCTTCACCCCCAAAATGGGCTTTTCCAAAAGTCACTAATGTCATTTTATGTCTATGGTTGTGTGTGTGCGTGTGTGTGTGTGTGTGTGTGTGTGTGTGTGTGTGCGTGCACATGTGCGCGCCTGTGTGGAAGCCAGAGGTCAATGTTAAGGCATCTTCCTTACTTCTCTATACTTGTCTTGAGTGACAGGCAGGGTCTCTCGTTGAAACCTGAGAGTATCTGGCTAGCGAGCTCCCAGGCTTTTGGTCTCCACTTCCTCAGCTCCGATCATGGGGTGTGTGCCCACAGCACTCACTTTTCACTGGGATGCCTCAGATCCCATCGCAGGTCCTCACCCCTGCACCCCTCACCAAGTCCTTTGATGGCCACACCCTCTCTCCAGTGCCTTCTACCTTATTCCCTTTCCCAGACTTACTGGCGTGGCAGCTTTGCCAATGAGAAGGGGAAACTGAGGCCTGGAGAGATAAATGACATTTGGGACAAGAAAGGAAAAACATGCTCCCCTCCCCCACCCTCCATGCCCTTCCTCCCCCCTTTCCCCACCTCTCCCCCAGTGTTCTTTCTATCTCATCTCTGGTGCAACTCCACAGACCGAGGGATGGAAAGATACTAGCTGGTGAGGCAGGCCATCCCCACTGTCCTCCCACTTTTGCAGATCAGAGAGGTAAGTATGGGCTCAAGGTCACACAGCTACTAAACAATGAGAGAAGTGGGGAGGGAGGGAAGGAGAGGGAGGGGGAGAGGGAAAGAAAATGAGAGGGGGAGAGAGGAAGGGTATGAGAGAGAGATCTGCATTTTAGCTCAATTTTGGGGAGTAGAATGGAGTTTATTTTGACAATAGAGCTAGAAGCCAGGGCTCTGTGTCTGCTGGGCAAGTTCTGGACTGCTGAGCTATATCCCAGCCCTCTTCTTAAAAATATTGCCGGGTTGGGGATTTAGCTCAGTAGTAGAGCGCTTGCCTGGCAAGCACAGGGCTCTGGGTTCGGTCCTCAGCTCCGGAAAAAAAAAAAAAAGACAAAATAACAAAAATATTACCCTTATATGGATATAGAGCACACACCTACCACGACCCAAGTGTGGAGCACAGAGGACAAGCTGCAGGAGTCAGCTGTCTCCTTCTACCATGTGGGGTCTGAAGGAGAGACCTCCGGACATCAGACGTGGTGGCAAGTGCTCTCTTCACTGAGCCACTCCTATCCCCACTTTTCTTTTCAACCTGAGACTGCCGGGTACCACAAGAATTAAAAATTGCCTTGTTTTCAACTAAGCCTAGAGCCTGTCCTTCGAGCTACTCAAGAGCCCGAGGCAGAAGGGTCATGAGTTCAAAGACGGCTGGCTTCGGCTATGGAGCAAGCCCAAGGCCAACCAGAGCAATTTAATGAGGCCCTGACTCAAAATAAAAAAGTAATACAAAGAGCTGGGGGTGTGGCTCTGTGGTAGAGCGCTTGCTGAACATGTGTGAGGGCCCAGGCTTCCATCCCCAGCCGTGCCAAAAACAGCAAGGAAAGTAAAAATCAGTTTGACACAATCGCACACACCAGACACGGTCACAGAATGCAGCCCCACGCTCAGCTCGCCCAGCTGGGTTACCACGTGGCACAAAGGCATGGGCACTTGACCCTGCAAGGCCATCGCCAGCTTCGGTCCCATCAGATGACACGCCAAAACCCTACTGTAGACTCAGAAGTCCCCAAACTCACATGAGGATTGCGCAAGGAGGCCGTGGGTCTGTGTGCATGCCCCGAAACCCATCACTTCCCCCGAAGTAACGGTTCCCATCTATTTTATGCGAATTCTTATGAGAAAGCATTCTTCCCCCCCCCCCCCAACCCTTCAGTTTTTCCACCAGTGCGGTGTGAGGCTTCAGGCCAGGAAACAGCAAAAACTAAAAGTATCAACTCGACTTTGGAATGCAGGAGAAATTAATTAAATCCAAATTTGCCCCAGAACGCTGAAAGTTTGAACGCCACTTAAGACAGACTTGCGAGGCGGCTTGGATTTCAAAGCCGTTTCCGAGAAACTCCTGGGAGTTGCTTCTGGCCCACGGCAGGGATGGAGTTGCGAGGTGCGGCCTGCAAGGCAGGTGGGAGACCTGTCTCAAATCTCAGCGACACGGGGATAGCTCGGCAAGAAGTGGAAACTGGGAGAGTTGCTAGGCAACACAGGGTTGATGCACTTTGGACCACAGCCTGGATTTGCCTGCTGAGCAGCCCGGCGGTGGCTCAGTTCATTTGCAAAGAGCCTAACAGAGAAGGTAGTGAAGGCTTGCTGAGGCAAAGAGGCGTCTGAGGAGCGGAAGGGAAGGGGGCACCACACCCAGGCAGGGGTCCACAGGGGGCTTCTTTCATTTATAAAGATTTTCCTGAGGCTGAAAGCATCCCTAGGTACAGCTAGCTTTACAAAGACAGCCATGACAGCACCACCCCTCTCTGTATTGGTCAGGAGGCAGCTACAGTAAGGATCCCACCGTTAACCGATGAGGAAGGCCCCCGTGGGCCTGGCTTCACTACCCCACACAGGATTTTTTTTCTTTTTTTTCTTTTTTTTTTTTTTCCGGAGCTGGGGACCGAACCCAGGACCTTGTGCTTGCTAGGCAAGCGCTCTACCACTGAGCTAAATCCCCAACCCCTTGTCCATCCTTTTAACTCGTGTCATTGAGAGCCAGGTGAGACATTGTGGGACTATGGGTACAGCACACACAGTGAACGGGACGAAGCCATTCACTCTGGAAGAGTGCTTCTTTGGTGCCAGAGCAGAAACATAAGCTGGCTGCTGGACTGTGACACAACATGGCATGATGGCACCCAAGTGTGGTGTGAGGATTCATTTTAGTTGCCAGCTTGACACAACCTAGCTGTCCGGGAAGAGAGTCTCGGTGTGGGACTATCTGGATCAGGTTGGCCTGTGAGTATGTCTATGTGGGGCATAATCTTGATTATGTTAACTGATGAGGGAAGACCCAGTCCCCTGTGGGCAGCACCATTCCCTAGACAGGGGATCCTAAACTGGGAAGTCTCCCCCTACTCTTGTGGCTGTGGTGTGAACAGCTATTTGGCATTGCTGCCTTGAATTTCCCCATATGATGCGAACTGAAATAAACCCTTTCTCCTTTAAGTTACCTGTCAGGATATATAATCACAGCAAACGAAACTAAACTAGAACACTGGGTGTCTTGGCGCTTGCCCTGCTGACAAATTTTCTAGTAACCAAATGTGATGGGATTTATCTTTCCTCGGGAAATTTAACTTTCTGGTGTCTTTTCGAATAATATGAATGCTAACTGACATCTGGGGGTTTTGTTTGTTGGGCTTTGAGTCAGACTCTCTAATCCAAAAGCTGACTTCAAACTCCTAATAGCCAAGGATGACCATGAACTTCTGATCCTCCTGGCTCTACCTCTGGAATCCTGGGAATGGCAGGCGTGCACTACCATACCCAGTGCGGTGTTGTGGACAGAACCCAAGCTTTATGCTTGCTTCATCTCTAACTCCTAAATGACATTTAAAACTTCTGAATTCTCCCATTCCCAGGGCCGATGTGGGGGGTAGAACCTCCATTCAAGGCACCACATGATGAGACCCAGAGAGCCAGCCCCTTGGATCTGAGTGTGCTTGCCTCACACACATGTTCAAGGATGTGTGCTCACATGTGCTTGGGCATATATGGAAGTAAGAGGACTTCAGTGTCATCTGTGGCCACACCCATCCAGACAATGTCAGCCATTGGCCAGAATGCTCCCACCAGCCTCCTGTCTCAACCTCCCTGTGCTAGTATTAAACCAGAAGATGGGCGCCAGAGACTGAACACAGGTCCTGACAGTTTCAGCCCTCCAGCTCGATAATTTTTTTTTTTTCGGGGCTGGGGATCGAACCCAGGACCTTGCGCTTCCTAGGCAAGCACTCTACCACTGAGCCAAATCCCCAACCCCTCGATAATTTTTTAATATCCATTTTTTTTCAGGTGTCTGATAACAGCCTGGGGAAGTTGGGAAGCAGCTTGCCTGAGGCTCACTAGCTGGGACGTGGCAGGAGCTGGGGTTTCACCAAGTCTGCCCACCAATGGTATTAATGGTATTCAAAGTACACACACTCCATGGGTCTCTCTTATTAGCACTTCGGGAACACGAACCATTCGAGAGGCTGTTTATCAGTCTTCTTTTTTGTTTGGTACCCAGGGGCTGGACAGATGGCTTAGGAACTAAGAATGTGTAGTGCTCTATTCTGGTCTCCCAAAGTATCTCATCTCGTGCGCACCCCCTCCGCATGGTGCTAGGGTGCAAAGTTGGGTCCTCTGGAAGAGCAGAAAGTGCTCTTAACCACTGAGTAATTTCCTACCCCCTGTTCAGGATGTTTTGTCATAGCAACAGTTAATGTAAACAAAAACGGTGAGGTATTTACATGCTACCTCCACACATCCTGCCAGATGTGTCCGATGCGCTGCCAGATGTGTCCGAGGCGCTGGGCATCACAGAGTGTCGGCTGTGGCAAAGGCAAACACATCGCGGCTGGCAGGTGGGAACGTCGTTGCCCACCAAGTTCCCCTGGAGGAACTTCCTCTCTTGAGCCAGTGGCAAAAGGGTTAAAAATGCCATAGCAACAGCTTCTGAGACTCAGCTCCCCGTTAAGCTGTCACTTGGTGTTGTTGGACTCCCAGCCTTAGCAGGTGACTCTCACCTAGGTACATGTACCACGAGTAGGCTGCTTGAGGAGTGGGTGGGACTGTTTATAGTCTCGTGCTTGGGAGTTCTCGGTGGGCAGAGTCGCCAGCCAGTTGGACAGTGTCCTTTTGCTTTACAGTGGACAGGTGATGAGCCTCTCGTTTAGGGCTGGTCTCAGCAGCTTTTGTAATCCTCTGTTTTCATAGCAGCAGCAGCAGCAGCAGCAGGAGCAGCAGCAGCAGCAGCAGCAGCAGCAGCAGCAAGAGGTGGTGGTGGTGCCCCCTAGTGCATGCCTCTGGTAAAAAGATCCCTGCTCTACAAGTGTAGCCCCGTGGGGCCCTGGCGGTCAGGGTTAAACACTGACTGGCATCTGCTTCCGGGTAGGCCTGGGTATGAGAATTCCTCAGTCCTTGACAGCAACCATGTCCAGCTCCTGCCTGAAGGAGCTGTCCTTTGTAGTCACTGAAGTTGCCTGCCTCAGCCCTCTGCTGGGCCACCAGGGTAAGTGCTCCTCTCTGGTCTAGGTGGAGGGTCATGGAGGTTTGTGATAGCAAAGTGGCCAGGGCCAACTGAAACCGGCCTGGCTGGGGCCCTGGCTGTAAGAGCTGGAGCAAGCAGCTGTGATCACTGTGCAGTCTCCCCGTGGTAGCATGGAGTGTTCGGGAAGGCTGATGCTGGCATAAGAGTAGTCATGGTGGGCTGTGTGACTGACAGTTCTTTTGCTGGAGGCAGCCAGGGCTTCAACGGGGAGCATCCAACAGCTGCTCTGGCCCCACGGGGTCTTTGTTGATCTACAGGAGAATGAGTATCAGCCCTGCGCTCACAGCAGGAACAGAGCGCCTTAGCAACAGTGACTGATTTTCACAGACCATGGGGATGCTTTAACAGTGTTGAACACCTAGCAGCACCCCAGGGACGGGGGACCCCTCATCTGTCCCAACAGGCGGCTGCTTGAGGGCTCTAGTTTTCCAAGCTGGCTTTCCCTGGTATGACAAACCCGCAGTGGCCTCCAGGTTCTTCTGACCTTTGATCTAAGGTCAGGGTAGGAGGTAAGGAGAGGACAGCCACATCTGAAACCACCACTGAGGGAGGTGTGGTGAGGATGCCAGGCCCAAGAGATGACAGTGAGCAGTCATGCCAGAGAGTCCAGAGGGATCTGACAGGGTCAGGGGCATGAGAGAGGAGAGGAAAGCCAGCATCCTCACCAAGTCAGACCTGGAAGCCACGATACCAGGCTCAGCACAGACCAAATGCCTTTAACCCAAATGCTCCTGAGTGCCAAGTTAATATGATGGGAGTCAGATACTCATATGTACACACACACACACACATGCACACACACATGCGCACACACATGCGCACACACATGCGCACACACATGCACACACACATGCACACACACATGCACACACATGCACACACACATGCACACACACATGCACACACACATGCACACACATTCAAACACACACATGCACACACACGCACATGCACACACGCACATACACGCACATGCACATACACACACATGCACACATATGAACATGCTCACACACACATGAACATACCACATAGAACAAACCTGCACACATGCTTGCACACACATGAACACACACATGCATACACACACCTAAATATATATGAACACATACACGTACTCATATGAGCACACGCGCACACATGTGCACAAACACATATACACCTGTGTACACATTCCTGCACACGTATGAACACATGCATACACACATGCACATACATGCATGTATATGAGCACACATGCATATGTACCTGTGCACATTTGAACACCTGAGCACACATACACACATCACGGAAAGAAACACAGAAAGAGGAACACATTTCAGACGGACGAGTTCAGATCAAATGTCAAATATGGAAAGTGAGAGGGAAATGGGGGCTCTTTGAACAGTAAATAAATTGAAAGGGAATGTCAGTGATGGAGTGGAGGCAAAACTCAGAAAGTCGAGATGTGAGGACAGAACTTGGGTCAACATCAGCCACAGCCATGACCTGGGGTGGCCTGGGGGTCGACTCTGCACCCTCTCTCCGCCAGCCTCAAATGCCCCTCTGGCTGGCTGCTGTGTTAATATTGTTCTTGAGCCTGAACCAGACTCCTGACTTTTCCAAAGTGGAAATGAAGGTGTGGCTTGGTTCCTGTCCCCTCCGCTAACCTCGGGTGTGTTGGCCACAGCGAGGAGCTTCCGAAGTCTCTCCACAGATTTATAAGTCTCGTGTTGCCAGAGGTTTAAAGTCAGCCTTGTCTCAGCACTGTGGTCACTGGGGCCACCAAACTCATTCAGATGTCCCACTGTCCTTCTGCAGAAGCAACATGCCAGTCCCCAGGGACATCAATGCATCCATCAGCTTCCTGTGATACAAGGACACATGTCTTTCCCAAAGACATCTCTAGGGAGGGACTGGGGAGATAGATGCTCAGTGAGGGTCCAATATCACGTCCTCAGCACACATCCAAGATCAACAGAGTAGCACACCTGCAATATGGCAGCTGGGGAGGGAGGCAGACAGGCGGGTCCCTGTAGCTGGCTGGCCAGCTCGTCTTGGCAAATCCGTGAGCTCTGGGTATGGAGAAGCCTGTCTCAAAAACTAAGGTGGCTGAGGGTGACCCTTGGCTTCTGCCTCTTGCATCCCCATGCCCACTCAACCCTCAAGTTCTTTGGAAACTTTCCTTTTAACCACAAACGAAAACAACAACCAAAATCCTTCCATGAACCGATGGGTGGCACACATCGCATTAGTCAGAAGGCTGGCCGGGATGGACTAGGAATCCTGGGAAGTTCAATCCACCTCTGGCAGGCTTACTCTCACTTGTGAGTTTGAAAAGAACATCACTAAGACACAAAAGGAACTTCATGGTTTTGCAAATAAACAAACAGAAGGTTCTAGACAATCGGTGGCTGGTAATGGGAGGTGCTGTATTGGAGCCTGGAACTTAGGGGTTCAGTCTGCCATGGGAACTGGGGGGGGGCACAGGTGCCTGTGCATCATTCCATCCCCTTAGGGACTGCTGCGTTTATCCGCTGAACTCTGAGGAAGTAGGACACGGGTGACTTTCTCATCGTCCTTTTGTTTGGTTTCCCTTCAATGGATCAGAAAACACATCTGCCCCACCTCCCACAGCCCAGGACTTGCAATGGTAGGTTGCTCCTGCCCAGAGGTTATCAGGAGCCCAGAGCTTGGCTGCCTTGGGCTTCATCAGAAACATCAAGAAGGGAAAGGTCGGGGCTGGGGATTTAGCTCAGTGGTAGAGCCCTTACCTAGGAAGCGCAAGGCCCTGGGTTCGGTCCCCAGCTCCGGAAAAAAAAAAAAAGAAGGGAAAGGTAATGTCTGGTTGGTATCCTCCATGAAGAAGGGGGGGGGGATTGGGGATTTAGCTCAGTGGTAGAGCGCTTGCCTAGCAAGCGCAAGGCCCTGGGTTCGGTCCCCAGCTCCGGAAAAAAGAAAAGAAAAAAAAAAGGGAGGGAGGGAAGGTCTGAATTTGAAGTCCCTCCACTGCTGGCCATATGACATCAAGGTACCTGTCGTGGGTCAGATGCGCTCTGAGAAGCACTTGTTCTAGGAGCTGGACTTCCAGGAACTGTACTTGGGACTCCGGTGAGATGCACCAAGTTCCTTCCAACCTCAGCATCAAAGTTGATGGAGGACAGATGGGATCCTTCTCCTTCTCTGTAAAGCAGCTGACACCACCCGGCAGGACAGAACGTCCCTGCTACCTGAGACTTGCTCCTACTAGGGTACCGCTGGTCTAATCAGGGATCTCCACCCACTCCTGGTGACTGGGGAAGCCGCAGGCCCTGCTGACAAGTCGTACAACATTCAAGTGTAACCAGAAAATGACGATAAGAAGTCCTTAAGAAGGGAGAATGAGGGAGCTCGGTGGATTAGGTGTCTGCTGTTCTTGGGGAACTGTCGCAATGTCTCAGGGGGGCGCTCAAGCAGGAGGTCCCACCAGTGAACCAACACCAAGGACTGGGCCCTTAACGTGCTACCCACAAAAATAAATAAATAAATAAATAAAAAATAAAAATAAATTAAAAAAAACACTTTCAGTCTTCCAACAAATGATGCTAGGCAAACTGAATGGCCACGTGTAAAAGAGTGAAATAAGATCCTAGATCCATACCTAGTTTGCTATATAATATTCAATTAATTCCAAATGTATCAAGGACCAGATACCCTACATCTCCCCCCCCCCCCCCGGAGCTGGGGACCGAACCCAGGGCCTTGCGCTTCCTAGGTAAGCGCTCTACCAGTGAGCTAAATCCCCAGCCCCCATCTTTTTTTTTTTTTAAGATTTATTTTTGGGGCTGGGGATTTAGCTCAGTGGTAGAGCGCTTACCTAGGAAGCGCAAGGCCCTGGGTTCGGTCCCCAGCTCCAAAAAAAAAGAACCAAAAAAAAAAAAAAGATTTATTTTTATTTTATGTATGTGAGTACACTGTGACTTCAGACACACCAGAAGAGGGCATCGGATCCCATCACAGATGGTTGTGAGCCACCATGTGGTTGCTGGGATTTGAACTCAGGACCTCTGGAAGAGCAGCCGGTGCTCTTAACCACTGAGCCATCTCTCCAGCCCCCTACATCTTAGAGATGAGAAAGTGCAGCGCGGGACGAGCGTAAACTCCCTGGCATAGAAAAGGCCCTTTCGAACCAACACTGAGCGCGGACACTGAGAGCAACAATTCACAAACGAGACCTCGTGATGGCGAGAAGCTACTGTAAGGCAGAGGCCATCAGCATCTGGGCAAAGTGACAGGCTACAGAGTGCGAGGATTTCTGCCAACTACCCGTCTGCTAGAGGACTGACATTAGAATATATAAAGAACTCAAGTAACTGAATCTCAAGGAAACAAATAGGCCAATTAAAAATGGGGTACAGGGAGTTGGGGATTTAGCTCAGTGGTAGAGCGCTTGCCTAGGAAGCGCAAGGCCCTGGGTTCGGTCCCCAGCTCCGAAAAAAAAGAACCAAAAAAATGGGGTACAGAACAAGCAGAGAATCCTCCAACTATGAAACACGAATGGCGAAGAAACGTCTCTGTCTAATATCATTAGTCACTGGTGAAATGCAAATTAGAACGACTCTGAGATTTCTTCTCACGCCAATCAGAATGGCCAAGATCAATAAATGACAGCTTATGCTGGTAAGGATAAGGGAAAGGGGAACACTTATTCGCTGCTAGTGAGGGTACAAACTGGTACAGCCAGTAAAAAGAAAATCAGTGTGGTGGTTCCTCGGGAAGCTGGGAGTCAATCTACCTCAAGATCCAGCTCTGCCACTCTTGGGCATATACCCAAAAGCTCTCCCCATCCTACTACAAGGATACAAGCTCATCCATGTTCATGTCTGCTCTGTTCATAATAGCCAGAAATCGGAAACAGCCTAGATGCCCTTCAGCTGATGAGTGGATGATGTGAAGGTGGTACCTTTATACAATGGAATATTATTCAGGTGTTAAAAATGAAATTATGGGGCTGGGGAGATGGCTCAGGGGTTAAGAGCACTGACTGCTCTTCCAGAGGACCTGAGTTCAATTCCCGGCAACCACATGGTGGCTCACAACCATCTGTAATAAGATCTGATGCCTTCTTCTGGTGTGTCTGAAGATAGCTACGGTGTACTTATATATAATAAATAGATCTTAAAAAATGAAATTATGCGGGTTGGGGATTTAGCTCAGTGGTAGAGCAAGGCCCTGAGTTCGGTCCCCAGCTCCGAAAAAAAGAAAAGAAAAAAAATGAAATTATGAAAATCACAGGTAAATGAGTAGAACTAGAAAGAAATCATCAGGAGTCAGGTAATCTAGATTCCCGAAAGGCAAATATTGTATGTTTTCTCTTATACGTAGATATTAACTTTTAAGCTTTTGATGTGGCACTACAATCTGAATAACCACAGAGGCTAGGTACCTAATAAGGGATCGGAATGGGGAGAGAAAAGTCTCTCCCAGGGAGAAATAGAATATAGTGTTATGGAGAGACAAAGGTAAAACTAGAACAAGAGGATTAAATAGGGTGGGAATGGGAGAGGAGGGTAAAGAAGGAAATATGGGGAGAGACAATGAATACTAAAAGTCACTTGAAAAACCATATGCAGGTTGGGGATTTAGCTCAGTGGTAGAGCACTTGTCTAGCAAGCACAAGGCCCTGGGTTCAGTCCCCAGCTCCAAAAAAAAGAAAAGAAAAAAAAAAACCCATATGCAAACCTACTGTTGTAAAAGATTCACAAAATATACACATATATGAAAGGAATCTAAATGGTGTCATCAAGTAATGGGAGAGACAGTTCCCCAACTCGATGTCTTACTCAAACAACTAAAACCCCCAGTGCCAGAAATGGGTTTATCTCTTCTTGAGTCATTGGCCAGTGAGGTTCCATAGAAACCCTCAAACATCACGGGCTACTGCCAAGGCTATTGGTTGATCTCCACAATCTGATGGAGACAGTATGGCATCGAACATGGAGACGCAGAGCTGATGCCCAACCAGAAGCTTCACCGTTGCTGACTAGCGTTCGTGGTACTGGAACGTGTGCTGCACCCGTGCTGACTAGCACGCATGGCTAGCACGTGTGGAACTGTAAGATGTTCTTATGCTAAGAGAAAGGTAATCATCAATGTCACCCTGCTACAGACCCTGTGACTTACAACAGTGACCTGCTTGCAAGATAAACTTGCGCAATGGTGGCACAAATATTTTGGGTGTAACCAACTGCTTTTTTTTTTTTTTGGCTTGGATTCAAGACCTACGGGATGAGATGCGACCCGTACCAAACACTAAGAAAGTGGTCAGAAACCCGAGCCTTGTCAAGCAGGAAGAAAACCCACTCTCATTAGCCAAGAAAGCAGGGGTTCTCAACCTGTGGATCCCAACCCCTTTGCCAAACTTTTATCTCCAAAACTTAGTTACATTGTCCTTCATAACACTAGCAAAATTGGGCTGGAGAGATGGCTCAGCGGTTAAGAGCACCCGACTGCTCTTCCAGAGGTCCTGAGTTCAATTCCCAGCAACCACATGGTGGCTCACAACCATCTGTAATGGGATCTGATGCCCTCTTCTGGTGTGTCTGAAGACAGCTACAGTGTACTTATATATAATAAATGAATAAATCTTTTTTTAAAAAGTAGCAAAATTAGTTATGAAGTAGCAAGAAAGATAACTTTATGACTGGGGGTCACCACAACATAAACTGTATCAAGGGGTAGAAATATTAGGAAGGTTGAGAACCACTGGGCTATAAAATAACAGATAATGACCCCCAGTGACATACCGTTATACCCAGCAGTCAATGCCTTCCTCCGTCCACATCAGAGAAACTTCTTTTTGCAATGGATGGGAAGGAGGGCAGAGACCCATGACTCGACAATGTTCAGAGACCGAGAGACTCTGGAGCACTCATCCCTAACTGGGACGTCTTCATCAAGCGCTTCCCCTAAAGGCTCAGGGAGCTACGCAGAAGAGGAGGTGTACAGATGTGAGAGCCAGATGTTACAGACGACAGCAAAGGAGTACCTTCCAGACACAACAGACGTGCACATGAACTCAGGGACGGTGACAACACACTCAGGACCTGCACAGGTTCAGGCCAGACAGAGTCCCTGATGCTGAGGAGGGGGAAGCAGACATGGGCTTCGCCCTGACTGAAGTTACACGCAGCTGAAACCCGCTGACAGAGGGAGAATCCAGTGGGGTGCCTCTAGGTACCAAGCATACTTCAGGGCGGGCCTATGTCCAGGAGTGGCTGGCCAACACAAAAAGAACTCGATGGTATTTTTGTGGACTCCTGGGCTTATTTTGCTTTGTTTTGGCACTGTTTTCCTTATAGGTCTCTTGTTTGTTTTGATTTTTGGTTTTTGTGGAGGTCCTTTGTGTATATGTGTTTCTTGAGTTTTTTTTTCTTTCTTTTTTTTTTTCTTTTTTCTTTTTTTCGGAGCTGGGGACCGAACTCAGGGCCTTGCGCTTGCTAGGCAAGTGCTCTACCACTGAGCTAAATCCCCAACCCCGAGTTTTTTTTTTTTCTTGTTTGTTTATTGTTTATCTTTGTATAGAAAGAAAGAACATAAAGTGGGTGGCAAGGGGGTAGAAGGTAGCAAAGACCTGGGAGGGATTGGGGAAACATGATCAAAATGTACCAAAAAAAAATGTTTACAATTAAAAACTAAAAACCTGCTTTCGATAGCAGACTGAGCCACAAGGCCAAAATGTTCATAGATTATCATTCCCTAAGAGCAGAGCAAGCCAAGAGCAGCCACGTCTAGGATATCAGCTCAAAGGACAGAGACGAGGGGGTTTGCATAGGATGAGCCCCTAACCATCTCATCCTTTAAAATGCCCCAGTGAGTGTCTAGAGTAAACGTAGGCATCGATCCTTCAGAGCAAAAGCACAGGCGGTACTCGCTTCCGGTTGATGTGTGAAAATTCCACGAGCTAGGCATGAAAGGACATGCCTGCAATCCCAGCACTTAGGATACAGAGGCAGGAGGATCAGAAGCTCAAGGTTATATTAGACGGCTCGGTAGTAAGTTCAAGGCCAGCCTGGACTATGGGAGAGCAAGACTCAAGAAAACAGAAGTCAGTCAACCGAATCAATCAATCCCTGGCCTCTAACTTTAAGGGTCACCCAGCCTTGTGATATAATTCCTTCCCAGCGTTGCCGAGGCCTCCGTCGGGTGGGGTCTAACAGCTGCCCTGACCTCTCTTGCGGAAGCTGGAAGGCCTCTTTTCCCAATAACACGGACTCCGCCCCAGTCAAAGCTGGCCTGGAGGGCAGAAGGAACGCCCCTCAGAAGCTGTGACAGGCCAGAGGTGACCTCACCGAACTACCAGAAGACCTAGTCCTGGCACTACCACCCAACAGCCCCTAGCTGCATTTCAGGTTCTGGGCCCCAGAACTCCAAGAGAAGAAATTGGAGCCACCGTGTCTAAGGCTGTTGGTTATAGGCAAAGCTAGGGACAGGTGGGTACTGGCTGGTTCTGGAGAAGTCTGCTCAGCGCAGGAAAACTATATGGCTAAGCACTCGTCTGTCTGGTCAACGCCGTGGTTAATATCAAACCCATAAATCAAAAAGCCAGAAGACCTCTATGAGAAAGCCACTCCTGCAAGAAAGCCGCCTGTATTCCATTGTGTGTTCTGAGTGTTTCCATTCAGTTCTCAATTTTTTCTTTTTTTCTTTTTTTTCAGAGCTGGGGACCGAACCCAGGGCCTTGCGCTTGCTAGGCAAGCGCTCTACCACTGAGCTAAATCCCCAACCCCTCAGTTCTCAATTTTTAAACGTTATTTCCCTGCTTCCCCGTGTGCGTGTATTCATGTGTGTGCGTGCAGGTGTTTGAGTGTGCACAAGTCAGACGTCAACTTTTGGCGTTGGTTCTCCGGAGCCATCCCATCCGCCTTGTTTTTCTGGGACAAGATCTCTCACTGAGCTGAGGCTCGCTGATCAAGCTGGCTGGCCTGTGACCTCCAGGGATCTAGCTGTCTCTGCTTTCACAGCTCTGGGATTACAAGGGTGCGCCATCGCATCTGTCCTTTTTTTCCTCCACGGGTTGCAGGGACGGAACTAAGGTCCTCTTTGCAGACCGGGCCATCCCCTTGGTATCTGAGCCTAAGGTTAAGCGTCAATGGCGTCAATGGCGGCCCTGGGTGTGCTGCCTTGGAGGACTTTGGAGGGTCAAAACAGGAAA
Source organism: Rattus norvegicus (assembly GCF_021556685.1). NCBI lineage: Eukaryota > Metazoa > Chordata > Mammalia > Rodentia > Muridae > Rattus > Rattus norvegicus. The sequence continues at coordinate 38,747,811 of NC_141545.1, forward strand.
CCACAGCGGGGTGCACTTTTCTGTGCAGTCTGCAGCCTGTTCCCCTGTGTGGTAAGACTCCACATACAAACCCCCCTACAAGGGAAGAGGCTATTCTCGGGTGTCTTGGCTACTCAGACCCTTGGGGTGAGGGAAGAGTAGGGAAGAGGCAAGGTATCCTCTCCAGCCCTTCAGTGTCACGACACCCAAGCCTCAGACCTCTTGGGGTCACCACAGGCCTGCGTCTTGTCCCCGAGGAACAACTTGCCCTGTGCAAACCAGAGGAGACACTCTATCCCACACTCTGCAGCAACACCAGTGTCACTCAAGGGGTTCTGGGACACCGTGAGCCATTCTGTATCTCAGTGGAGGCAACGCAGAGCTGGGGAAGGTTCTGCGTGCTGAGTCACGCCTGTTGTTGGTCACGAATGGGTCTCGGTACCGGTGTGCGCCTGTGTTCCAGAGTCTCACTGGGTAAGCATTTCTTTGTGCCTGTCAGAGTCTGAAAGTAATAAACAGAAACAACAAAGAAACAAAACAAAAAAATCTCTTCTTTTCTTTAAGAATATTCTGAGAGTGGGGCCTGGGTGTGGTGGTGGCACATGCATGTTACCTCCATACTTGGAAGGTAGAGGAAGAAGGATCGGGAGTTCAAGACCAGCTATGCTGTGAATTCAGGAAATAGCCAGGACTTATGAGAGACCTCGGACGGACACACGCACACACACACACACACACACACACACACACACAGAAACAACATTTTAGTTGAAAAGGATGCAAAAATTCTAGAATTAGCAAATGTCACCAGGATAGGCCTGGGTTGAACTGTTTATTCCCACCCCTCCCCCATTTCTAAGGTGGCATCTGGCCTTTGTCCTCCCCAGTCACCCTGTCACTGTCCTAGTGACCTGGACACTCATAAGGCAGGGCACTCTCCAGTGACTTCGTCTGAATCGAAGAGTCAGGCCAAATGACACTGTGAAATGTCCCCAGCCTAGAAACCCAGGGCAGACATTCCACCTGGATGTCAGGAACTAGAGGCTCTGGGTGGGTTCGAACCTCTGGACCTGCTGGCCTGGCGCCACACTCATCTACCATCATTAGCTCCAGAGATTTTTCTTAGTCAGCCATCCCACTGCTGAGAACCTGAGACTGTGCCTCTGGGCTCCTTCCAACTCCGTCCACCACTCTCACCCAGCAGCATCCCCCCTACCCCCTGCCCCAGGCCCTTCTAGAAAACAGCGAAGCATCCACTCCTGTGAGAATCCCAGGCTCGCCATGGGAAGTGGAATTTATGATACTCTCCTGGGTAAAAACAGTACTGCTCCTTTGCAGTGTTCCGTTGATATGCTCCAGCTAGAGTATACTTTGTTTGTTTGCGTTCATTTAAGGAAGCTACAGAAGACTGGGGGATTGAATCATCAATTGAAATTCTGAAAAGGTTTGGGTTTTTTTGTTTTTTTTTTATTTTTTTCGGAGCTGGGGACCGAACCCAGGGCCTTGCGCTTCCTAGGCAAGCGCTCTACCACTGAGCTAAATCCCCAACCCCAAAAGGTTTGTTTTTATGTCCACTGGTGTTCTGTCTGCATGTCTGTGTGGCGTGAGGGTGCCAGATCCTCTGGAACTCAAATTATGGTTGTGAGCCACCATGTGGTTGCTGGGAATTGAACTCAGGACCTTGGTAGAGCAGCCAGTGCTCTTAACCGCTGAGCCATCTCTCCAGCCTGCAAGGATGTTGATAAAAGAAAGGCGGTGGGGACAAGCGGGGAGAAGGTTTCTTCTGGTGTTTGCCGCAGCCTCAGCTGGTTTACTGTGGAGCTGTTCAGCTGACCACTGCAGAAGCCAGGCCTCAGCTCCTGTCCCCTGTATGAAGACGAAGATTACAGAGTATGGGATGGTCTCCCTGAGAACCAGGTTAGGGCATTGTTATACTGTGGGGAAGAGCAGGGTACACTGACATCAGGGGAGCTCGAGGTGGTGGAAGAGAGGGACACTTGTGACAGTGCTCTGTGTCAAGTTAGGTGCTATTGTGTAAGGGGTATTAACGTGTTCTTCAAACGAGTGCTGGGCAGCTTGGGATCCTGAGGGATCGAACCCTGAATGGACAGCTCTTCCCAAAGATGGAGTCCAATAAATGCTAAGTGGAGACGTTAAAGCACTGGAATCAGATTTCATCATAAATATGCTAAGAAAGATGGGAACAAGCTGAGGGTGTGAGGCCCGAGTACCCTCAGGGCCAGCAATGTGGCTCAGCAGGGAAAGGTGCTTGCTGCCAAGCCTGATGACCTGAGTTCAAGCCCTGGAACCCCACGGGAAGAAGGGGAGATTCTGCTCCTACAAGCTGTTGTCTAACTTCCATTTGCAACCCATGGCATGTATACAGACACACACGCACACGCACACACACACACACACACATACACACACAAATACACACACACACACACACACACTAAAATTAAAAATTTCGGGGTTGGGGATTTAGCTCAGCGGTAGAGCACTTGCCTAGCAAGCACAAGGCCCTGGGTTCGGTCCCCAGCTCCGAAAAAAAGAAAAAAGAAAAAAAAATTAAAAATTCCAAGAATATTTACTGGAACAGACCAGAGAAAGCGCCTCTGAGTGACAGTTGGCTTCTGTGGAAAAGGGCTGTGGCTGCTTCCCTGATCATTGTCCCTCCTGAACTTGTACACTGCCAATGTTATTAACCTGTTGTCATTTTAATCTCCAGAGCCCAGGCCTGGACGTTAGTATGAACTCCTGATGGTGCAGTCTCGGGGACATCAGCCAATACCGTCAACATCAGCCCCCACCACTGATGACCTTTTGGCCCTCCAAGTGACGTTACAACCTGCATAGTCATTGCCCCATCCCAAGATGCACCTGGAGCCTTCTCTACCTCACAGCCCTGCACCCCATGTTGACTGATCATTCGAGGTCCTGATGTCCACTCAGGTCTGATGCTGCCCCGGGAGACAGTCTCCATCCCTTGTCAGTGGTTTGCCCCTGCTGACCTGTCAGGGGTTGAATGTGGAGACTAAAGGAGATCACGGTCAAGCAGAACCCACCACACTTTAACATTCAAGAGCTACTCCAACCTGACCTGTGACTTGGGACATTTCACACAAACACAACCCAAGTCCTATGCCCCATGGGGCCCCCACCCCAAATGCTAATCTTGTAAGAAAACTGAGATTAACAGCATTCCGGCAAATGAAAGGCCTGTCAGAAAGCTCCCAAGGGTGGTGCTCCAGCCAGCGTGCTCTGAGTCTCCGTCTCTCCTTGCAGCGTATTTTCTTAATAAATTGTCTCTGTCCATTCCTGTCTGGTGAATACTTTGACCCTCTGCCTTCAACCTGTCACTGCTCTTCCCAGTATGACAATAAATCAATAAATTCCAAATAAATTAATGAAGGGAACACCCAAGTGCCAGGTAAACACCGCCCTTGCGGTCGGTGCCTTCTAAAATCAGGAGTGGGAAGCTATGTATCGGGCAGAGTGTCACAAGGTCTCAGAACACCTCTCCTGAGGCAGTTAGAGCATACCAAGGAGAGGAGAGGGATGTAACATAGAAAAAAGTGGCTGGCACCACCTTGGCCAAGATCAAGGTCAATATCTGGGCAGTAAGGCTGATGTCATCTGCCCCAGTGTGGTGCCTGAGAGGGATGGGGGTCACCTCTGTCCGGTTCAGGCACACACATAACCTCACCGGAACAAGGGAAAATGCAGACAGAACACGTGCGCCTGTCTCAGAACTGCTGACCGACTCTCTGAGAGTGTTGAGGTCATGGAACATTGAGAAACGGCGTGGGTGGAGATAAAAAAGATACACAGGGTTCTGAATCAGATCCTAGGCCAGGGCAAGGACTTCAACAGAAAAAGGAGGGACTGCGGTTGGCAGTTTCAGTCGGAAGAATGGTGCCCATGGGTGCTCTTGATACTGAACCTTGCCCTGAACTGTGTAAGATTTCAACACTGTGGGATGTAAACAGAACCATGATTGGGCATTCTCAGCTATGCTGCACCCTGTCTGTCTGTCCATCTGCCTGTCTGTCTATCCATCCATTTATCTATCTATCTATCTATCTATCTATCTATCTATCTATCTATCTATCTATCTACTGTTTGTTTTCTTTGGACTGGGCATCTCACTCCCAGGCTAGCCCATCTCACATCTCGGCTAGCCCAGGTTAGCCCAGTACTAACTCATTCATTATTCACTCTGTAACCCAGACTGGCTCTGAACTCTCAGTGATCCTCCTGCCTCAGCCTTCCTAGTACTGGGCTTGCAGGTATGTTCCCCCTGTGACCAGCTACAACATTCCATAAGGTTAGCACTACTTCAAAGCAAACAAACACCATGTAAAAAACAACAATTCAGGCCAATAGAAGACAGAGGGAACGAGGTTGGGGGTGGGGTATATATCTGCCACCTGCCCAGAGGCATTGGTTGCGGTAGTGGCTGTAGTCCCTGCTGATGGCTAGACAAAGTGAGGGGCTTGGAGGAGGGCACTTCAGGCTCAGGCACAGGCAGCTGAACATGAGCTAGTGACAAGTCTAGATCCGGGTGGTGACCATAGCAGGCACGACTGTCAAGGGCAGCTGAGAAACATTTAGAAGCTTTGAGTTTTGATTTTTATCTCCCTTCTTGCCTTTCCAAACACATTCCAGTACAACCCAAAATACACGGTCACTCCATGTGGCCCCATCTCCCCTTGCTGGAGGACCTGTAGGTTTTGTCATGACTCCTGAGACATCTCCTGGTCCCCTTCAGAACCGTCCCACCAGCAGAGAGAGAACAGAGGTGTTCAGAATAAAGCTCTGTCTTAAACTCAACAGGGTGACAGCAGATTAAAAACAGAAGGGAAGAAAGTCTCCGAGCTTCAGTGACATCACTCACAGAGCTCCAGCCCCAGGCCCTGTTAAGATGGGAGGGGAAGTCCCCTCAGTACTGTACCTGAGAATGTGTCACAAGGTACCATCCTAGCAGCAGGGGACTCTTTCTGGGTAGCCTTCCCCCTGGGAGAGCTCCCTCTTTGTGGGTCCAAGGCTACACTGATTTGGGGAAAAGGAGATAAACCCCAGATGCCTTCTAATGATTGTTCTAGGCCCTTCCTTCCAGGCCTCGTGGCTAAGTAAGTGTTGGAAGAATCTTTAAATTCCACCAGCACTAATGAGGAGACAAAAGAACTCAGCCCCCCTCTTTCTTCTCTCTTTCCTCCTTTGCTAGGATCACTGAGGAATTCAACATTGCTTTCATTTACAGCACAAGTCTAGTCTATTAAAAACTCAGGCACCCCTTTGTGAAACTCACACTTCCCCATATCTTAGGGCCTGACAGCATTACTTCGTTGATTTAATTAAATTGGGGGGTGGGGTGATAAAAGTTGCCTTGGGTCCACTCTGGATGGGAAAGGGTTTTATGACTTGTGAAGAATGTGGCAGGAGCTGGGAAGCTGATGGCTCAGTCTGGGAAGCACTTTCCAAGCAACAGTGAGGGCCTGAGGTTGATCCTTAGCACCTGTATAAAAGCTGGGTGTTCTGGGGAGGGAGAGACAGGAGGGTCCCCAGATCTCACTAGCCAGCAGGTCTAGCCAATCAGTAAGGAAGGCTCAGGTTCAGGGAGAGACCCTGTAGAAAAAAAAAAAAAAGGGTGAGGAGTGAACACCGGACTTTGACTTCTGACCTCCACATCTACATGTAATACACGCTTGCCCATACACACACACACACACACACACACACACACAGAGAGAGAGAGAGAGAGAGAGAGAGAGAGAGAGAGAGAGAGAGAGAGAACAGAGATATGAAGTAGAAAGTCAGATGACTGCTTGTGTAGACGCGTCATAGATGAGCCCTTAAGACCTGGGACAACACAGGTTAAGTCAGGTTGAAATCCTTAAAGACCACATGTTAGCATCAAAAGAATTCCTCAGGAACGTGATTTCAGTTTCCCTCTGGAGATCCACCTGCTGCTGGACTCTCAAACCGTGGGTGCAGACAAGGCTCCTTCCAGGCAGGAGGGACCCACAGAGCCAGAGGCACAGTAATTGTCATAGGTTAAGGGACACATTGGGAGCCTCTCCTCTTCAAAACTCTGGCACTGGAGCTGCCATCTTGTGGCCACTGTGGAGAGTGCCATTGGGGTGGCCACCAAAAAGAGACCTGGCTCACCAAGGGAGTCTGGAGGCAAGGGTTAGAAAGGCAAAGGCCTGAACAGTAGTCAGTCAAGTACAGTCCAGTTGTGTCAAATACGGCAGTGAATTCTCTCAGTGGTTAGCCCAGGAGGGCTTTCTGTCACTTGCAGACACAAACCAGTTCATCTGGGAGATTGATGACACCTGCCCCCCCCCCCATGGGGTTAAAGGTCTTTCCTGTTTCTCCTCTCGGGAAGACGCTGTGGAGGGATCCCAAGAGTCATCATCAGCGGGGAAGCCAAATACCCTGGATGCTCTGCAGCTTGGTCTTCAGACAGTGATGTCACTTCCTCTCTCTGGAGCTCAGATTCTAAACAAGGGAGATGAGCAGAGGGCTAGGGAAGCCCCAGCTCCAGGTTAACTGACTTGACTTGTAACAATGTAATTAGATGCTTCCGGGTTGTATGCTGCCCTGGTTTAACTGTGAAACTTCCTTACTGGCTCACCTACTATATATAAATACTCAATCTCAGGCTGGTGGTTCTGTTGGAAGACATTATGGAAGCTTAGGAGGTAGGACCTCACTGGAGGAAGTAGGTGCCTGGGAGACAAGCAGACAAGCCTTGAGGGTTATAACCTGGCTCTGCTTCCAGCTTTCTCTCTGCTTCCTGACTTGCCCAGATGTGAGCAAGCTGCTGCTGCCATGCCTTCCTCTCACCCTGCTCCCCATGATGCACTGTGATCCCTTAAACTGTGAGCCAAGCCTCCTCCCCATCCCCGCCATGATGTACTGTGCTCCCTTAAACTGTGAGCCAAGACCAATTCTTCTTGAGCCATGAGCCAGGGTCAATCCTTGCTCCTTAAAGTTGCTTCTTCCAAATGTTTGATTACAAAGATAAAGAGTCAGTGATACTTAAACTTTTTGGTTCTTTTTTTTTTTTTTTTTTTTTTGGAGCTGGCGACCGAACCCAGGGCCTTGCGCTTCCTAGGCAAGCGCTCTACCACTGAGCTAAATCCCCAACCCGATACTTAAACTTTAACCCGGAGCCTTTAACCCAACACATATACTTTAAATGTGTATTCAACCAATCATTTAACACTTGAGAAGAATAGAATCTCCTAGTTGAGCCTGATGAAAAGCTGTCTAGATCATGATGGTTTCATGGGGTCTGTCACACCCTATCACATTACACACCTTCGATGTAGGCTGTTTACGTATGTTACACCTCAGCAAGGTACGAGAATATCTCGACTCTGTCAACATCTGTGAGTGCCCGAGTTCATGAAGGTTTAAAAAAGCTGGACACAAGTTTTTTTTTTTTTTTTTTTTGGTTCTTTTTTTCGGAGCTGGGGACCGAACCCAGGGCCTTGTGAGGACACAAGTTTTAATAGTGGTACTCGACTTTAATCCCAGCACTTGAGAGGCAGAGACAGGTTATCTCTGAGTTCGAGGCCAGCCTGGAAATAGAGAGTGAGTTCCAGGGCAGCCAGGGCTACACAGAGAAACCCAGTCTCAAAAGCGAAAATAAAAATAAACACCAAACAAAAGCTGGACGCAGGGAGGCGACCTGGGGAGACAGGCACAGGGCGTGCCACGTAAACGTGAGGACCAGAGTCTGGGTCTCCAAAACCCACACAAAAACCTGGTAGGGGGCTGGAGAGATGGCTCAGCAGTTAAGAACACTGGCTGCTCTTCCAGAGGTCCTGAGTTCAATTCCCAGCAACCACATGGTGGCTCACAACCATCTGTAATGGGATCCGATGCCTTCTTCTGGAGTGTCTGAAAACAGCTACAGTGTACTCATATAAATTAAATAAAATAAATCTTTAAAAAAAAAAAAACCTGGTAGGAACAGCAGCCACCTGTAACCCCAGCACAAGGCAAGCTGCTTACAAGGCTAGCAGAAAAGGTGAACTCCGGGGTCAGTGAGAAATATCTCCAGACAACATCTGACACCAACCTGGAGGTGACCACAGGATGGACAAGCAAAGGAAGTGCCTGCGCCCGACCTGGAAGATGCTGTTGCTGTGGGAAGCCAAACATTGCGGAACCTGAAGAGACAGAGTCCTTTTTAAGCAAGAGACCCTTGGTGGTCACAACAGGATCTCCTCAGGTGACCTTTACACCAGACACCTGGTCTGAAGTACTTGAGTGGTTTGGGATGAGGGGGAGGTGAGACACCACCCAGGGGGCCACATTTAAGGAGGCGCTCACTCTTGGGTGCTGCCCTTGTTGCTTGCACAACCCAGGGATACAGTACCTCCTTAAATGCTATCCCTGGGCTCTCTTTGGCCTGACTGTAGCAGCCATATCCTGGTGGTGACCCTTGCGAGGTCTGATAGTTCATCCCTTCCTTCTGTTGACTACATGCCTGTTAGGGAGGACCCAGTAGGCCAGGATGTTGGGCTTCCCCACAGCACAGACTCATTGGTGGCAGCACCTTGAGACAACCCCCTCCCCCACTCAGTTATTCCAGGTCCAAAACAATTCCAAACAGCAGGGGCCAGAACCTGCAGCCTGCGGCACCCCCCAAATACCTTTTGGGTTGGATGCTGGGCAGAAGCCTCCCACACACACCCCCTGTCCCTCACACACAGAGTTTTCTTCAGGAGTCGCTCTTGTGGCCCAGCCCCTCCTACTCAGCGTCCTCAAACAGCAGCTTCCTAGGCTGGAGACAGAAACCGACCTTCCTGTGCCCCCAAAAGCCCTTTCATGTCTCCAGGCGTCACTCCTGGGGTTCATTTCTCCAAGCACCTCTGACTGTCATCGCCAAATGACTCAGAGCTGAAAAGGCTGGCGGGGAGGCAGAGGCTCCCAGGAGAAGTGTTTCTAGGAGGCAGGGCAAGCTCCCACCTCAGAGGAGGACCGAAGGCACCTGAGTTTCCCCAGGAGCTCAAAGGCCATCAGGCGCAATTCACCCAACTTGTCCCTGGGATGGTGATTAGAACCAATGAATCAGATTCTAGCCAGGAAGCAGACCTAACTCTCACCTCTGGGTTGGTTCAGCCCTCACTTACTGCTGTGGCTGGGATCTCGAGTGGCCACCAAGAGCCACACGTAAAGACGTGGCCCCAGGACAGAAACAATGAGAAACACTGTGGACCTTGTAGAGGGGAGCCCAGAGGGAGGACCCCTCAAGGTCACTGGAGCCAAGCCTTTCCACAGGTTGTTCCTCCTCCCATAATCCACCAGGCTGAGGCACATCCTGGCCTTCAGCAGCCATCACACCAGTGGGCTACCTGATCGTCCACAAGTGTGAGGCATGTGGATCTTTCTTCTTTATCCAGGAGTTGCCTTGGGTACTTTGCTTCAGTAACATAAACCTAACCAACACACTGTCCTGTCAGAGGACGGCAGGGCCGTCCTGCTTAGGAGGTGAGGCAGAGGCCCAAGGACGTTCGCCATGTTTTAATGGGTTGTCCTCGGGGTTGACGGTGTCATGAATTGAATTTTGAAGACAGTTATTTGCCTGTAATGCGAGCCTTCTGAGGCTGAGGGAAGAGGATTGTAATAAATTGTGCAACACACACACACACAGATACACACACCTACACACAGACACGCACACACACAGATACACACTTATACACACACGTACACACATACACACATGCACACACACATACACACATATATACACGCACGTATACACACGTACATACATACATGCATACACACAGACACACACTTATACACACACGTACACACATACGCACATGTGTACACACACACACACACACACACACACAATTTCATTTTCTACACTAGATACCAAAATCACTTTCACTGGATTTAAAAGAAATTTTGCCCTGACTGGTAAATTGGAAAGGGGCCATAAATGGGAAAGAAAGACTAGAAGAGAGACTCAGGTCAGTGAGGCCTGAACCAGGACTGTGTGTCAGCCCCCTGTCACATATTTCTGGGTTCTGGTTCTCTCATTCTTTGGGCTGAATTAGTGCCTTCTCGACATCCTGTTCTTGGGCTTCTCTGTCAACCTTCGTTGGCACAAACTCCTCCCGTGACTGTCACTCATTCTATGAGGTGATTCAGCAAAGACAAGAAAAAGATGGCTGTTCATGAACCGACATCAGAAGTTCTTTCTCGACCATTTCCGGACTCGAAAGCTAATGATTTTCACAGACTCAGGTGGGGGACCAGGGCCTGACTTCAAACTCTCTTGAGGACAAGAGTCTAATATCACAGCAGGAAAGGGTGCCCATGTCACTGAAGGGAAAAAGGGTGGGCGCTGTGTTTTATCTACAACAGAAAAGCGATTGTTCAGTGCTCGGCAGGTAAAAGCGCTTGCCACCAAACCCGACAACATGAATTTGATCCTTGGGTCCCACGTGGTGGAGGGAGAGAACCGACTCCTACAGATTGTCCTCTGATCTCAAAACATGTGCCACAGGGTGCACATTTGCTGCCCCGCCCACCACATGAAATAAATAAATGTCATTGAAATGTCTAAAAAGAAAAAAAAAGCGTTCCAGTGTGCGTCAAAACACCTGCTTAAATGGAAGTCGGAGGCCAGAGCCCCGCTTCTATACCTGCAGTTGGGGACCCTAGAGACCAGAGGGCCTCTCGGGGGTGGGGTGGGGGCATTCTGAGGCAGCCCTGCCTCCTGCTCCTTAAAATTCGAGTACCTGGTGTGGAAGGCATAATTACTTTCATGCCAGCCATTTCCTTATTAAAAATGGAAAACGAGGCTGGAGAGAGAGCTCAATTGGCAGAGTGCTTGTTTTGCAGGAATAACAATGTGAATTCGATCCCCAGAGCTCACATGAAAAGAGCCAGAGGAAATGGCTCACATGTCATCCCAGAAGACAGGACACAGAGACAAGTGAATCCCAGGGGCCAGTCAGCCTAACGGGCTCAGCAGGGTCCAGGTCAATGAGAGACCCTGTGTCAGCAAGGTGGACAGTGCCTGAGGAACTGTCCTCTAGCCTCCACACACATCTGCATACATGTGCGTGTGTAAACACATGTGCACATAAGCATATGTGCACCTGAACATACATATATGTGCATACAGATAGATATGTGTGTTTGTGTGTGTGCATGCGCGAGTGCGTCTGCATGCAAATCATGGTGCTGTACATCGGTAATCCTAGCACTCAGAAGGATGAAGCAAGGGAGGTGTGAGTTCAAAGCCAACCTGGGCTACAGAGCAAGACCCTGTTTCACATAGTAAAATGCTAACAGAAGAGTCTTTTTGGAAGGAGAGGAGGAGCTGGAGTTGGGAAACAGGCAGAACCAATCTTTCAACCACAGCGAATGCTGGCTCAAACTCTGAGTCCTGCTCCCTTTACTCTCCCACACATCCCCTCCCACCCAGCTTCTCAGACAGCCATATATCAGGACCACCATCCTAACTGAACAGGCTTCTCCCTGGTCTAGTTAGATGACAGAGGGTCCAGGTCCCCGGCCTGCCTTGCAGAGACAAAGGCCTTTAGAGGTTCCCACCGTTAGACTCCTACAAGCACTCAGGTGGGCGTGTCTCGAGTGTATTTATTTTCTCAGTGACACCTGTAATGGCTGGCCACATTTGCTACAGTGACTTAACCTGGGTTTGTTTAATTGGCCAGTCCACACCTTCTTCATGGAGGTAGAAGTCATCTCTATGTTCTCAAGCAGGGTCTTCTTAATCATGTTAAAATCTCAGGGCCTGGGGGCCAGAGAGGTGGCTCAGAGGGGACGAACACTCTCTGCTGTGTAGCTGGGAGGGCCTGAGTTTGGATTGGCAACATAGTGAATGTTTGCAACCCCAGTTCTCTGGGATGGAAACAGAAGGACCAACAGCAACCATTAGCTGGCTGTCCTAGTAGCTCAAGGCTCAGTGAGAGATCCTGTCTTAAGAAAATAAGGCAGAGAGGGCCAGAGCATGATGCTGGACGTCCTCTTTTGGTCTCTGCATTTTGTGGTCTCTCTCTCTGTCTCTATCTCTGTCTCTGTCTGTCTGTCTCTCTCTCTCTCTCTCTCTCTCTCTCTCTCTCTCCCTCCCTCCCTCCCTCCCTCCCTCCCTCCCTCTCTCCAGGGATCAGAGCCCAAACCAATGGAGTATTTTAAGAATTTAAAAGAGGGGTTGGGGATTTAGCTCAGTGGTAGAGCGCTTGCCTAGCAAGCGCAAGGCCCTGGGTTCGGTCCCCAGCTCCAAAAAAAAAAAAAAAAAAAAAAGAAAAAAGAAAAAAGAAAAAAAAAGAAAGAATTTAAAAGAGAGCTGGAAAAACAATGGCTTAACAGCCAAGAGCTCTTCCAGCTCTTCCAGAGTTTGGTTCCCAGCACCAGAGTTGTAAGATTCATAATCACCTGTAACTCCAGCTCCTGGAATCCAACGCCCTCTTCTGGCCTCTGCCGGTACTGCGTTCATGTGGTGGTGGGGGGCTACACACAAAGACATACATGTCAATTTTTTAAAAAAAATTAATTTTCTTTAAAAAGTAAGATCGTTTGGTGAGTAGAGGCAGTTAAAACCAGTTGGGCGACCTTTTGTTTGCTCTTAAGCAAGACACAAAAGGCACAACGTGACCAGTCAAAAAGAGCTGGGGGCTCTGCTTTCTGACAAGAAATGAATTTGTTTAAAAATGCCGTGGTAATGCTGACATTCATGGACGGTCCCTTTTGGTGGTCTCTACAAGCTTGGAGCAAGGTCACAGAAATAGTCTCACGTTTCAGGGGATGGAAAAGCACAATCATGGGGTCTTATTACCCAGGGCTCGGCGGGAGAGGGGATTCCTGTGTCATTAACTAACTGGATCCACATTTTTCACAATGGAGGCCGAGGTTTTTATATAAAAAGCATTTGGTTCCAAACGTTTCTGAGCTATCCCATTTCCCGGCGTTAATTTGTCTATTGTCTAGACAGCTGTGGAGTCAGACAGGATTATCTAGAGGAAGGAATCGGTTTATGACCCAGAATCCACCTTCACAGCCAAAGTAATTTACATACTAATGGCCACTGCGGCAGCTGTCCTAAGAAACCGGGCATAAAGCAAACCTCGAGTGTTTGTAGTTTCTGACTTTTGGCAGGGGCAGCTCCATTTTGCATTGCTAATGCACTCGGGAGACCTCCACACAGAATCACAGAGGAAAGAGGCAGGCGATGTCCGCCCCGCGCCTGGCGGTGCGCGCCCAAGCCTGGCGGCGAACAAGCGCTGGAGCGGCAGAAAGGATCCAAGGTGTTTCAGAAAAGCAAGCTCTAAGTTCTTAACAGGAAAGGTCACATGGCCACCCGTGAGGTCAGACAAAGATGCCCCTTCAAGTCCGGTTTGAACACCCAAACCTTTCCGGTAACTCCTAAGAAGGAGTAGCTTCTTTTATCCCCACTCAGAGGTCCCAGAGCCGCCCTCTGGATTGGCTGTTCCCCTGTGGTGCTTGCCTACAGTGCTTCTCAACCTTCCCAAAGCTGCAGCCCCTTAATACAGTTCTTCATGTGTGCTGACATCCAACCATAAAATTTTTTTTGTTGTCGTTGCTACTTCATGAGTCACACTGTTACGAATTGAGACCCACAAGTTGAGAAACACTGGCCTAAGACAGAATCACTGAACTAAAGGACTTGCATTTGCTTTCAGGGAACAGAGGCAAGGCCAGAAGTTGTCAGCTTCCTGTCACTGCCCTGCCCACAGCGACAGGATAAGTCTCCAACCTGTCAGCCTGGCGTGACGTTGTTTGCACACTGGGGGAAGGCTGTAGAGGGTCATGGATCTGTTAGTAAATTACTCACTGCACAAGCTCCAGGACCTGAGTTTGACTCCCCGCACCCATGTAAGGAAACGGGTGTGGTGGTGCAGGGTTTAAAGATTTATTTTATTTATTATATATATAAGTACACTGTAGCTGTCTTCAGATACACCAGAAGAGGGCATCGGATCTCCTTACAGATGGTTGTGAGCCACCATGTGGTTGCTGGGAATTGAACTCAGGACCTCTGGAAGAGCAGTCAGTGCTCTTAACCGCTGAGCCATCTCTCCAGCCTGGTGGTGCAGGGTTTAAACCCAGAGGTGGAGACAACAGATCCTGGGGCTCGCTGGCCAGCCTGGCCTAGCTGATGAATTCCAGATTCAGAGAGACCCTGACACAAAAATAAGGTAGAGAGTGATGGAGGGAGACGCCCTACATTTACCTCTGGACTGTACACACACACACACACACACACACACACAACACACACACATGCACACACACACACAACACACACATGCACACACACACACAACACACACATGCACACACATATACACACATACACATGCACACACATACAACACACACATATACATACAAAGACACACCCCCACACAATACAACACACACACATGCACACACATATACACATATACACATACATACAAAGACACACATACACCACACACATACATGCACACACATATACAAACACCCCACACATACATATACACACATATATACAAGCTCACACATACACATGCATATACACATACACCACACACATATACATACAAAGACACACATATACACACCACACACACATACATACATGCATACACATATACATGCATACACACATACAACACACACATATACACACAACCACACACACCACACATACATGTATGTACATACACACACACCACACACACCACACACAACATACATATGCACACATACACACATTACACACACATGCACACACATAAACACACACCACACACATACACATATACATACAACACATATATTCACAACACACACATACACACACAACATATAGACACATATCACACCACACACACATACCACACACATACAACATATACACACACAATACATATACACACATACTACACACATACACATGCACACATACCACATACACATATACATACACAGCACACACATATATACACATATACATACATATACATAATACTCACACAGACTACACACACACACACACACACACACAAATATGTACACCTCAGGAGGGGGTGGAAGGGAGAGAGGGGGAGGGAGAGGGAGAGGGAGATTTTCTTTTTTTTTTTTTTTAAATTTATTCATTTATTATATATAAGTACACTGTCACTGTCTTCAGACACACCAAAAGAGGGCATCAGATCTCATTACAGATGGTTGTGAGCCACCATGTGGTTGCTGGGAATTGAACTCAGGACCTCTGGAAGAGCAGTCAGTGCTCTTAACCGTTGAGCCATCTCTCCAGCCCCCAAATTTTTTTTACCTTCTTTTTTTTTTTTTTTTTTTTTCCAGAGCTGGGGACCGAACCCAGGGCCTTGCGGTTGCTAGGCAAGTGCTCTACCACTGAGCCAAATCCCCAACCCCGGGAGATTTTCAAGAATGTATACTTGACAAAGATATCATGACTGGAGATCAGTGCAAATCACAGCGGCTGGTGCCGGGGGCAATTCCACAGCAATTTGAGAAAATATTCAAATTTACATTGTAATTTTTAAATTTCGACCAAATAGTGAGATCCAAGTTAAGGATGTTTTAAAGGTTTTTGTTTTGCGATGCTGTCTCAAAAGCCAGAGATTCTTGGCACAGCTGACTGCGGCTCTGTCTCTGGCCAGGACCTGTGTGAAGGAGCCTGTGCCTGCAGCTTTCATCTCTACAAATCAGGTGAGTGAAAACTGTTCCAAGATGAGTGTGTGTGTGTGTGTGTGTGTGTGTGTGTGTGTGTGTGTGTGTGTGTGTGTGGTTGTTGTTGCTGTTGGAATCAAACCCAGGCCTCGCGCATGACAAACGCTGCTGTGTCACTGAGATACAGCCCCAGGCCACGGCTGGCTTTCACAGTTTTCTCTGTGAGTGTGTTTGCGTATGCACACACAGGACAGAGGGTGGCTCGAGGTGTCTTCTGCTCTCACCTCCACCTTACTGTTTAAAGCTGAGTCTCTC
Organism: Rattus norvegicus; assembly: GCF_021556685.1. Taxonomy (NCBI): domain Eukaryota; kingdom Metazoa; phylum Chordata; class Mammalia; order Rodentia; family Muridae; genus Rattus; species Rattus norvegicus. The sequence continues at coordinate 38,763,816 of NC_141545.1, forward strand.
AGCTACACTGGCTGCCCCACAAGCCCCAGGGATCCACTTCTCTCTGCCTCCCCGGGGCTGGGGTTACAGGCACACAGTAGGTGCTGGGGAATCTGAACCCAGCCCCTCAGGCTTGCAGAGAGAGGACTTTACCCACTGAGCCATCTCTCCTTAGCCTGGGAATTCACTGTTCTCTTGGGAAACCAAGCATTTCTCTGATGTGCCTTACTGACTCGCGGTGTGTCCGTCTCGTGGTTGTTGTTTGCACGTCCTGTCACCATGGTCGAGGTGTTCATGGGAACACCCTGGCTCTTTGGAGGGCGCCAACACCTGTACTGCTTGGCTTTGGCCCCCTATCTGCATAGACTGGGCTGATTTTGTTGGCACCGCTCCACCCAAGGTCAGGGAGGAGTTCCCCAGCCTTCTTTCTCTTATTAATAAATGTCCTCTACTGTCTCAAGTCAGATGTGCCCCCAGCTCCATACCTTGAGACTTGTGAAATAGTGTGGTTTAATGGTTTTATGGGATACATTTAACTTTTGGGGGGCAGAGGATCGGGGTTGAACGGAGTCTCTCTATGTAGCCCTGGTTGGCCTCAAACTCTCTCTGTAGACCAGGCTATCTTAGAACTCACAGAGATCCACCTGCCTCTGCCTCCTGTTGGGATTAAACGTGTGAGCCACCCCACACTGGGGCACACTGACCTCATCTATAACTTACTTGGCCATGATGGTGGCAGAAAGCAGGGACAGATTGACTATGCCACAGTGATTTGTAGCTCATGGCCAACAGACGCAGTCCTGGAAGGAGACTCTTCCAACTGTCCATGGGGGTACCTCTGCTCTTCCAAAGGTCACTGAGGGCTTTTCCGATGGATCCTAGGCCAAAGGCATTTCCATGAGGCCTGAGCTTTCCATCTGGAGGTTGTCCACTCTTCCAGAGCTGAAGTTGTGGGGGTGGGGACCATTCTGGCATTCCAGCAGACCTTCACAGGACTGGCAGACGTGTGAGGTCAGGGACATGGTACAACAGCATGCCTGGGGACAGCCAGGGACAGCCCTTCACAAGGACACCAAGTCCCCAGCTTGAGCTCATGGATATCTGGGCCTGGCTGAGAAGCGTTCAGTGGAGACCAGCTCTGAGCCCAGCAGGAACAGCCTCAAACGTCTGACCCTGGAAGCTCTCACGTGAGTGTGACTTGAATTTTTTTCAAACCATACTTTTAATGACGGTTCTTAAATGCTCTAACCTCCCTTGAAACCCACCACCCACCAGAGGTAGTGGGAAAAAGAAAGAATGTGGGGGAAGTGGACCTGTTTAGAAAGGTTCTTTGGAGCAACTCCCATCCGTGTTGTTTAGAAACCAGCGGTTTGGGCTGGAGAGATGGCTCAGAGGTTAAGAGCGCTGTCTGCTCTTCCAGAGGTCCTGAGTTCAATTCCCAGCAACCACATGGTGGCTCACAACCACTTATAATCAGGTCTGGTGCCCTCTTCTGGCCTGCAGGAATACACGCAGGCAGAAAGCTGTATGATGTATACATAATAAATAAATAAATTAAAAAAAAAAAAAAAGAAACCAGCGGTTTAGTTCACAGGTTAGTGGGCAGCGGCAGCTTGACCCACTCGCAAATGCCTCACGGACACACCGGCAGTCCGGTTAGAGTTGGGTTAGCAACAGTGGTGCCATGACCTAGCAGAGACAGCCAGGCCTCAGCCTTGGCTGGTGTCAGCAGGAGGGACCAACAGGAGCACCAGGAGAAGTTCTCAGCTGTGCCTCTCTCAGGGAAGTGAAGATTACCAAAGACTTGAGACCCACAAGCATTGCACAGCTAGCTGTACCAGTAAGCCAAGCTCTGTCTCCGTCACTCTGTGGAGTCTGATTTATACCCTCCAAACATCCAATGTCCTCTACATGCCTTGCCTTAGCCCAGGACTCACCTCAACATGTGCATCCGATCAGCCCAAGTTCACAAAATGCAGCACACCCACAGAAGTCTTTTGGTTTCTCTCCATGGAGTCCTAACAACTGCAGCTCAACTACGCAATGTAAGGCAGACCGATACATGCGTGTCATGAGCAAAAAAACCTCATTGTGTGTCCTTTCACATGCTTGCTTTAGCAGAACATCCTCTCTCCCGTGTCTGCCTGAGCCTTTCACACCTACATCCACTTTAACGGAACGTTCCTTCCCGTGCTTGCCCCAGCAAAACGCCATCCAACCAACTTCCCAAAGAACCCTCGAGTTTCTACTTCAGGGAAGGGCTGCAGTATTGGTGACATGTGGCAGAAACGAAATGTGCCCGGTCCCCGCTATGGGACCGTGAGTCACGAGGAGCCTTCTGGAGGCCTTAGTCTTGGTTCACCTAAGGATGCTTACAGCGAGGACAGTGATGTAAGGAGGGAGGAGGCTCAGGTAAATGTGTTCCTCATGGCTGCTGCAACAGAGACTGGAGCCGACCGGCCAGGTGCCTGTGTCCAGCCTGAATCCCACGACAGTTTCTATCTAGTCATCTAATGTGACACATCCCCTTGTGTTAGCATGGCCGACTGAGGCTCGTCAGTATCCTCCTGGGCACTAAACCCCAGGTGGCCCTGAGCAGCCACTGGACACTACTTAGTTTCGTAAATAAGGAGAAAGACACCCAGACAGGACGAAGGACCTTTCTACAGTCACGCTCACTTGGTGACACAGGTAGGTCTGGCTTGGTACGGGGAGAACAAGGACATGAGCCCAGTGCCTTTGGGTAAACCTGCTAAGTAGTCAAAATTTAAAGAGTTAGAAGAGATGAGGTTTGATTCGTTTGCATTAACTATTGTGCATGTGTGTGGGGCAAGTGGGCATGCGTAGACATAGAGGTCGGAGGACGATTATGGGAAGGTGATTCTCTCTCTTCCCCCGTGGGTTATGGGAATGAATTCGGGTCTCCAGGTCTGCACAGCAAACACTCTTTTTCTTTTTTCAGAGCTGAGGACCGAACCCAGGGCCTTGCACTTGCTAGGCAAGCGCTCTACCACTGAGCTAAATCCCCAACCCCTACCGAAAACACTTTTAAACACTGAGCCATCTGCCCAGAGCTAGGTTCCTTTCAGAAATAGGAATCTGGGGTCAGCCCATCCAAACCTTCCTGGCTCACCAGAGAGTCGGCAAAGCAAGCTGTTTCTTTTTTTTTCTTTTTTCTATTTTTTGGAGCTGGGGACCGAACTCAGGGCCTTGCGCTTGCTAGGCAAGTGCTCTACCACTGAGCTAAATCCCCAACCCCACAAAGCAAGCTGTTAATGGGGTTGTCTACAGTCTTGACATTTCCTGAGTCAGAAACCTGTATGTGTCTCACACCTATGACCCCATCTCACCTGCCCCGCAGCTACTCGAGGCTGCCAGGGACCAGGATGGACGTCTCAGCAGTTCCGTGTCAGACTCTCAGGTGTGAATGTCTGCAAGTACGTGTGTGGGGACAAGAGGAGGACATGGGGTGTCTCTCTATCACTCTACCATATTCCCTTGAGACGGGGTCTTTAATTGAACTTGGAGCCAGGCTGGTGCCCAGCAAGACCCAACCATTCTCCTGTCCTCAGCTCCCGTGGCACAGATGTTATGGGCACACTCATCTTTTTACGTGGGTGCTGGGGATTTGAACTTAGGTCTTCATGGTGTAACCAGTACTCTTACCATTGAGCCACCTCCTGAGGGCTTCCACCCTAAATGAAGTCACAAGGCTTGAACTTGAAACGGGGAGTTGAGGGAAGCAACTAATTACCATTGCAGACTGAATACAAACAAAGGCTCCCAGAATGCACCCTGATGCAGAGAACCAAGGCAAGTCAGTCATCCACCAGCAAAACTCCAGCTGTACTAACCCTTAAACTTCCTATGAACCCTAAACAATACGGAAGCAGCTTGCTCCTCTCCCCATGGACTGTCCCCCTGTCCTCAAGCCTCCCCTACCACATGCTACCCTGACCTCCAGCCAATGCAGGCTCGGGGCCAATACTGTGTTCTTTGTTCCCAACTTTGATTCTACAAATGCTCTGGTTCCCAGGTACGGCAGCCACCTTCAGCAGCCACCTCTGATTCTCTTCTACAAGGGTTCAAAGTGTCAAGAAGCTGGGATTCACCATGGTACCGCCCTGGCAGGCAATGGTGCTCCTGTGAGCTGCACTCACACCACACACACTCAGAGTCTCATTCCTTACCATACCCCACCCTAACTAGGGTGCTCTCACAAAGCTACGCTCTTCACAAAGGTCAGCCTTAGCCAAGGCTACCCCAAGCCCCAGATATCTTCAGGCTAAGCACATTCCTCCCCAGCAGCCCAATCCTCCCTTCTTACATAGATTCTGTGTGGGAGGAAAAAGAACCCTCAAATCCATTCACCCCTCAGCAAAGAGTCAGGAAAATTCAAGTCTGGGTCCTCCTCCTCATTGCCTGTTGACTCAGAAGCTTCCCTGGCCCCATGTGGATGGACAACATGTTGTTCTCTCCCTCATCTCCGGTAAGATGCTGGCAAAGACAGGAAAGACATCATCATCACTCTGGTCACCATCACTGTCACGAATGCCATCATCACCACCACCATCAGCATCAGTATCAGCAGCAGCACCACCACCATCAGCATCATCATCAGCATCACCACCACCACCATCAGCATCATCATCAGCATCACCACCACCACCATCAGCATCACCACCACCATCAACATCATTTTTGTGGTCATCATCGTCATTGTCGCCATCGTTGTCAATGAACATCTCCTTCATCACCAGCAATAGCAGCACCATCCTCAACCTCAACACCACTCCCACCATCGCCATCATCACCACCACCACTATCACCACCACCACCACCACCACCATCATCATCACCATCACCATCACCATGGTCATTGCCATCCCCACAAATGTCACTCTAAACCGTGTAACTGCTCTAAGTGAACGGAGCCCAGAGCTGACAGAGTTCCTTTTCGGGTCTCCTATCGTGGATCCTCTGACTAATTAATTCCCTGTGCTCCACTCCAAGGCAAAGGCCACATTTGGGGGCAAAAGCTCCAGACACTGAACCTCCACTCACCAGAAGTCTCTGGGGACTCACTGTGCCACCTGCTTGTCCCCAGCTGTGGAGGGGACTCATCTACCTCCCATCCGCACCATCACTCGTCATTCAGGGGTGGCTCCTGCCCACTCACACTCACACTCACACTCACAGCTCCGCAAGCTGTGCACTAACCCTTGTGTATTGTCTGTCACCTCCCCCGTCCCTGACAAGCCAGCTCCACTTAGCCACGCTTCTCCCAAGAGGCCGATGTGGGTGAGCACAGCCAGCAGGAGGCCCCTGCTCCACCGATGGCCCTATGTGGACTGGGGTGAAATTCATCGGAGCACTCAATGTGAATGGCTTTCTTGATAAAGCTGGGCCCGGGTCTCTGGGTTCCAGCCTCTGTCTTAATAAAGGAACATGGGAAAGACCAAAGAGGGTGGCGTGTGTGTGTGTGTGTGTGTGTGTGTGTGTGTGTGTGTGTGTGTGTGAGGGCCTCAGCTTCCCGACATTCCCCACCCCCAACCCCATCCCTCACCCCGGGCAAGAAGGCGGGGCTTGGGCCAATGACCTACAGTGAGGATGGAGAGAAGGTTGGTTCCCTTTTCAGAAGAATAAAAACACTGGGCTCCAAGCAGGTTAGAAAGCTGCAAATGCTCTCAACCAACTTATAAGGGAAGGGACCTGTGACAGACAGAGGCACAGTACACCCTCTACCTGGGGTGGTGTCCTGGTTCCGATGTCATCCTGTTTCTGTTTTTCCTGTGTGTATGAGTGTGTGTGTGTGTGTGTGTGTGTGTGTGTGTGTGTCTGTGTTTGTATGTGTGTGTGTTTGTCTGTGTTTGTTGTGTCTGTGCATGTATGCGTGTATCTTTGTGTGTGTGTACGTGTCTGTGTTTATCTCTGTGTGCACACACGTGCGAGTCTGTGTGTGTGTGTGTGCTTTGCATGTCGGTGGGCATGTGTCTATCTGTGCGTGTGTCTCTGTGTGTGTGTTTTCTAGTGTATTCATGTGCATGCCTGTGGGTATGCATGTTCTCAATCACTCTTTCCCTTAGTTTCTGGAACAGGGTTTCCTTTCATGTTGAACCTGGAGCTCACTGACCTAGCCTTGGGTAGCACCAACACCTAGCACCCTCTGCTGGTCTGTAAAACACTTAATGAGACTCCATACCTTTTTTTTTTTTTTTTTCTTTTTCTTTTTTTCGGAGCTGGGGACTGAACCCAGGGCCTTGCGTTTGCTAGGCAAGCGCTCTACCACTGAGCTAAATCCCCAACCCCCCATACCTTTTTTTTTTAGTTTCCTGTAGTGTATATAATTGTAAGATTTTTAAGAAGTGTTTTCTGGGTCAGAAGAGAAGGTTCAGTGCTTAAGAGCACTTGTTGCCCTTGTAGAGGACCGAGTTTAGCACCCAGCATCCACTGGGTGGCACACAATTGCCTGTAACTCCATTTCCAGGGAATCTGGCTCCCTCTTCTGGCCTCCAAAGTCACTGCAAGCACAATGTGCACATAAATGTACCACACAAAAAGAAAGATCAATTAAATCCTTGAGGAGAAAGAATTTTAGCTGAGAGGGAGGAGGAGGAGAGAGAGGGGGGAGGACTGAAGACAGCAGGGAGAACCCCTGCATGGCAGGGCTGGGACCAGTGACACGTTCATTCCTTGACTTTCTCTTTAATCCTGGTCATACAACACTCCCAGTAGGACTGAAGTCAAAGCTATCCCTAGTAAGTCTTTGAAGATGTCTTTTTCTTATTCATTCTAGGCTCACGCCACTGGGAAAAATGCCCCTGAAGACATCCACCCAATTCAGGAGCCTGCTGCATATGCAGGATGATTGAAAATAGTGACGGGAGGACCTGGACGGATGGCTCGTTCAGGAATGTGCTTGCCATGCATGAGTTTGGATCCCCAGAGCCCGTCTTGAAAACTACCACCACCAACAACAACAAACAAAGAAACCAACCAACCAAAACGGAAAACAAAATAAGGGAGCCAGGTGGTGGTGCCACACGCCTTTGATCCCAGCACTTGGAAGGGAGAGGCAGGTGGATCTCTGTGAGTTCGAGGCCAGCCTGGTCTACAGAGTGAGCTCCAGGACGGTCAGGCTACAAAATGAAACCTTGTCTGGAAAAACAAAAACAAAAACAAAAACAAAAACAAAAACAAAAACCAGGAGACCAGGGGAGGTAGAAACATCAGACCCCTGGGGCTTGCTGGTCAGCCAGCCTAGCCTACTTGGTGAGTTTCAGATCCATGAGAGATTTTGCATCTCAGGAAAACAGAGTGGGCGGCACCTGAGGAAAGCCACCCAAAGTTGACCTTTGGCTCCCACAGGTGCACAAAGAAAGGGAGGAGAGGGTGGTGTCGGACAATAAGCATCGTTACAGGTAAATGCTTGGTTTAACATGCGTGAGGGCTGTGTGTAAGTCATGTGCCATGTGTGGAGGTTGGTTCTTTCCGTCTAGCCTGCCGGTTCCAGCATTTGAACTCTGGTCCTAGGGATTGGCGGCAGGCACTCTCACCCACTGAGCCATCTTGCTGTTCTTACTACATGTAAATTCTTGCTGGCAACTCCCAGAGTGGGGCACAGCTCAGGATGCTTATGTGGGGTCATGTGCTAGTGTAGAACTAGAGTTTCATAAAGGTTACTCATTGTCAGAGTTCAGATGTGCAGGGCCGGACGTGCCTGAGGGAGAGCCAGAGACAGGACTTGCCAAACCAGCTATCAGCCCCAAGGACACTGATCATCTGTAGCTACCCCCTCCCCTTCCTTCACCCCCCTGAGTGAGATGAGCCACCCTACCTGCCTGCCGAGCTGCTGGAGAGCACGTACTCCTTGCTGATGTAATTTCGCGCCGAAAGTAACTGTGCACCATTTGAATTGACCAATCATGTGTAACCGCACAAATGCCCCTAACCTCCCCTATATAAACCCCCAAGTTTGGAGGCTCGGGGTTGATTCCTCTGTCTCCTGTGTGAGATACGTGTCGATCCGGGATCCCGCTAAGACCCGGGATCTCGTTAATAAAAGCTACCTCTTGCTGTTACATCAAGAATGGCTACTCGTGATTCCTGGGGGCACCCCACCCCACAATCGGAGCGAGAGACGAGGCTCCCTGTTTAGGGGTACGCTCTTTCACTAGGAGAGGATGTCCCCGATCCAGCTGGGGTCCCAGGTTCCCATCCACATGGCCCTGTGCCACCAGGTTGGTCCTTTGTCTTCTGGTCACTGAACCCTGTCCCAGAGGAGCCTCACATCCTGTAACCTGCATGCTCTCCATAGAAACTAGTTTCGTTGGATTTGGCCCACCAGTTCCACATCAGAACTAGAGATGCTGATTCGAAAATAGCTGAAACTGTTGTTTAAAAAAAAAAAAAAAGCTATAAGGCCTGTCAATTGACTAATGTAGTTACCAATGAAAAGAACCCTGTACTCAATACCAGAGGCTTTGGGGCGGAAGAAAAGGTTCTCCGAAAGCTTCGGTTCTCATTAAAACAAACAAATAAGAGATTTAAACTCAAGGAGATGGATCTTTCCCTGACAATGTGGAACAAAAGAAGGCAGCAGGAGCCAGCCTGAAGTTCAGATCGTACCCACAAGGCAAAGCGTGAATTAACCAATTAAAAAAAAAAAAAAAAAAAAAAAGAAGTGCCTCGACAGCCCTGAATTTCCCAGGAAAATGCTTCCAACTGTGACCCTGGCTTGAGTTGCAGCGTTGAAAGCTGCAGGCCTGTTTATGAAGTCGAGATGCGCATACTGATGACCGGGGGAATCTGTGCTGTGCTACCCTGAGGAGTCAGGGAGGGGCTGCGAGTCACAGCCAGAGGCCGGAGGCCAAAAGGGACCTTAGAGCTCTTATTCCAAGAGACCGAGAGGCCGCAAGGTAGCTGGGGTGGAGGGCAGCGGCACTGGACTATAAACTGCCGGAAGTCCCAGAAGCAGATAAACCGAGACACTTAGACTCAGCCCCTGGGTGAAGCTAAGCGGAACCAAGCGGCGGTTTCTAGGTAGCGGATGGAAAGATGCCTGAGGACTCTGAGGCAACAACAGGATGCCCTCCTCCTCCGGCATATCCTCTCAGCTTCTCAGCCCCACGGGGATTTTAGACAAAGATTAGAAGAGGAGAAATAAAAGCAGCGGAGATTCAAACAGGGGGAGGGAGGGCTGGACGGATCACAATCCCCGCACAGTGGGGACCGTGGGTATTCAGGTTTGTCTGACGATCTCTGGAAGCCAGTGCAAGCGTGGAAGGAGTCTGCTCAGAGTCGCCGACCGTGGAAGCACATCCCGGACCAGACAAGATGAGTTGATGGCTTAGGGTGGGCAGAGTTCCCGCAATGACACGAGTGAGAATGTCAAGGCTGATGTCCCCAAAGCGCAGGAGAGGTGACACAGAGTGTTTCTGTGGGGACAGTGCTGCTGAGTCTGAAAGACCCCCGAAGGGAGCCCCCCACTCAAGTCTCGGGAAAGACGCGCACCCAGTAGGACACAGACACCGACCTGCTGCAATCACACGAGGAAGATTTATTGTAAGCGAGATGAAACGAGAGCTCAGGCCAGCATGCTGGGGTCGAGACTCATACGCCACACAAGGAGTAGAGGAGTTCGACCCCGACCTGAATTTTCACAGAGCTTATAAAGGAAAAAACCACAAACCAGGGGGATCAAGAGGGAGGGAGGAGGGGAATTCCAAAACCACAAACTGCCCATACATTTAGGTCATATGCTAGTCATGTGTAACACTAGGCAACACACCCAGGACTTTGTGACATTGTGATTAGGGGTAGTGACATTTTCAGGGCCATTGGACCATTGTGGCCGGAGGCTATGGGTCATTGTGGCTGTTCCAGGAAACTTTTCATGCAAGAATGTTCCGGGAACCATTGTACAGCAAGGGAGGGGTGAAAAGTTCATGTTCTCACAGACCCTACTTCTTTTTTTTTGGGTAGCTAGGCGGCTTATTATTAATTTTTAATCCTTCATTCCCCACTTCTTCTTTTTTTGTTAATAGTTCTAATCCTAGAACTTCATGGAGAACTCAGCTTCATCTAGCATAACAGCTTGGTATTGTAGTCTTAACATGAGGATTCTAACCTGGACACTATCCAAGCCTATCCACCAAGGTCATGACTAGCTTTTAGAACTTCTAAGCTTATACGGACTGTGATCCCTGAGGCACAGTCCCAAGAAGTGTTAAGAGTACTAACATATGCAATGTTACATCATTTGTAATGGAAATCAAGCCTATCCCACACCTATCTTGATAGAACCCAGGACAAACATGATTGAATTTCCCTCTAGGTCCCAGCTCTCAGCCCCAACAGCTAGTACACGGCTGGTGAGGGCTGAGAATTGACAGCTGTCAGGGTGGTCAGCAGCACCAGGTACGGTCCTTTCCAGCGAGGCTCGAGTGTCTGGACTCAGTGTAGCTGCAACCTGGAACTGATGGGATGTCTCAGGGGTCTCCGGGGCATAGGCTGCTGTCAGCTGTGAGCAGATTTCTTTCTGTATCACCTGTAGGTCTTTTAGCCTGGCACACAAATCATTATTACTATGGCACTATGACATGTTGGTTCAGTAACATCATCTAATACAGTCAGGGGGGCTGAGGCCCCATATAAGATCTCAAAGGGGGTAAGGCTGAATCTGGAAGGGTATTTCTTGCTCTGAAGAGAGCAAGAGGGAAGGAGTGTCACCCAGTCTGTGCCAGTCTCCATGGTTAATTTGGTCAGGGTCTCTTTTAGAGTTCTATTTATTTACCCTACCTGTCCTGAACTTTGAGGTCTGTAAATACAATGTAATTTCCAATTGACCTCTAAATACTTGGCCACACCCTGGCTTACCTTGGCAACGAAAGTAGGGCCAGTTGTCTGACCAGATTACCTTGGGCATTCCAAATCGGAGGAAGATTTCTTCCAGTATCTTCTTGATGATTGCAGAGGCCGTCTCTTGTTTGGTGAGGAAAGCTTCTATCTATTCCTGAAAAAGTATCTACAAGCACTAGGAGATACTTGTGATTATATTTTTCTGGTTTTATCTCAGTGAAGTTCACTTCGACTTTTCACCAAACTCTCTAGGTCTCTTTGCCCTGTTTGCTTGTTAAGCATTCACTTATTGACATACCTTATACTTTCTACTGTCTCTCTGGCTAAAATCTTAAAGTCTATTACATACACTTAACTACTTGGACAAACTTTTTATCTCCTAAATGAGTCCATTTCTGTATTTGGCAAAGTGAGTCTTTTCTTTGTTCTCTGGGGAGTATAGCTTTCCCCTCAATGTGCCATTGTCCTTTATCTTTTAAGCAATTTGGGCCTTTTCTAAGTGAGGCCATCCCTTAGTCCGATCCCAGTTCCCAGTGGCTGTCTCTTGCAGGCCTGCAACCAGGATGGGCTCCTGCATAACCATTTTTCGAGCCACTTTATCTGCTTCGTTATTGCCCCATGTCACTGAATCTCTTCCCTCCTGATATCCTGAGCAATGAATAGTACTCACAGTTGTTGGCTTCACCAGGGCATCCAAGAGATGGTAAAGGCATCTGCAGTGCTGATGTACTGGGGGGGGTAGAGGTTCAGCCATCCCAGATGACATTGTGTTGTCCACCATGGCAGCACCCACTTGTCTCTGACCTTCATTCATGAAGAGAACTGTTCCCGTCTGTGGACAAGGTCCTCGGCTTTCAGCAGGGGTCAATCAGCCAGTCGCAGAGGTCTTTCCTCCACCCATGGGCTTCTGCCAGTGCTTGACACTCGTGCTGTGGTGGCTCCAGGTCAGGATTGGGCAGCAAGGTGACCAGATTGCCCCCAACAGGTGGAGAATCTAGTCCATGGCAGCTGACCAGTGGTCCCATCTTTTGGGACACTCTATTCAAAGGCAGAACATCAGCCACTCTATCACAGTTTAAGTCCTGGATTGGGTGATAATTGTTAGTGCCCGGCTGGCAGGAGTGATGTGTTCCAGGCAGATCAGGACAAAGTCACACATCTCCCAGCATCAGGTACTGGTGCACTGAGACCTCTTAAGCTCCACATACACAGTCTGTAGATATGCATACACATGGCCTCACCCAGCCATTTCAGCCCACGCAAGCCATTTTGGAGAGCAATTTTCTCATGAGCAAGGGATAGGGGCAGTCAGGGATGACTATGAACTAGTGGGTTACCCGGCCCACGCCAAGGTCCACTGTTCTTCGGGCAGTCCATAAGTATTGTTTGTTGCCAGTAGGCCCCTGTACCCAAGGTCTTTGGATATTGGCCCACTGGAGGGGGGCATAGGAGCACAGAGCATTGGGTCCCTGCATCCACACTTCCCTTCTATCTCTGTACATAGCCAGCACTCTAGGACCAAGAGGCTCTCCAGTGTCCCCTCTTGTTCTTTCTGGGGCAGTCCCTGACCCAGTGTCTTTTTTTTTTTTCTTTGCATTAGGCACACTGATCTTTAGCCAGGAATTCTCTTCTGTTGCCAGGTACTGTCTTCCTAGGTTCCCTAACTACTGTGGCCAGTATATGTTCCTCTCTTGTCTTTTATCTCTCTTTAGCTCTCTAATTTCCTCTTCTTTTAGTCTCTTTTCTTCCCTAGCTTCCTGCACTCTTTACCTCTTTCTTTCTTTCTTTCTTTCTTTCTTTCTTTCTTTCTTTCTTTTTTTTTCTGTCTCTCTGCATCTTCTTCTACAGCTATTAGGTGCTGTCCACTTTTCTGCACAGACCCTGAACCATGCATCAACTTACAATAACTCTCTCAGCGACTTAGCTTAACCCTTCAAGTTTCTGTAACTTTCTCTTCATATCTTTTCCTTATCTTAGCCAGATTGGTGGGGCATTTTCCAGCCCCTAGGAGACCCACCCTTGGAGCCTGGGGGCAGACCTGGAGCACTCCCTACCTTCAGGGGTATGAAGAGAGCAGGCAGAAGTGAGGGCCTTCTATGCGTGTCTGGAACATTTTTTTCTGGTCTCCAGTAGGATTCCGTCTTTCCTCAGTGGTAAAGAAGACCTGTAACAGTTACTAACAAGCATATCAAATGGGATGGTGAGAAAACAAGAGAATCTTGAGAATAGAGTCTACCGAAGAGGGCAAACAGCATTTAGTCACACAGCTAAACCAGGAGGCCTTTCTTGGAACAAAAAGGCCATTGTCAGTGTCAGCTCCATGGCTTTGCCTCTCAAGAGAACCAGCCTCCAAATGACACTAGGCTTCTAGTAACAACTAATAACAAAAGGATGGAGAGATGGTTAGAACCTGGGTGCTAGATGCCAGGGGGCTGATAAAAGAATTGTAACCAGTTCACCTGGGGCTATCAGGACCTCAGTAGTAGCCCTTTACCAAACTGTCTCACTGGGTTTAAAGGGGCCAAGGAAAAGAAAACATTAATCCTGACCTTGGCTACCGCCAAGTAATTTAGTGCTGGAGACTGACTCCTCCCTTGGAATAAAGACAGCAGATAAGGCAGGCTTCCTTAAAGAACTTCTCTAAATGAGTGCTCTACTGTGAGCAAATGTCAGAAATTCCTTTCCTATTCTTGTTTTCCTTATAGCCCCACCTAGCTCTCAGCCTTTTTAGATTATTCTTCCTGTAGCATTTCTAACACAGCCTGTCCCTTTTTTATAGCCTATTAACAGTATTTCTGATCTTTTAGGCAGCTACGCACTAAGTGTCATACCGGCTGAAACTCCGCCTTTAAGATTCTTTGCTCCCAAGCAAAATTTAAATCCTTTTCCAGCTTATCTCAGCTGTCCACCATGAGATTCCCAGAGATCGCGAACCAAGGTGTAGTAATTCACTAAGAAATCTCTCTATAGTGTTTCTTTTTACCTTAAGCCTTTTCCTTTTAAACAGCTCCTGAAGAGCCAGAAAAATTGGGTGAGACTTGAGAAGTCCCCATGCTCGCTGCAGCAGCTCCGCAGCTAATTTCGCTCCCCTCTACTGTGTGCTGCGAGCACAAGCACAGATAAAACACTATTTTAAAAATTAACTTTGGCTATCAACCAACACACCGCCACTAGAGCGGGGTCCATAAGATTAAGTTTCTTACTAAGCATTAAGGGGACCAAGTAAAACTCTTCGATGAACAAAGCAAACAGTTTCATGATTTCAAACACAGTCGTCAGTCCAAGATTTTAAATACGGTCGTCAGTCCAAATTCAAACACGAAACAAAAGTCAAAAAAACACTGGACAATACCACAGAAAACAATCCAGACAAACAAGACCAAGACAAAGCATCCTATAACCAATTTCCACAGATGCCTGGTACCTTCAGTACCTGGCCCAAACTGCAGCTTAACCTTAGCTGCTTCTGGGATACCAAACACAGAAACAGAATACAGACAACAGACACTAACACATCTAAGCACACTTGTCCGTGCCTATACTTAAATAGGCAGCCGAACTCGACCTCCAAAGTCACAGTCAGATCTTTTTGACTGTCCGTTGCCGGGTCCTCCCGACAAAATTCGGCTCGAGGAACGTTTCTCACGCGTCCCAGAGCCAGGACCCAACAAAGGCTGACTCGTGGAACGTCTCTCACGAGTCCCAGAGCCTGCGCGATTGGGGCGTCCCCCGGTGCGCTTTCTAAAAAGGAAAAAAAGAAAGAAAAAGACTATTCGGAGTAGGAATCCTTCATCTACTCACAGGCGCCATTTCGGGGTGGGGAACCTTCTTCCACCCGTGCACAGGGCAGGAAACCTTCTTCTGCCCAGACAGTGCACTAAGACTCTCGTGCACAGGGCAGGAATCCTTCATCTGCCCAGACAGTGCACTAAGACCTTAAACCGGTACCGAAAAACACAGACTACAGGACTTAATTCACACACACTCACACACACGAGCACAAACAAAAGAGAAAAAAGAAAACAAAACCGACGTCGACTTCGTGTCGACCAGAGGCACTGAAACTGATCGGCAGGTCGCAGACCTTGCCTAACAAACCGGTCGTCAAGGAGTAAAGTCTCCTCTGGACCTATCAGATGGGGTTCACCAGGCGTCCCTGGTCCCCCCTTGTCCTCCTGGGACGTCTCCCAGGGCGAACGGACGGTGGGTACCTGGACACGTCTATCCCTATCCACCCCGCTCTCCTTCCTGGAGCGCGGTCTCACTGAGCGTCCGCAAAACCGAAACAGCGATCGCACCAGATTCCCAGACAGAACATAGACACAGACCCAGACACAGCGCTGAGATAAAACAGAGAATCTTACCTCCAAGTGGGTCTAGGACCCCTGGGTGGTCGCGCAGATCCCGGACGAGCCCCCAAATGAAAGACCCCCGAAGGGAGCCCCCCACTCAAGTCTCGGGAAAGACGCGCACCCAGTAGGACACAGACACCGACCTGCTGCAATCACACGAGGAAGATTTATTGTAAGCGAGATGAAACGAGAGCTCAGGCCAGCATGCTGGGGTCGAGACTCATACGCCACACAAGGAGTAGAGGAGTTCGACCCCGACCTGAATTTTCACAGAGCTTATAAAGGAAAAAACCACAAACCAGGGGGATCAAGAGGGAGGGAGGAGGGGAATTCCAAAACCACAAACTGCCCATACATTTAGGTCATATGCTAGTCATGTGTAACACTAGGCAACACACCCAGGACTTTGTGACATTGTGATTAGGGGTAGTGACATTTTCAGGGCCATTGGACCATTGTGGCCGGAGGCTATGGGTCATTGTGGCTGTTCCAGGAAACTTTTCATGCAAGAATGTTCCGGGAACCATTGTACAGCAAGGGAGGGGTGAAAAGTTCATGTTCTCACAGACCCTACTTCTTTTTTTTTGGGTAGCTAGGCGGCTTATTATTAATTTTTAATCCTTCAAGTCCACCCTTGTCTTTTCAATGAAGAGCACAGGGTAAGGTTGAATCCCCTGCAGAAGGTTGGAGAGGTAGCCCAGCCCATTTTCCCTCTCCCTCCCTTCCAGCTTCTCTTGTAGCACAGGCTAGCCTCACACCCAGGCAGCAAAAATGATTGCGTTTCTAATCCCCCTGCTTCTACCTACTGGGATCACAGGCACACAGAGATATGCCGAATCTACGCGGTTAGGGATGAAACCAGGACCTCAGGACTCCTATGCTGGTACTATACCAACGTGGCTCTGTGCACAGCTATGCGTTCATTCTAAAGGGCCATGTGCCACGGTCCCAAGATGCCGTGTTCTTCCCCTTGGAGTGAGCCCCACAGATTCTTCTGCCTTGGCCTCCCCACTGCTGGGATTACAGATGTGTGGGTTCTGGGGACTCAGGTCCTCACGCTTGCATGGCGGTCACACCATCAATCGAGCCAACACCCAACACTCTTGGTCTGTCTTTCTTTCTACAGGGTCTCACTATTTTTTGAGGATGCCCTGGAATTCACAGTGTAGCCCAGGCTGGCCTTGATCCTCCCGGCTCACCCCTCCCTGTGCTGGATTACAGATGGTCAGCCCACCTGGCTCCCCTGACATTGAGGTTCAAGTTTTTCTTCAGAATATGTGATGCCGACTTTGAGGTTCCCTGCAAGCAACACTGGAATGTTCCCGACACCTGCCAAGCCCTGGGATGGTCAGGATCCCCTCCCAAAGCCCTTTCCTGGAATGTCTGAATTGGCTTAAGAAAAGAATTCAAAAGGCTGAACTTGCAAAGCCTGGGGCCAAAGAGAAGCAGGGGAGTGGGGGTTGGGGAGCTGGGTTCCTGTTTGTTCCAGCAATGAAGGGGATGGGAGTGAGGGAACTCAGCAGCTCCCGTTCCTTCCTCAGCTCTGTGATTGGGGGCTGCGGTTACAAAGGTCCAGGCTTCTCCACCCTCCACCCTGTGGACAATGCCTGCAACCTGCTGTATGACCCCAAGGCACAGGGATCTCTCTCAAATGTCTTACATCCTTCTGGACGGTTACAGGTGGTCCTCAAGGTGGAGGCCACATCCAGAACTTGTCCCCTGCTAGTGATGGCATATACTGTGGTCCTGGGGTATCAAAGCACATAAACTGTATTGAATTGACTAACTAGTGAATGTGAGGAGGAGAGCCCCCCTCCCTGTTCTCCTCCTTGCCCTCTCCCTACCCCCTCCCTGCCCCCTCCTTGCCCTCTCCCTACCCCCTCCCTGCCCCCTCCTTGCCCTCTCCCTGCCCCCTCCTTGCCCTCTCCCTGCCCCCCTCCTTGGTCCTAGGACTTCAAAGCACAGAACCTGTACTGAATTAACTAGTGAATGTGAGGAGGAGAGGCCCCTGACCCCCTCCTTCCCCCACTCCCTGCCCCTTCCTATTCCCCTTCCCTTCCCCCTTCCCTGCCCCCTCCTATCCCTCCTCCCTGCCCCCTCCTATGCCCCCTCCTATCCCCCCTTCCTGCCCCCTCCCTCTCCCCTTCTCTGCCCCCTCTCCCTTCTCTGCCCCCCTCCCTGCCCCTCCTTTTCTCCCTCCCTTCCCCCTTCTGTACCCCCTCCTTGCTCCCTTCCCTGCCCCCTCCTTTCCCTGCCCCCTCCCTTCCCTTTCCCCTTTCTTGCCCCCTCCCTTTCCCTTCCCTCTCCCCTTCACTGCCCCTCCCTTCCCCCTTCCCTGCCCCCTCTCTGCTCTCCCTCCCCCCTTCCCTTTTCCCTCCGTCCCCCCTTCCCCTCTCCCTCTCTGACCTTCCTGCTCCCCTCCTTGCCCCCTTCCTGCCCACCTCCCTTCCCCCTTCCCTGCCCCCCTCCCTGCCTCCTCCCTCTCCCCCACCCTGCTCCCCTCCTTGTTCCCTCCCTGCTCCCCTCCTTGGCCCCTCCCTGCTCCCCCCTTCCCCCCTCCCTGCCCCCATTTGTTTGGAGTTTTCCTAGTTATCAGCACAGGATGTGAAAGCCCACAGGTACAGTCTCATCCTCACACTCATACATATTACGAATGCAGGGCTATGCTTCAAAATACCTCCTAGGCTGCCAAGAGACTACTATTGTCTAGTATAAAGATGTCTGAAATGATCCTGTAAAAAAAAAAAAAAAAAAAAAAAAGTCAGCATCACACAAGGGAGATGGCTCAGACAGTCCGGTCCCTACCACGCAAGCAGGAGGACCTGAGGTCACACTTCAGCACCTGTGTAAAGAGCCAGGCTCAAGGCCAGACACAGTGGCAAACGCCTATAATCCCAGGACTGGGGGCGCGGAGGCAGGTGAATCTCTCTCTCTTTTTTTTTTTTTTCTTTTTTTCGGAGCTGGGGACCGAACCCAGGGCCTTGCGCTTGCTAGGCAAGTGCTCTACCGTTGAGCTAAATCCCCAACCCCTGCAGGTGAATCTCTTAAGTTTGAGGCCAGCCTGGTCCAGCAAGCTTCAGGTCCCAGTGAGAGACCGCTTAGAAAACAAGCAGGACAGCAAGGAGAGACACCCAAGGCCAAGGTTAATCTCTGTGGGCCATACATATGTGTAAAGTCTGTGTCCTGTGAGGCGAGACGGATTAAAAAAACTAGAATTGTCAGAATCGAGGGAAAGCTCCTGGGTTCTGATGAAGTCAAGGAGGAGGAGGAGGAGGAGGAGAAAAAAGAAGAGAAAAAGATGAGGAGGAGAGGTAAGATCCAGATGTGAGGAGCATCTGGAGAAAGCTGAATATGGATGATGTTAGGGGCTTAGAGTTGCACTTCTGAATGTATGGATTTGTGGGAGAAAGCCATTGTTCATTGGAGCAAGCAGTGTGTTTAAGAAGGGTCTAGGGCTTCCGGGAGGGAGCATAGCTCAGAGATGGTTCTTGAAGAGGACCCAGGTTCAATTCCCAGTACCTGCACAGTGGCTCACAACTATCTGTAAAGCCAGTTCTAGGAGATCTTTTGCCCTCTTCTAGCCTTCTTGGGCACCAGGCATTTGATTGATGCACAGACATACAGGCAGGCAAAACACCCATACGTATAACATAGTACATTTTAAATTAAAAACAAAAACAAACAAACGAAAGACAAACAGAAGCACCAGGAGCCGGAGAAATGACTCAATGCTTGAGAGCACTGACTGAACTAACAGAGGACCCTGGTTTGATTCCCACATACTGCCTCCATGTCTCTGAGGGTGTTGCTGTAAAATTATAGATGACGCTCGTCCTGGTCCCTCCAGGTCCCACTCCCGAGGATTCACTCATTCTAGCTGTTTCTCTGTTACCGCTTTCACATATCGTCCCCCTGACTGGTGGTTGTTACCACGCCTGAGACTCACACAGTGCTCCGCAGGCCATGCTAACATGGCCCCACACCATGCTAGCCCCAAGCATTCTATAGCCTCGCCTGGCTTCCTGTCACAGACTCTGTTCACACTCCCAACACCCAGTGAAATCACGACTCAGCAAACTGGAACCCACCAACCAGGTTTATGTGTTAAATGCTCAATGTACAATCCATCCACACAATTAACTTACAACCAATTGCTAATATATAATTGCCCACCTATAATTGATAATATATTGATAATATATAATATACAAAGGCCTACACACAACCAGCCATCCCTTAAGAACTTTCGTAACAACCTGTGAAGGTGCAGAGAGGAATCTTTTTTTTTTTTTTTTCTTTTTTTTTCGGAGCTGGGGACCGAACCCAGGGCCTTGCGGTCGCTAGGCAAGCGCTGTACCGCTGAGCTAAATCCCCAACCCCGGGCTCGTTCTATCTTGTACCTGCCTTTACCTGTATGACATCCTACACAAGGGTACCAGCATGCATGTTGTTCAGATATATACATTCAGAAAAACGCTTATACGCATAAAATTAAAAATCAATACATTGAAAAAGAAGAAGGAGAAAGAGGAGGAGGAAGAAGAGGAAGAAGAGGAGGAAGAAGAAGAGAAGGAGGAGCATTACTTAGGCATGAAGGGGACCGACTGATGGCTACCTATTGCTTTCAAATGGCTGGGCTAATACTACACACACAGATGGCCAGGCCCTAGACAGGTCTCAGAGCAAATACAGTGAGGTGCTAATAACTATTGGCTACAGCTGGGAGACCACGGGGCTCGGTGATCCTTATGATTAAAACTGCTCCCTATAGAGTTCTCAGGATGGCTTCAGTGGGTAAGATCTTTAAGCTCTGTCCTCCTCCCCCTGTCTAACTACCAGGCCACATTCTTCTCCTTCCTCCCAGGGCCACCACCACAGAATTCTCCCCTTCTCCCTTTGGAGGGTGTCTCAAAGAGAGTGGCCAATAATCAGAGTTATGAACAAAGTCAAAAGTAGACCTGAGGCTCACAGCCGATGCCCTTGATGGTTAATGCTACTGAGTCTCAGACTGTAACTCTGGCTGTCCTGAAACTCACAGAGATCCTCCTGCCTCTGCCTTCCAAGTACTGGGATTAACCCACATGATGATTAACTTAGACTGTCAACTTGACAAGACCTAGATTCACTCAAGAAGCAAAGCTCTGGGGATGTATGTGAGGAAATGTCTAGATTGGGTCAACGGAGGAGGAAGACCCACCCTAAATGTGGGCGGCACCAAAACATGGGTTTTGGTCCTGGACTGAACAGAAAGAAAAAAAGTGAGCCAGCACTAGCACTCATTTCTTTATTCCTGACTATGGATGCACGTTGACCAGCTGTCTCGCTTTGTTCTGCTGTCATGCCTTCCCTGTCATGACAGACTGTACCCTCAGCTGAAAGCCATTCCTCCCTTAAGTTGACTTCGTCAGCATTTTGTCACAGTAACAAGAAATGTCACTAATGCAGTGCAGAAGATTTACATTCTCCAGGCCCTCATAGGCTCATATGTTGGAATGCTGGAACAGGTCGCCAGTGGGTGGAACTGTTTAGGAAGGATTAAGAGGTGTGGCCTTGTTGGAGGAGGTGTGTTCCTGGGGTGGGCTTTAAGGTTTCCAAAGCCCACGATTTAAGCCCAGTCTCTCTGTCTCTCTGTGTGTGTCTTTCACAGTGCCACTGTCTCTGTCTTTCTCCCTCCCTCCCTCTCCATCTTTTAGATCAGATGTGAGCTCTCAGCTACAATGCCATACCTGCCTGCCGCCATATTTTTCTGCCATGATGGTTATGGACTAACCATATGAAACTGTAAGCAAGCCCCCAATTAAATGCGTGTGTGTGGGCTGGAGAGATGGCTCAGCGGTTAAGAGCACCTGACTACTCTTCCAGAGGTCCTGAGTTCAATTCCCAGGAACCACATGGTGGCTCACAACCATCTGTAAAGAGATCTGATGCCTTCTTCTGGTGTATCTGAAAACAGCTACAGTGTACTTATATATAATAAATAAATAAATCTTAAAAAAAAATGCGTGTGTGTGTGTGTGTGTGTGTGTGTGTGTGTGTGTATAGGCATTTCTCAACCTGTAGGTCTCAACTTTGGGGGTTGAATAACCCTTTCACAGAGCTCATATAGCAGCTATCCTGAATATCAGTATTTACATTACAACTCATAATAGTAGAAAAATTACAATTATGAAGAAGCAATGACGATAATTCCATGGTTGTGGGGAGGTCACCACAACATGAGGTATTAAAGTGTCACAGTGTTAAGAAGGTTGAGAACCTGGGGTTGGGGATTTAGCTCAGTGGTAGAGTGCTTGCCTAGGAAGCGCAAGGCCCTGGGTTCGGTCCCCAGCTCCGAAAAAAAGAAAAGAAAAAAAAAAGGTTGAGAACTGCTGTTTTATAAGTTGCCTGGATCATGGTGCCTTATCACAGCAATAGAAAAGTATATGACTCCTCTATCTGTCAGTCTCCTCTTCTGTGTCCACTGATTTCCCTGGTCCCTGAGAACAAAATTGAACCAGTCCCATGTCTAGGGTACACACACAGCACGCTGTGTTCACAGCACCCGTGGCAAATCTGAAGAGAAAATGCAGACTGCTACTCAGGGATCCTGGGGGAAGCATTCCGTCATTCAGCTCTGGGTGTTGTGAGCACTTTCTTTCACATTCCCGTGCCCTGATGCCCCCTGCCAACACACCTCAGAATGGCATTGTGTTCCCAGAACCCAAGTAAAAAGGCAGGAGCACAGTGGTGTGTGTCTGTCTGCTTCTGCGAGTGCATGAGCTTCCAGCACCATAGAAGCAGATCCCAGGTGCCCAGAGGCCACCCAGCCTTCCTAACTGTCTCAGGTCAACAAGCATCTCTCTGTCTCAGAAAATGAAATGGATGGTGCCTTAGAAAAGACATCTGAAGTTTACCTCTGGCCTCCAGGAGCATGTACTTGCATACACATACATGCACCTGCACACGTGTGTGTGCACATGCATGTGTACACAACACACACACACACACACACACACACACACACACACACACACACACACACACACAGCTAATAGAAGCAAGCAAGATAGCTCAGCAGGTAAAGACCCCCTACCACCAAGTCTGAACCCTTGAGTTTGATTCCCTGGAGCCTGCAGGATTGGAAGGAAGAACTTACTCCTACAAGTTGTATTCTGACCTCCACGTAGGGGCCCCTCACCCCTCACCACACACAAAATAGTTGTTTGGTTTTTTTTGTTTTTTTGTTTTTTTTGTTTTTTTGGGGGGGGTTCTTTTTTTCGGAGCTGGGGACCAAACCCAGGGCCTTGCGCTTCCTAGGCAAGCGCTCTACCACTGAGCTAAATCCCCAACCCCACAAAATAGTTGTTAAATAAAAAAAAATAGGCTAATATATTCTAATAAAAGTCCTTGATTCTAGAAAAAGCAGGGCTTTTTCTAGGGAGGGAGATGATGTCCTGTTCCTCTCTGTGGTAAGGGACTAGGAGACCAGTGTTCTGTGAGCTGGGCTAGCCTGCCCCCTGCCTGATGCTTGCTGTAATGATTGTATCCTGTGCTGAGAGAGAGCGAGCACACTATGAATATAAATACCCTTCTGAGGAAGTCTGGCCTTTGGAGCTGTCTGTACAGGAAGTTGTCCTGCCATCTCCTGCATCAGTCACAGGGATGTGTCACAGGGACGCTCCCTTGGGTGATGTTCTGTTTTGCCATGGGAGGAGAGTTTTCTCCCCCCCCCCCACTTCCTCTGCCTTTCCTTTGCAGGAAAGGAGGCCTTTCCTTCCCCATGTCCTCACTCAGCCCCCAAGCTGGCCCCTTGGCTTCTAGGACTAGACACGGTGCCCTGATGCCTCCTGAGACTGGGCCACCTGTTCCTCTTCCACTCCTTGGAGCTTCAGCGAGGACTCTTCCCTCAAAGGCAGGGTTGCAACTCCTGTGTGTGAAGACTATCCATGAGCCTGCAGGTCCCCATGCCACCAGGGCACTTGGGACCCATGCAAGTTCCCATGAGGTGCAAGGCATGGGGCACTCGGGGTGTTATTGGCTTTCCGACTAACATGGTAGGATTTTTTTTTTCACTTAAAATAAACAGAACCCCCTGGTCAGTGAAGACTGCAGGGCATATCATGTGGAAAAGGCCACCATCTTCCAAAATGACCATGCCCAGGGTTGGGACTCAAGCAGCAACTGCTTCTACCTTGTCTGATATGACACTCCATTTTGGGCCTGTGGTACAGCCCAGTGGTGGAGGGTTTTCCTAGACTCTTAGAGACCTTTCCCAGCACTGTGACCAAATCCCTGATGAGAAGCAGCATCAGCTCGGATGCATTTATTCTGGGCTGGGATCGGAGGGTACAGGCCAGCGTGAGGGGAGGCATGGCGTCAGGAGGCAAGCCTGCTTGCTTGTATCCAACACAAAGATGAAGGATAAGAATCCAGACCGCTGTAAAACATCAGGCTTGCCCCGCCCTCAGTGGGCCACCTCTTTGAGAGAGGCCCAAACCTCCCAAAGGTTCCAGTATCCCCAAAACAGGGCAACTGAAGTAGGAACCCAGTATTCAAACATGTGATCCTGTGGGAATGTTTTATATCTAAGCCAGAAAGTCTTGGGTTCTTGTCATAATACTGCAAAACTGTAATACTAAGGAGAAGGGAGGGAGGAGGTAGAGACGGAGGAGGAGGAGGAGGAGGAGGAGGAGGGGGAGGAGAAGGGAGGAGGGTAGAGGAGGTAGAGACTGAGGAAAAGGAGGAGGGGGAGGAGGCGGGGGAGGAGAAGGGAGGAGAGTAGAAGAGGTAGAGATGGGAGAGGAAGAGGAAAAGGAGGTGAGGAGGAAGAGGAGCAAGAGGAGGGGGAAGAGAGGAGGAGGGAGGGGAAGAGGGTGGGAAGGAGAGGGAAGAGGAGGGGCAAGAAAGGAGGAGGAGGGACGGGAGGAGCAGGAGGAAAAGTTGGGAGAGAAGGAATAGGAAAAGGAAAGATGAAGGGGATGGCCCTGTTTCTTCAGAGAATCCATCCGATTTCCCACCACTGGAGTTGGGGGGGTCCCTCATGACCCTGCCAGCATCCCAAAAGCCCAGAGCATGCAGCAGAGCCAAGATGGAACTGGTCCAAATGCTGCTGTCCTTTCTTGGTAGACAGACTGAGCAAGCATCTTCTCTGATCTTAGGAAACATATTACTAGGAAGTGAGCCACTGAATTCTTCCCTTGACCTGGCAACCCACTATCGGGTCAGAAATGGTAGGCAGTGTGAGGGAGGGTTACCACACCATGGTGCAGACAGAATGTGCTGTTTTCCATGGAGAATGAATCAGGCCCGATTTAGAGTACTAGAAGGACACTCTGCTAAGCATGCACCCTACAGAGAAGCTTGTTTTATCCATGCCAAGGATGAGAGGAATGATGTCCGGGGGTTCGGGAGGCCCAGGGGATCCAGAAACACTCAGGAACCACGTGAACTAACATGGGGGAAATTCTGGGAGGAGGAGAACGGAATCTGTGCGTGCTGCCCTCAAAGCAGCCTCACAGGCATGTCTTAAACCAAACTGGTAAGGTTGTTTGTTTGTTTGTTTGTTTGTTTTTGAGACAAGGTCTTCTTATGTAGCCCAGGCTGGCTATGTGTCAGGGGATGACATTGAACTCTCGCCTCTACCTCCCAAGCATTGAGACTACAGGCGTGTACCACCACGTTCGATTTATGAGGTGCTAGCAATGGTACCAAGGGCTTCGTGCATGCTCCACAAGCACTGAGCCGCAGCCCCTGCCTCGGCTTTCTTAGTTTCGTTACTTGACTAAGTGAAATCTGGGGACTGAGCTGGGAAGGGTGCTTATTTCAAAAGGTTCTTCCAGAGCAGCCACTGCCTGGAAGGGTCTACAGATGGACCCCAGGGGTTCACACAGGCCCTCGTGTTCCTGCGGCTGCTCACACAGAGCTCAGTTCCTGGCTGGAGCTGTGAAGACCCAGTAGGGCCTTTTCTTGTCACCCTTCTTTGGGGACCATAATATATAAATAATAGAACTTACCTTGGAGAAGCATCAGCCTCCTCTTGTAGCCACTAAACTCTAGGAGCAGAATGTGGAGGCAAGCTATTGTCTCAAGGTACAGAGGCACCCCACGAATAGCTGTGGCCTGTCCCTTGCTCCCCCTGGTCTGGAGGTCTGGAAAGGAGCACCAGTTCCTCCTTTTCCCCATAGACTAGGAGATGAGCAAGGGCGACAAGGTCATAGCCTGCAGCCTCCCGTTCTCTCTCATCGGTTCTAATACCATCTACAGGAGACCATAGCTTTAAATATTGTTCCTTTCTGAGACAGGGTCTGGATATGTAGCCCAGGTTAGCCTCAAATTCACCATCCTCTTGCCTCAGCTTCTCCAGGGGCCATGATCCAGAAGTGGGCCACATGCCTGCCTTCAGATATTTTTTGTGTTCGTGTATGTGTGCCTGTGTGTGTGTGCATGTGCATGCGTGTGCGTGTGTGTGTGTGTGTGTGTGTGTGTGTGTGTGTGTGTGTGTACAGAGTGCCATAGTATATGTATACAGAGGGCAGCATGCAGGAGTGTGGTCTCTCCTTCCAATATACAGATTTGGGAGACTGAACTCGGGTTGTCAGGCCTGGGAGCAGGAGCCTTTGGCTGCTGAGCCATCTCATCTGCTGCACCATTTTCTCTTAGAGGCAGGGTCTCTCCCAGACCTGAAGCCTGCTGAGTGAGTTAGCCTGACAGGCTAGTGGGTTCCAGGGGTCCTTCTGCCTCTGCCTCTCCCCAACACCGGGATTAAAGAGACGTGCCGCTCTGTCCAACATCTCACACGGAGGCTGAGGATCTAAACCGAGGCCCTCCATGTTTATTCAGCAACTAAACCATTCATTCCCCCATCTGCCTACAAAAGATTTTTAGACCACAACCGATGGTGAGTCACTGAAGCCACACAGCGCAAATGTGGGTAAAGAACTACTCCATATCCCCTCACTGAGTGTTGAAAATCCCCAGCATGCAGTTCCCCCTAGGCTGCCACCGAACGGACTGAAGAGCCTTGAACTCAAGAGCTGACACAGATCCTGAGCTCCGGGACAGCAAACAGCATCTGGCACTCCACGGGAGCTAGCCCAGAGCTCATCCTATGTGACAGTAGACATTAACACCATGACTCAGACAGCACCCACACAGCCTCCTGGAGTTTGGTATCTGTGGCCCCGCACACCTGGTGCACCCCTGCTCTTGGGGAAGCAGGCTGTGAAACCGAAATCAAACAGAAACCCCCAGATCTGAGCAGGCTCATTTCACAGCAGCTTCCTGTGGAGTGACAGTCACGATCTCTTTCAGTGTCACCGCCACCACCCTGTTCACGGCTGCTGCTGGATAAGCCCATAAGGACAGAAATCTTCGTCTCTGTTGCCTGTGTCCGTCCTCAGCCCTGCTGGCAGAACCCAGCTTCAAATATTTGTCAGTTTACTGTGTGTCAGATATTAAAATCCCACTGGGGAGCTGAGATGCCTACGGTAAATGCCAGTGATGCGGACAGGAGACGATGTCGTTTCTGCTCTGGCTTCTGTTGGCCTCTGGCTTGGGGTAAGCTTTGCACTTTAGCAATGGCTCTTAATGTGCCTGAGTCAGCTGTGGTATGGAAACTCCTTCTGCTGGTCTAGAACAAAGGCCTGGAGCAATGGCTGTCTGCCAGGAGTGTGTGTGAGCCCCCGGGGTATGATGGCAATGCCTAGAGATGTTTTTGGTTATCCCTGTTGGGCGTATGCTCCTAATAGGCAGTGAGCAGAGGCTGCTGATGTTGCTAAAAGGTCCTCTGATGATGGGCGCATCCCCGCCAGGGAGCAGTCCAGCTGAAAGCGGTCACAGTGCTCGGCTTGGATAACCGTCGCCTATGTGCATCGGATGAGAGAACCTTTGACCTGCTTTTCCTGTTCTGTTTCGTGGGGAAGACCAAACCCAAACCCAAACCAAACCAAAGCCATTGGAAAGTAAAGCCTCCTCAGTGACTTTCAGGTGACATTACAAGACAGCCAGGTCGGCCATAGGATATAGATTGATTCTCCTGGGAAGGAGGCCTCTGACTACCTCCTGCATCCTCTTCTACTGAATCTGCCAACGGGCTTTTGTAAATTTGTTGTGAATGAGCAGCGTGGGCAGGCATCTGGGTTCCTGTACCCAGGGCCCAGAAATGAATCGGTTCGTTAGGAGAGGTCGCTTATTGAAGAGGGGGTCATATCCATGTCATCCAGGACACTTACTGGGCAATAGCAGGTGGCAGCAGGCAGAGGAGGGTCCCTGTGTGGTTGGAAGGGAGACTGTCTTTTTTTTTTTTTTTTCTTTTTTTTCCGGAGCTGGGGACCGAACCCAGGGCCTCGCGCTTCCTAGGTGAGC
Organism: Rattus norvegicus; assembly: GCF_021556685.1. Lineage (NCBI taxonomy): Eukaryota > Metazoa > Chordata > Mammalia > Rodentia > Muridae > Rattus > Rattus norvegicus. The sequence goes on from NC_141545.1 coordinate 38,791,349, forward strand.
GCTCTACCACTGAGCTAAATCCCCAGCCCCGGGAGACTGTCTTATAGCGACGTGGTGTTCTGTTGCCTCGATGCTCCAGGTAAACCAGCTTAGTAAGTTTCGCAGTCAGGGTTTGATTGCTGTGAAGGGACACCATGACCAAGACAACTCTTACATTGGCAAACACTTAATTGGGGCTGGCTTAAAGTTTTAGAGGTTCAGACCATTATCATCATGGCGGGAAGCATGGCAGCATGCAGGCAGACGTGGTGCAGGAGGAACGGAGAGTTCTACATCTTGATCCAAAAGCAGCCGGGAGGACACTGTCTCCCCCAGGCAGGCAGGAGGAGGGTCTTTCGCACAAGGGACAGAGCTTGAGCATAGAACCTCAAAGCCCATCCCCCTAGTAATGCACTTCCTCTACCAAGGCCACACCCCCTAACAATGTCACTTCCTGTGGGCCAAGTATATTCAAATCACCACAGTAAGAAAGAAGGCGTACCCTGGCTCAGGGTTTCAGAGGATTTGGGCTATAGTTGCTTGACCCCGTTGCTTTGGGCCAGCAGTAAGGCAACACATCATGGCGGGCTACATGGCACAGGAAGCTTGTCCATTTTATAGAGGCAAGGAAGCAAAGACGGGGACAGGCACGTGCCAGGGTTGCCCTGTCCCCTTTACTATCATTCACCGAATTTTCTTCCCGCAGGTCCTATCCCCTAACTTCCCCCTACTAGGCTCCACTTCCTGAAATGTCCTAACTCCTCCTACTAGGTCCTACCTCCTCAATGTTCCGCCATCTCCCAATAGCATGATGGGTAGGGAGTTGCATCAATACATGGATACCTGGGGGGAATATTCCAGATCTGAACTACAGCAGATAGGATTAGTGGTCACTTCCAGAGGAGCAGAAACCCTGTGGTCTCCTTGGTCTGGGAAGGGGGAATACAGGAAAGCCAATGCAAGCCTTACACTGTTGTGTGTACCCCCTTACATTTGTCCAGAGATGTCTACCTGTGTAGGAAGAGCTCAGCCTACGGGTGAGGCAGGACCTCACATTAACAAGTAGGTTCTAGGGTTGGGAATTTGGCTCAGTGGTAGAGCGCTTGCCTAGCAAGCACAAGGCCCTGGGTTCGGTCCCCAGCTCCAAAAAAAAAAAAAAAAAACAAAAAAAAAAAAAAAAAACCCAAGTAGGTTCTAGAACCCCACCACGGAAGAGAAGTCTGTTTGGGAAGCCTCGAGAGTCCTGTGAGGGAGAAGAAAGAGCGAGTTTGATCAGAGCAATTAACTGGACATTTACTCCTAGTCGCTGGTGAGGAAGATACGTTAATAGAGGCAGGAGACACAGCAAATTAGGAATTGAAGCTTTTCTAATTACTAGAAGATTTCTTTCCCGGTGGATAAGAATGGCTGTGGATGCTTTTCTGCTGTGGACTGCAGAGTTGGGAAGCCCTTCCTTCTCTGCTGCAAAGCCCCTCCTGTATGACCCACTCCATGTGTCCTGCTGAAGGTGGGGACCCACCGTCTGCTGCGGCAAATGGAGAGATGTGTGGATGTCCCCACAGCCAGGTGGTTGAGCCTGGCTCTTATGGGGGAATGCATTAGGTCACTGGGGTAGTGGGTCCTAGCTGAAGGAAGATAGCTGACTCGGCATAGGTCCTGGTGCAAGAAAATTAGGTACCAGCCCAGACACTGTACCATACTGTATGTGCCCTGCCCCCAACTCATGCCTACCAGGAGCCTGGGAGTATGAGTGTGACCTTCCCTCCCCCCGCCCCCGATCATCGGCTGATATTGGTTCATGAGGGCAAAGGGACTATGGATGGGGTAGGGGTGGGAGTGGTGGTGGGTGGGTGGGGTGGGGGTTCTGAAGCCCGGTGAGTATGTACGGAAATGATGATGCTTGGACCAGCTGTGAGGAGGCAGATCAATGTTACTTGGGCTAATTTAAGGATTATATAGTGTTGGAGACAGGGTGGGGTCAGACTATCGAGGATGGGCAAAGGTCACTGGCTGAAGGTTTAAGGTACTGAAAGAACTCATTAGCGTAGAGAGGCAGTCCAGAAATCGCAAGTGCTAAGTTCTATCAGGAGAAGGGAAGCAGAGCCTTTAATCTTAACCAAGGCTATGTGACATTCTGCAGGTAGAGGTATGTAGGGGGTTAAGGTCAGAGAAGGGAAGGCCCTGCTAGTTAGTGAAGGGAGTCCTCCTTATGCACCAGGCCCAGAAGGCTGTCCGAACAATGGTAGACTTCAACCTTAATAAGCAGGGTAACATATGACCTCAGTGTGAGTGGAGACATAATATCTTTAAGATGAGGTCACACTAGTGCAAACTAATTTCAATGACTGGTATCCTAAGACTTGGACCCAAAGACACATAGGCAGAAGGAAGACAGCCATATGACAATGGGAGATACTATCTGGAACGTTCTGGCTGTAACACGGTGGCTAAAAGTCACACAAAGCCAGAGAGTGACAGATCCCTGCTGAGGACCCCAGAAAGCATAATGCTGGCTACTGCTGGGTGTTGGGCTGTTTCCTGTTCTCAAATCAGCCTGCTCCTGTCTGCCCCTCACAGTTAACATCCCTGACTGGTCTAAAACGCCACCCAGATAATCCAGACTGTTCTGCCTGTGCACACAGACGGCTTGGAAGGATTTCTCAAGTTTGCAGATGGACTTCCTCCTCAAGTGTCCATGAGTTTTCAAGAAACAGCCACTGTGACAGGAGCTCATCACCAGTGGGCAGTGACAACTCTGGGGACTTTCTTTTTTTAAAAGATTTATTTATTTAATGTATATGGATACACTGTAGCTGTCTTCAGACACACCAGAAGAGGGTGTCAGATCCCATTACAGATACAGATGGTTGTGAGCCACCATGTGGTTGCTGGGAATTAAACTCAGGATCTCTGGAAGAGCAGTCAGTGCTCTTAACCACTGAGCCATCTCTCTAGCCCCCTTTCTTTCTTCCTTCCTTCCTTCTTTCCTTCCTTCCTTCCTTCCTTTCTTTCTTTCCTTCTTTCTTTCTTTATTTCTTTGACACGGTCTTACCATGTAACTCTGCCTCCCAAGTACTGGGATTAAAGACATCACCCGAGCCTTAGTAACAAAGATAAAGTTTTTAATTTCTATGACATGTAATTTAGAATATTTCATCTGTTTTGACTGTTATTAGGCATGAAAGTGAGTTTTCAACTAGATATGCCTTTAGAATTTGCTTACTTAATTCCAAGATTTAAAATGTATCCAGGGGCTGGAGAGATGGCTCAGTGATTAAGAACACTGAGTGCCCTTCCAGAGGTCCTGAGTTCAAATCCCAGCAACCACATGGTGGCTCACAACCATCTGTGATGTGATCTGATGCCTTCTTCTGATGTGTCTGAAGACAGCTGCAGTGTATTCATATTTTAAAACAAAAAGTGTACCCAGGGTATAGAAAGATGATTTGGGGGTAAAGAGTGCCAGCTGCTCTTGCAGAAGACCTAGGTCCATTCCCAGCACCCACATGGTGGCTCACACTGTCTGTACTCCAGTTCCAGGGGATCTGATGCCCTCTAGTGGCCTCTGAGCACATGAGGCACTCATTCACAGACCTACAGGTGCAATATCCATACACATTAAAAAGCCACAAAAGGTTAATGGAGGGGGACAATTCATGTCTGTAATCCCCACACTTAAGCTATAAAAGAAGTTAGGATTCCTATGAGTTCAAGACGAGCCAGGGCTACGGAGTAAGGCTGTGTCTCCAAACACCAAAGTAAGTTCTAAGAAAAACCGTTGTTAAGATCCGTAGACATTTACGCGCCAGTGAGCCGGCAACAGTGGATTACTCAGCGTGAAGCACAACAACGCACAACGCAGAGGGCAGAGCAGATGCAGGAGCATGGTTCCCATTGTCCATCCAGCAGCAGGCGGGATGAGGAGGGCTACAACCAGGAGGACCAGCTAGCACTGCTGAGTCAGGAGACAGAAGGCACACACAGAGAACCGGAGCTGATGGCTTCTGGCGGCAGCTCAGGGTCATGGCACCCAGCCCCATTCTCATATGGAGTTCACTCCATCTCTGTGTGAGCTGTGGGACAGAGGGAGCTTGTTTCCTAGTTTTAAGTGTTTCTCCATATGCAAGTTGCTATGGGACGTGTGCTGAGGAGAACTTGTGAGAGTTCTCTCCTTCTACCATGAGGGTCTCAAGGATCGAACTAGGGTCCTCGGGCTTGGTGGTCGATGCTTTCCTAGGTTCGCACATCTTGCTCTGTTGCTAACATCGGTGGCGGTAGGGGAGGGAGGGGAGGTCTCTAAGTACTGGATGAGCACTGACAGGGTCTAAAGCTTCACAGGAGAGCTTGAGACGGGAGGATGTCCCTTCTAATTTACAAAGCCGAGTGAACTGGCCGCCCTCCATCTTCTATAAGCAAACCCAGGATGAGATGATGCCAACCAAAGCCAGCTAACACTTGGGAGCTGTGCCTGGGCCTGGCACACTTTTGTCTGGCTCATGCTGTGAACAGCACTATTCTCCTGACTTCATAGTGAGAGAAACTAGAGTCTCTCATCCATCCCGCCAGGGTGGTGGATTGGAACCCAGGGCCAGGACTGGACTGCCTGCCCTTCACTGATGAAAAGGAACGTTTCTGTTTGTTTCTTCGTTGTTTGTTTTTAAGGAAACATTTCGCCTTGAACAGGGAGAGCGTGCTTCTGTCAGTCACTGTGGACTTACGTAAATCCGTCTATTAAACCAACAGGCTGAAAGTACGCCCTGGTTTTGTTTATTCTGGAAATCTATTTTAAGTGACGAGCAGCATTTTGTTCAGCAAAGGTGGGAACAAAGACTTGCTGAAGTCATTTACCTGCCACTTCTTTATTTTTATGAGTCACACTTTACCTGCTGCTGTCTAATTTCAAGATTGTTTTGGGGTGGGGGGAAGGGGGATGCGGAGTTGGCACTGTGGTTAAGGGCACTTGCTGCTCTCACAGAGGACTGGCTTCCAACTCCCACCACCCATTTTGGCAGCTCACAGTTGTCTAACTCCAGCTTCCGGGGATCTGACGCCCTCTTCTGGTCACCGTGGGCGCCTAATGGAGAATGCAGGCAAGGGGCTGGTGAGATGGCTCAGTGGTTAAGAGCACTGACTGCTCTTCCAGAGGTCCTGAGTTCAAATCCCAGCAACCATATGGTGGCTCACAACAATCTGTAATGAGATCTGATGCCCTCTTCTGCTCACCGTGGGCACCTGATCGAGAATGCACACAGACACAGAAAAATAAAGAGGCAAGAGAAAATGTTTATGACTTGGGTATGATGGCATACACCTGAGGCAGGACAGCCAAGGATTTGAGGTCTGAACCACAGATCGAGATTCTGTTTCCCAAAGAAACAGAAGATGTGATTTGCCCCAAGGCAGGAAGAGAGGCTCTGACACTAGGGTAAGAATCTGGCGAGGTCCCAGGGAAAAGGACCTTCCCTTCCCCCATCTTAATGTCTGATGGCCCTCCCCTCCTTCATCCCTAGCCAGGTTGTTCCTCGTGAGCCTTTTCTACCCACTGACCCGTCTCTGCTCTCTGGCAGCGTCCACAGAATCCTAAGGGGGCCCGCTTGACTTTGGACCATATCACCAAGGGCCCCAAATGAAATAAATTTATTTTATGTATGTGAGTACACTGTCACTATCTTCAGACACATGACCAGAAGAGGGCACCAGATCCCACTACAGATGGTTGTGAGCCACCATGTGGTTGCTGGGAATTGAACACAGGACCTTTGGAAGAGCAGTCAGTGCTCTAAACTGCTGAGCCATCTCTCCAGCCACCCCTTCTGAGCCTTCACCAGCACCAGAGTAATGCTTTCTGTAACAGAAAATGCAACCAAGATAACTCCCCAAAACGTGTAATCCAAAGGTCTTTGTCTTTAAAAAAAATCAAACTTCAAAATAGGAATACTCCAAAGAACATTCCAGAACAAGCCACCGTTCTTTCCTCTCCCGAGAATGTCTTGTCCACTCCCTCAGAGTTCATTGCTCACCCTCGGTCATTCTTCAGTGTGACCCCCAGTGCAGACCCTGTCATCTCCCAGATAGGCGTGGTAGGGGAGCCTCTGTCCTCTGAGCTCCCCATGCGGCCCCCCGCCACCCCCCCCCCCAGCACCATTCCACAAGGAATGCGGTCCACATTCCTCTGCTCCGCCCTCACTCCTTTTCAGCCTGCCTAGACATATTTATGTTCCAGAACCTTCTGGATTCTTCCCCTCATTCCTGATATTACTGCCTTTTGGACGGTACCCACACCAGCTGCCACCCACCTGGACGTCTCCGATTATACCAGAGGCGTCCAGAGGCAGCAAGCACTCCCGTTTCTGTGCCGCCCCCAGTGCGTGGCACAATGCCCGAGACCCAGTGGGTATTCGGTAAACACTGAACAACGGAACAAACACTGCTGTTAAATACTACAGAACAAGAAACACCAGGGGAGGAAAAAATCTTAAGACTCACTTCCTGCAAGAACATTGTGTTTCTTTGCAGGCGCGAGAGCTTAGCTACTACACAGTGAACAAGCGCCCCCTGGTGGCTGCACGAGGCAGCACCATGACACTCAGAAACTGGGGGATGAAAGGAAGATTCAGGAGCAGAGGCGACCTTAGCTGGGTGACAGGAGCGAGCTATGAACACCACAGGGGAATCTGACCAGACCTCTTACATTTAGGTTCAAAGAGATATTAGGAAGGTGTCAGCCGAAGGCCTTGTGGGGAGAGCAGATCCCTCTAAAGCCCATGTCCAGTCCTGCACAGGGAAAGCAGCGCTGTTCAAAGTGGCCAGAAGGAAGCCAGCTTCCAAGTGCCCACTCTGGAAACGAACTATTCAGTGGTATTAGACAGTGACAGGATATGACCTCTCACACACAGCTCTATGAGAGCCCTTACAATTCTAGTTCTTTTCTGTGATTCTGGAAAACAGGTTCTCAGACTGTCTCTGTCTCTCTCTGTCTCTGTTTCTCTCTCTGAAGCTAAGGCTGGACTTGAACTCGTGCCTTTTCTGCCTCAGCTTTCTGAAGGTTGGGATTAAGGACAGGCACTACCACACACAGCTCAATATGAAGCCATTCATATAATGTTTTTGAAGGAAGTATAACGGGAAAGATTAGGGCATGGTTAACTAGGGGTAAATCTGGTAAGCTTGCCTGTGGCACAGACAAATGACTTTCTAAGATTATATTTTATTAGCGTGTATACGTGTGTGCTACATATGCACGTGTGCGCATGTGTCACACCACACATGTGCAGGGCAGTGGACACTTTTCGAGAGTCAGTTCTCTGCCGCAGAGATTGAACTCGTGTCATCGGCTCGCTCCTTCACCTGCTGCTGACCCATCTGGACAGCCCGAGATGTCCTAACACAATAATACAGTACTTAAAGTCTCCGTGTTTCATTGCATGTGAATGTCACAAGAGATGCTGAGGTGGTATAAATGACACCTGTGCTGACGCATTTGCAAGGAAGTGGCTGATGCCTGCATCTAACTCAGAAGGACAGGACCTCTGAGACTGATTAGCAGAGGCGAAGATGGGGGGCGGTGGTAGACAGCAAGTAAATTGTTAGTAAATGCTCACTGTGAAACCAGGACCCAGCTTGTCCTGACTTTTTTTTTTTTCCTTTTTATTGCTGTTGGTTTTGTTTGTTTTTCTTTGGGACAAGGTTTCTCTGTGTAGCCCAGGCAGTCCTGGACTCACTTTATAGACCAGGTTGGCCTCGAACTCAGAGAGATTAGCCTGCCTCTGCCTCCTTGAGTGCTGGGACTAAAGACATGGGTCACCATTTCGGACTCTTATCCATTTGAGATGGCCTTTAGGTCAAAACTTTATGGGGGAGCCATGGGGGGAAGAACTGGAGGCATCTAAATCCAGACTGGGTATTTGGTGACTGACAGAATGATGGTGTCATATTTGTGATTTTGCCGGCGCTGCGTGGATAAGAGCATGATTTTAATGTTAGGACAGCACACTTTAGTATCTAAAGATACTTAGTCTTAGCGTGTCTAAAATACACTTCATACTACTCTATGAAAGAACCGGGGGGCTGGGGATTTAGCTCAGTGGTAGAGCGCTTACCTAGGAAGCGCAAGGCCCTGGGTTCGGTCCCCAGCTCCAAAAAAAAAAAAAAAAAAAAAAAAAAAAAAACCCGGGAGTTAAGTTGGACAGGAGGTGAGCTGTAACCCTAACACTGGCGAGACTGGGACAAGAGGACTCCCTCAAAGTCAAGGCCAGCATAGGCTACGGAGGGAGAAGGTTTAAAATGAAAATGAGGAATCCAGGACATTCACGGTTGCCCATCCATGTGGAGAAGGCCAAGAACCAACAGAGCCGTTTCCTCTTTGAAAGAGCACAGACAGGAGAGCAAGCAGCCCTTTCCTGGAGCCCGGCTCCTGCAGGGCACACTCTGGCCCTTCTCTCTGCTCCAGCACCAGACTTAACAGCTTCCTTTTTAAAATTCTATCTGGGCTGGAGAGATAGCTCAATGAGTGATAGAGTCCTGGATTGCAAACGTGCCGGCTCGAGTTCAAATCCCCCAACTCTCTCTAAAGTCAGGTACCATGGTGTGTCTCTATGAAACCAGCATCCCTAGGGGAAAATTCTCTCTCACACAGGAGATACCTTTTTTTTTCCCAGTTATCTCTAGGGGACACGGGGCCGGGGTTTGCTAAGGTAATTGTGAGCATTCCATCAGAAGGGAGATAGAGAGGAGTGAACGAGCAGGTAAGAGACACGGTGAAGTGCACAGGGCAGCGGCGGAAGGTTCGGGCAGGATGGGGAACTGGAAAGGTGGCAGTTGGCTAAGGTTCCAGACAGCTTGGCAGAATCCCAGCCCTGCCAGGTGTCGCCTCCAAGTCAAACTCCAGATCTGAATCCACACTGCATCCCATTACTGGCAAGACGAGGCCCTCCACTCCCCGCCCCATCAGTCCCCTGTACACTGGCTGTCAGTAGAGCCTCCGTGGCATCCTAAAAGGTCCAGTTTGAGCCCCATCCTGGTCTCCAGCCCCTCTGTGCGGACAGGTCCTGCCTGTCTGATGGAATTCACTTAGAAATGTCAGCGCAATCCCTGGCAAGGCAGCTCGCCCCCAGCTGCAGGACCCAAGGTGGGCTAGAACCCTGGGGCCAGCATCTATTCAGAGGGATGTGCTGACGTACCCCCTTATCCTCCGTGGGCAAGCGTCAGAACACCCTACACATCCCTGTCCTCAGGGATGAAGAGTTCTGGTCTCAGGATCCACACAAGGGAGTCAGTTCCTTAAGGTCCTGCCAAGCTCCCTCTTGCAACATGGCTCAGTCCCATCCCAAATCCCAGCAATATCCACGGCTTTGCCTTTCCACAGATAGACACTTTAATGCCACTCCTGCAAGTCTTCCAGAGCACGAGGTCCTCCGAGCAAGAGGCACACCGGGAATAATGTGAGTAATGCAGGCGTCTAGCATCCGGGTCCCGCTTCAGGCCCCATGAGTCAGATCTTCAGGGACCGGGACCTGGAGCTGTGTTTTCTTGAGTCCCCAGAAGGATGTATATTGGCCATTTCCTCAGTACCAGTCATACCTTCTCACTGTACCCATCAGCCAACGCCCACACATCCCCTAAAGCCCTTCTATAAGAAAGCTCTCACACCTCTCTGGCTCCCAACAGGATTCCTCCCTCTTTCCTCTGAAGCACTAGGTTTGTATTTCTACCATGGTGGTTCCTGTTATCCATTTGTGACTCTTTTTTTCCCCTGCAGGGTAAGCACGTGGAACAAGCGGGGAGAGGCCTTTCTTCTCAACACCTCAGCGCCTCACTGAGTGCTGCTCGATTCTGATAGATCTCCACCAGGAAGTGAAAGCCCAGGTCGCAAAGCAGGCTGGGGTGGCAGGAGACGGCTGGATTTTAGTCAGTTTCGCCTCTCACTCTGAAAGACATGGATCAATTCCTCCCAGTCGCTGCCCTTCCTGGGCCTGTTTCTTCTGCCACTGGTGGAAGAATGCTGCTCAAGTAGAGGCCTTAGGCTCCACCACAAACAGGGACCAAGAAGCTCCACACACTGCAACCCTTCTAACCACCAGACGCTGCTGGAACTTTGCCTGCCCAGGCTGACGTTGCTCTCGAAGCTAAGGAAGCACAGGGCCTTCCCTTCTGGTCCCCTTGGTCAGCTCTACATTTGGTCACCAAGGAGCCAGTCAGGAAAGAGAAGGAAGAACCATCTCGATTTGCTGGAATACATAGTTTTGTTTTGTTTTCTTTTTTTCGGAGCTGGGGACCGAACCCAGGGCCTTGCGCTTGCTAGGCAAGCGCTCTACCATTGAGCTAAATCCCCAATCCATACTTAGGTTTTTTAAATCCAAAAGGAATGCTCATCATGGATGGAGAGATGGCTCAGTGGCTAAAAGCAAGGGCAGTTTCATGCAGAAGACCCAAGTCTGGTTCCCAGAACCCACACAGAGCACCTCACAAACACCTGCAACTCCAGCTCCAAGGAGTTACTGGGTGTGGTGGGACAGGGAAGCTTAGGGATTCCAGAGACCAAATAAGAGGATTGCTTTAAATGTGAGGCCAGTCCGGGCTACACAACGGGAACACCCCACCAAGCAGCAGCCCTGAGTCATTCCCGAGGTGGAGAGATCGACGCCATTTTGCTGTACCGGAAGGGACAGCACCCTGCCTTTGCCTCACAGCCTCCCCCATCCCTGTGACACCCTGCCAGCTCGGTCTTGTGCAGTGTCTCCCTCTGCCCATTTGCAGTGTTGATATTTAACTCTGCCACATTAACCCCGGGCATTTCCAGGGTGTCGTTTGGTCTTGAAACAGACAAATCCTAAAGAAGGCGACGTCGATACTCGTTGACATAGGACATCAGGGCAAAGCCTTTTATTTTTTTTTTATTTTTTTTTTTTTTGGTTCTTTTTTTCGGAGCTGGGGACCGAACCCAGGGCCTTGCGCTTCCTAGGTAAGCGCTCTACCACTGAGCTAAATCCCCAGCCCCGGCAAAGCCTTTTATAACCTCAGACCTGTTTGCTTTATAAAACACAATGAAAAAAAAAAAAGAACACTCTCAAAGAGTACTCGGTGTTTTAAAAGTCCTCCAAGTACTAGGGGGTATGAACTCCCTGTGTGTGACAGTCACTCGGCTGCCCCTATGTGAGACTAAGGCCTCCAGATTTCTTCTTCCCATAGACGATAACAAAAACAAGTCCCTGACTGCCTTCTTCCTTCTGGCTAGCTCATGGTTGCCAGCCCATTGCGTTATTTTATCCCAAACTAAATAACGACGGTAAATAAAACCCTGTTTTCAAGTAACACGTCTACTTCATTATCCCCTTCCTCGTGGGGGATCATTCCAGCCCTTGAATAAACAGTCTGCATATTAATATTCAGTCATAGATTCAACCCAGGTCGAAATCCAGAGATGATAACCAGAGGGGCCAGAGGACCTTGTGAGCCCACCAACTCTTCTGGGCATCTTTTGCAAGAATGTCAGGGAAAGAAGGATGAACAAAGAGAACCTGGCCGGTGTGCCACTCGGGAGGAATCCACGTCAAGGGATGAGGAGCCCAGATGGCAGCAGGCTGAGTTCAAATCCCCAGTACTGATGTTTGCTGGCTTGTGTCTGCAATTGCAGTGCTGGACAGGGAGAGACCAGTAGACGCCTAGAGCTCGCTGGCTGGCCAGCCTAGCATACTTAGCGAGCCCCTGTGTCAGTAAGAACCTGCCTCAAACAACAAGGTAGAGAGAAATAGAGGAAGACACCACAGCTGAGGCTTCTACATGCATGAACACACATGAATATGCCTACACGCCTAACACACAACACACACACACAATTTTAAATTCCTAACTCAAGCATGTTCTTCATGCCAGTGGGTCCTCAAGCCTCACATCTGCCTTGCCCAGGTGGCTTGAAAACAATCTAGAATTCCTTGAGCATCTTGAAGCCTGACTCACAGTTTGTGGAGAAAGACACACAGAAAAGAGCTGTTTCCTGGGCCTTCTTGCTGCTCAGTGACTCAAATATCTTGACTGACATGTGATGCTAGAGCATCGGGGAACCCAGGAAAGACCTGGAGGTGCTGTCATAATTTCTGTGAGATAAGCAAGTTAATGCTAAAGATGCTGGAGATGTGAACGAGCCCTAGCTTCAGTCTCTTAGCACTGCCTGGTTAGCATTTCTCCGGACTCCAAGCCTTTCCTGTAGAAGACGCTCCTCTGCACATCTTGAACACAGCATAGTTGGCCTGCCTTACCCTTGAATCTCCCCAAAAGTGGTCCAGGTCTGGGCCTCATGCAGAACTTTAAGGGGCATCTTTATCCCGTCTCACTCACAAAATCCCAGGCCTGGAGGTTCCTTGTGAACCAGGCCTTCTTGGCTCCTCTTCACAGTGGGGGCTGTCTACAGTCAGGCCCAGGCCTTCAAGGTTAGCCACAGTGGTGTGTGGGAGGGGCTGGCCGGAGTTCAGGCTGTGCTCTGGGGAGGCCACACCAGCAGGGATGGAGAGGCCGTGCACACGGCCCCAGCAGCTGGGCTACACTATGGGGAGTCACAGCCCTCTAGGTCATTCTGCAGGAGCCAGCACAGTAAATGGTCACAAGCATTTCACCATCAGCTGCTTTGTCCTCTTGATTTGTAAACTAATGGAGTAGACCTGTGACTGAGGGTCATTTGCACCCTTACCTGGGGTCCCCAGCCTGCCAGGAGCCAGCTAGAGACTGGTGCATGAAAGGGAACTGGTTTCTTATCCTTCCTTCCTCCCTCCCTTCCTTCCTCTTTAAAGATTTATTTATTTTATGTATCTGAGTACACTGCAGCTGTCTTCAGACACACCAGAAGAGGGCATCAGAAGAGACCATTACAGATGGTCATGAGCCACCATGTGGTTGCTGAGAATTGAACTCCGGACCTCTGGAAGAGCAGTCAGTGCTCTTAACTGCTGAGCCATCTCTCCAGCCAGGGAGCTGGTTTCTTTCTTCTTCTTCTTTTTTTTTTTCTTTTCTATTTTTCGGAGCTGGGGACTGAACCCAGGGCCTTGCGCTTGCTAGGCAAGCGCTCTACCACTGAGCTAAATCCCCAACCCCGGGAGCTGGTTTCTTTTCTTTCTTTTTTTTTTGGGGGGTTCTTTTTTTTTGGAGCTGGGGACCGAACCCAGAGCTTTGCGCTTGCTAGGCAAGCGCTCTACCACTGAGCTAAATCCCCAACCCCGCGGGAGCTGGTTTCTTAAGAGTGTCTGAGCTATACAGCCCTCAGATAAACACACCCACGGAGTATTCTTAAATAAAATATCATTTTAAGTTAAGAACAATACATGATAGGAAAAGAACTAAAGCCAGCACTTTCCCCTGGTAACCTGTTTCAAAAGAAGTCCTTAGAAATTGGTAGAGAGATAGGAACTGTACACCAGGCTTTCTGGCTTTGAAGTCAGCTCTACTAAGAATGAAGGCCAGCGGCAAGGCATGCGGGATCAGACATGAGGGTGTTCTAGAATATCCTGTCACAGCCTAGTGGCTGGCCACTCCAAGGGGTCTCTGGGCAGGGCTCCGCCTCCGCCTAAATTCCTTGGCTGGGACAAGCACCTTGACTGTGGCCTCAGTCACAGCCTGTCACTATTTGCTTTCAGAGAACAGAAACTGACTCCCGGCTTTGGCTGGGCCTGGTTCCCTGCAAAGGTCAGCCCATCCTGTCTTGGCTGTCACTCTGGAACCTTCAAATAAGGGGTTCTCAGGAAGCATTCTGGGGTCACTGCCAGGTCAGTGATACTGCAAACCTCTGCCAACATCCACTGTCCCCATGCTCTTAGCCATAGCCTCAGCTGTTAAGCCAGCCATCTGGGCCAGTCACTGGGGACAGCCAGCTCTGATGAGCAGTGATAGCATTTCTGTAAGATCCAATATCGAAAGTGCCATCCTGTAGGGGGCAGGAACTGACAGCTAAACTAGCCAAGCCCTTACATCAGGCCAGGCTGCAAGCTAAAGATTTCAACTGCTCAGCTCATGCTTGCCTCACATTCTGGAAAATACTATGCTTTATGAGCCCTGGAGGCTCAGAGAGGTAAAGAAACTGACTCAAGGCCACACAGTTGCATCAAGAAACCTGGGCTCTCAGTGTCTCACTATGGACCTCTGGAGTAAACTGGATCTTTGTGAGAAATAGATTCAGTTTGTTCTCCCAGCACCTCTACAGTCTGGCACTGCCTTCCCTCAGGCTAAGTAATCGCTCACCAACTGCATAGATAGGGCTCCTGGAGGACATTGAGTCTCCCAGCTCCAGGGAAGGTTTATAAGTGCTAGATGGTCCATCTTCTGCTTCCTCAAAGCCCTTGGAAGCCTCTGGGAAGAGAAGGGCTGTCAGCCTGAGTCATAAACACACAAGGAGCTTCCAGTTAAATGAGTCTGGTTCACAAGGAATCATTTTAACCCGAGTGTCTGAGATCCAAATTTAACCCCAGAGGAGGGTGCCGTCATCCCTCGGCGTGTACAGACTGAGGTAGGTGGAGGTGAGAGACAGGGCAATGGACACACAGAATAACAGACAGAGAGAGGATCTGAGGTGAGAAGGGTATGGGCAGGGCAGCTCCATTTCTACCCTGAAGAAGTCAAGAGAAAGGGATAGGTTGGAGATGGGTCTAGGGGAAAAAGGGGAGAGCCCAAGATGCATTTAGAGCCTGAGCCTTGGAAGCCAGCCATAAGCCAGCCATAGGTCTGTGACCTGATCTTTTTTTTTTTTCAGGAGCTGACAACCGAACCCAGGGCCTTGCGCTTGCTAGGCAAGCGCTCTACAACTGAGCTAAATCCCCAACCCCGACCTGATCCTTTGACATGGACTGGCTGATGGCTTAGCAGATAGACACTTGGCGCCAGGCCTGACAGGCTGAGACGGTTTCCAGGGACACTCAGCGAACTGATCCTTGGAGGCCTTTGGAGATGCAGGCTGGGCTACGGTTCCTTTGAATTCTGCAGAGCCTACGCGACTGACTTCCTGTGAGACCACAGAGGGAGTCAGTGAGGATTCCATTAGATCCCAGAACAGCTTGACCTTGCTTTGGGCACTGTTTATTCTCTTGGCTGGTGGCACATCTAGACGATGGTGGGACAACGACGATGAAGCCAGCTCTGCGGTTATGCTGGTTGCTGCCGTTCCTACTTAGCCCGGACAGTTCTTTTTTTTTTTTTTTTTTTTTTTTTGGTTCTTTTTTTCGGAGCTGGGGACCGAACCCAGGGCCTTGTGCTTCCTAGGTAAGCGCTCTACCACTGAGCTAAATCCCCAGCCCCTGCCCGGACAGTTCTGATGAACAGCAAGTCTGCCCTCAGAACACAGGGCTAGTGTCACCTCTGCCTCAGCTGCCCAGAAAAGGCTCTTCCAGCCCACAGTCTCAGGAGCCAGTTTTGTCCAGAGCTTTCCACAGAACACCTCCTCCCTTCTTGAAATGTGGCACTCTCTCCCAAGCCTCAGACGGAGGGATTTCTGGGACCAGATGTGAAATTGGGATTGCCTCAAGGCTCAGGACTGGGCTGAAGCATTGTGGAGCCTTTCTTTGCTGGTGAGGAAGGCCAGATCAGGCACAAATGGGGAAATAATGGATTGACTTAAGAAGCTTCACAATTTGAAGGTGGATGTCACACGCAGGTGCAGCTGGATCTAGGTGACTGATGGCACTGAGAGCTGATCTGACAAAATGGCATGCCTGGATGGTACTTTGGTCCTGGGTATTGACTTTGTTCTCCAGCTGATCTCTTCCTTATGGTGGTGTAGCCTAGTGGTAGGGCACCGGCACTTATACCATAATGGCCCATTATGGTATAAGGTATGGAATAGGTTCCATTCCTAGTAAGGTTGAAAGTCTCATGACCCAACTTTTAGTTCCAGAACAGATCATCCCTGTGGCCAAGGAGGTACTACATAGACATTCCCTCTGGATGTGCAAGAGTAGCCACGCCCTCCCATGTCCATTCAGTCAATCCTGCTGTCAGTTATACCAAACACTCATTCAGGGTTCAGATGCAGAAAGGAGTCAGGGGAGGACTCAGAAGCCACAAGCAAGACAGGCAATGAATATCAAGGGCATGATGGACCCGAGTAAGAATGGGGACACGTGAAGGGGAGCTTGGCAGAAGCCTGGGATAAAGGAAGGGGCTGTTCAGGTCATGACTATGAAACAGCACAGATGGAGTCAACAGGCACAGGGGAGATCTAGCAGGATTTGGTGGGGTGGGGGGCAGTCACTCTGAGCCTTGGGGAGCAGTTTCATGTTATGGGGTGCCCTGCTCTGTGTGTGTGTGTGTGGGCTCTCTGTGACTACCTCAAGTACAGCAGGAGCCTCCACTCAGTCCATATCATCTTGTGGCACTTTCTCCTGAATGGAGTCCTTGAAGCCTCTGGAAGGACAGTGTCACCAGTCTGAGTCATAGCACAGAAGACTCAAATGAGTCTGCTTCACAAGGACCCATTTTAACATAGGTGTATAGCATGTCCAAGATTCCAGACTTGACCGGGCATCTCATGGGCTTTCCTTCCTCTGCCTGTTCTACAGGCCCTAAAGATGCAATGTTCTGGATGACTGTGAAGCCTGGCCTCCTACTTGAATAAGAAAAGCTCAATCCAGTCCCTAGTGAGACAGCTAGTGACATCTGAGTGGCCAGGAAAAGAGACTAGGTTGAACCCACTCAAAGATCACAGGAGCTTTCTCAGGCTCTCAACGTGCAGGTTATGCAGGTGAGCGACCCAGAGACACACCTTGGACAGCAGGAAAAGATGTGGCTACCTGGTCTATGCATCCATCACAGGACTGTGAGGCAGGGTAAACAGTAGGTTAGGGAAGGGAGGTTATAAAAAGAGAATGGGAGCCAACAAGGTTGGAGAGGGCAAGACCTGGTAGAGGAGCAGCCTGGGGACTCCCTGGGGACAGAAGGGGCTAGATCTCTCTAGAAGAGATATGCCGTTGTTCCACATGAAATCCCAATAGCATCACTCAGTCAACAACTTAACATGTTCTAGCTTGAACCCTAAATGTTTTCTAAAGGCCACATGCCTTAAGGCTGTCAGGTCATGAAGGGCATGCCCATGAGGGTGTATCACAACAGTCGCTTCTTAACCCTCTGCTCCCCAGCTGCCAGGCAGAGAGCAGCTTCCCTCTACCACGCCTTCCTTGCCCAGATGTTCTGCCTCAACAAGTCAACACTTGGGGACCATGAGTCAAAACGAATGGTCCTTGTCTTAGATTTTTATGTGTATGAGTCTATGGGTGTCCCCAAAGGTCAGAATTCTTAGACTACCCAGAACTGGAGGCACTTGTAAGTCACCAACATGGGTGATGGGAACCGAACTTAGGTTCTCTGCAAGAGCAGCATGTGTTATTAGCGGCTGAGCCATCTCTTCCGTCCCCTCTCTTTTACGTTGTTGTAACAAGACGCTTGTCTGTGTTTGCTTCAGTTTCCTTTAGCTGGGGGTCCAGTTGAAGTGAGGGGCTGATTTGCTTTTGTATGTGCACATGCTCGTGGAGGTCAGAAGTCATGTCGGGTGTCTTCCTCACTCACAGTACGCCTTAATGTGTTCTGCAGCAGGATCTCTCATTGGGACCTGAGCTCACAAATTTCTCTAGGCTGGCTGCTTGGTGAGCCCTTGGGAATCCTCCTGTCTCCACTTGTCCAGCACTGGGATCACAGGTGTGCCTATGCACCTGGCTTCTGAGGCTTAAACTTTGGTCTGCACGCTTGCAAAGCAAGTAGGTACTTTATTGGCTGAACCATCTCTCTGGTCCTTATCTGGGATTTGGGTTTTAGTAAACGTCCCAGTAGATTTGACTGTTTATCATTCAATTTTCACTATATTAGAGAATGCAACCCAATGGCATTTCTACACCTGATCATAGCCAAAAGGCCAAGAAGTGATCCCAATGGTGACTCTATGTCCTGGTGTCTGGTAGCAACCAGTCCTTTTGATTGTCCAGGGTTCACTTAGTTCATACACAGCTGACATAGATCAAATGTGTGTTCACAGTGCCACTCAGTGAGATCCTTCTGAGATAACAAGCATTCCCTGCTATGAGCTGAGACAGCATTTCTCTCCACATTGTAAAATCTGAACTATCTTCATAGACGGTTAGAGAAAGGTGCACACCATGTGGGCAAATACCTCTCTCATACACTAGTACATTGTGCCTTGTGCTGTCTTTTTTTTTTTTTTTTTTTTTTTTTGTTCTTTTTTTCGGAGCTAGGGACCGAACCCAGGGTCTTGCGCTTCCTAGGCAAGCGCTCTACTACTGAGCTAAATCCCCAGCCCCAACCTTGTGCTGTCTTGACAATATCACTATCTGCTTTCTGTTGGCACCTGGCGCCTTTGTCTTTTTGGTGGTGTCCTGTGATCGGCATGCTTAAATTCTGGCAGGGAGGTTATCTGCAATCTATTCCCACTTACTGTGTTGACTGAGACTACACTGTTGCGGTTTTAGACTTTTGCTTTTTGTTCTTTGGATTGTCAAAGGATTAAGTCAGCACAAGGAGCACAAGGTGAATGGGCAGCTCGAGTCTAGCAGTGTCCAACAGCAAGTGTGACACCATCAGCACAGGAGACAAGGCACAATCTCAGGTTTATTCTCTGCGAGACCTTGGTAACAGGAGTTACTCTGAAGGACTCAGGGTTCACAGAGACGGGAATGTACAGGGTTAAGATTAACATCCAAGTGAAGTATGAGGCTCAAGGTGGCTGTCATGAAGTCAAGACACCACCACGTGACAGGAACAGATTTAAGACCAACCTGTATCGCTACAGAAACATCAGTTTTGTTCTGCAGCCAGAACTGTCTCCCCAAGTCTTTTCCATACATAGGCTAGGTTTCCCCAGAGCCATCCTAGCATGCACACTTGGGCATGCTGAGACTGTACCCAGCTTACCTGTGGCCCTGTGTAATATGCCATGTTGTCTTCCTTTTCTACTATAGCTCTCATCTTCCCAATGCAGCACAGTATGCCCCTCTTTAGTTAGTTAGCTTCCTAATATTTAAAAATAAATGTTTGTGGTAAATTGTGAGCAGGCCTGTGCATGCACGTGAGGAGGCCCATAGAGCCTCGGCATCAGATCTCTTGGAACTGTAGTTACAGGAAGTAACTGTGAGCCAAGTGATGGGTGTGCTGGGAACCAAACTTGGGTCTTTTGCAAGAACAACAGTATAGTCTTAACTGCTGAGCTACCTCTCCAACCCCCCAGCTTCCCAGTCAGTAAAACCAAGGCAATCGACATACAGGAAAAGGGGCCGCTCTGTCTCAGGGGGTAATCATGTCTCACGGTTTGGTTGGGCCTGTGGGAACATTCAAGATCAAAACTGCCCTCGCTTCCTATTTGTTCTCGGGACCCATGACTTGTGTGGAACCATCAGGTGTCCCTCTATCTAAGGTCTTTGTCAGGTCTGACCTTGTGAGCCAATCAGATGCTTCTATAGCTACTGTGTGTCACTTCCAAATGCATCAGAACCTTTCCCTAGAAAACAGAAGCCAGAGGCCTCATAACAGGTCCAAGATTGTCAAGTCTCTCAGAACTGCCCAATTATTCAGGGTAGACCTTTTGCAGGGCCAACAGAACTTAGTGAGGGCAAAAGGGACTGTTTACAGAAGTATTGTTTAAAAAAAGACAAAAGGTCAAAGCAAACGAGAATGGAATACAAAACTAGGCGTGGTGGCGCATGCTTTTAATCCTAGGTAGAGGCAGGTGGACAGAAGCCAGCCTGGTTTGCAAAAGGAGTTCCAGAACAGCCAGGGCTGTTATGCAGGGAAAACCTGTGTGCCGCCAACCCCCAAACAACAGAGTGGAATACAAAAGTTCATCTACTTGAGGACTGCAAATGCGGTTACCTTATTCTGAAAACAAGTTTCTTCCACCTGAGCCCTGACAGACCTCAGCCAGATCCTTATTGGTGTATCCACACAGACTGAACGCTGAGTTGGGTGTTTGGGGGGATTTTCTGCAGTGCTAAGAACTGAAGCCTGTGCATCACTAAACGTCATCCCGGCCTTGCTGGTTTTCAGCTGTCGTCAGGGCAGTGAAGGCTGTGAAAGGCTGGCCCACGCTGCACCACCCGAGCTGTCCTGTTCCTCTGCCTCGCCTGCTCCTGTTCAGCTTTTGTGCTGAGGGGTCAGCTGTTTCCATCTCCCCAGGCTGACTTCACTGAGTACTTCTGATCCTTGCCTGCCATTCACCTTTCCAAGTCTCTGAAGATGTCAGCAATAGCACGGAAAGACAGCTGGGTGTATGGTCCTAAACACTAGAGAAGGGCTGCCGTGAAGATGGGGACGTGTACAGGCCAGGCCATCGAGCACCCCACCCCTGCCCCAACATACACCGTCAGGACACAATCTGAGCAGACTAAGTGCTTCCTGTTAATATGTAGGTCCCAGGTTCTTCCTTGAGGGCCTTGTACCCAGAAGGGCCCCACCATCATTGCTCACCAATAGTGTTCCCTTGGGAAAGAGTCTGGGCAGAATGTCGATTTGTCTCCTCAGAGCTGGTGGTTGCTAGGCTGCTTCACGACTGGTCATGCAAGTGGCCTTGCCTAACCAGCGCCTTACATTTTGCAAAGAGTGCGTCAGTCAGAAGAGACAAGAATGGGCTCATAGAACACATGCTCAGGGGTCCAGGCAGAAAACAGCAATGACCAAAATGGGTCATGCACAGAATATGATTGCTACCAACATTGTAATACTAAATTGTTAAGAAGATCTATTCTGTAGCACAAATGACAGCCAATTTCAAGCCCCAGAACTACTGAGCTCATATACCACACAGGAAACATAGGGCCCTGTTATAAAGTGATTTTATTAAATTGATTTAAACATACTGTAGGTCAAATAATATTTCTGAAGATAACAATTATGGACTTTAAAGCTTGACATAAAATTAGTAGCTTCAAAAGTGTTAGTTGTATCCCCCAGCAACAGCATGATAAAATAATTCAACTATGTAGAAATATAGAACTCTAGGACTAGCTGGAAGTTGGGAAATTATTTAGTCCGGTGTCCTCATTCTGTGAGAAAACTAGACCTGAAGATTAAGCAATTTTCCCAAGCTTATATACCTAATAGTAATAAAGCTAGAAATCAAACCAATTTTCCCTAAACTAAAATTCTATTGATGATATTTCAACTGGCTCTCTATCAACTAAATCTATCCAGGCTTTTCTCTAATGCTCCACTCTGTGGTGACACGGGGAAGTGTAAGACACTACAGGAAATTGCTGTGGTGGCCGTGAGGCCAGGAAGGGGCTTTGTTAGCCAATAGCCCTCTGTGGAAAGGGGGAAGGCAGTGACCAGTGGGCCAAAGGCTTGCCTGAAGGTGTCTACATAGAAACACACAGTGACAGATTCATTCTTAAACCCCACCCACTCCCACTGACTATGTGCTCCTGCAAAGCCCTCTATGCACCAAGGCTTCAGTTTTACAAAAACCTCTTCCAGCCAAACACCAAAAAACAAAACAAAACAACAAAACACAAAACACAAAAAACCCCAAGCAAAGCAGTCTCAATTTCTAACCATCTGGGAAGTTCTTTATCCAGTCTTAGATGGCTGGCAGAAGCCACCAGACCAGTCACCCACTTCAAATTTACAGGTCATTAGTTTCCCCAAAGACTTCCTGAGCAAAGGACTGCATGTGGGAGACAGAGAATGGGAAAGAGAAGGAAACGGAACTGGGAGCTTTGTGTAGGTGTCACTGGGGACTTTTGGTCTTCTCAACATCCCTTGAGTTCTTCCATGAGTTTTACCATCAGTCAATAGAAATAAAAATAAACACAATAGGCCCACAAATGCTAGCCATTAAAACCTCATGGCTCAGCACCTCCCCTCCCCACACACCTCCTCCAGCACCTGCATCTCCTCCCCAGAGCCAGCAGCACCTGTGCTGTGTACTGTCATTGCTCCTGTCACCTGACCCTAGCACCTTCAGCGCAGAGTTCCTGACTCTTGCTACCTGGCCCCCCACCCCCCTCTATGTATCATCCTAGTTTCTCATAGCACTTAATCACTATCGCAAACTACATTATTTATGTGTCAACTCACTTATCCCATCTCCTCCAGAGGTGAATTTCATGACCCAGTGGCATTCCTGGCACCCAGTACATGTCTGACACCCAAGAGGCGTTCAATAAATACTCAGTGAATGAATGAGTGGATCAGTAATGCACACTCATGCCTAAAAAGAACTGTATGTGATTCATGATGATGCCTACACGTTATTGCCTGAGATGACAGATTCATCCTCAGTGACTCCCCAGTCAGCCCTCTCAAGGCCTTCCTAGCTAGTAGGGAACCCCACCACTTAAAAAAGGAGCCTGAGAGGGTCACCCTTGAAGTTGGCAAGCTCAGTTTACTTGCTTCTTCCTCCCTGATATATACATTCAACTACTTTTTAAAAAAAAATTCAAGTTGGAGCATGTGACAAAGCCACTAGGAAATAAGTCTAACTTAGAGACACAGTGATCAGCAGAGTCCACGAAACTAAGGAAAAGCCCCAGGGCACGTACACCTGCCAATGACTCCTGATCAGCTGAGTGAGTGCACATTGTGACTTCCTAAAATCTAAAATGGAGTTTAATGCCATCTAGGAAGGGGTAAGTAAGTGTTATAGGTACTCTGAGGACATGAGGTAAAGTGGATTCAGAAATAACAGGATATATGGAAAGCTATGTCAGGGTTGAGTCAAATGGCAACCTCAGAAATACCAGGACTCGGCCTGCACGGGAGCTGTCCATCTTTAAATGCACTGATGGGCAGGTGGGCTTGAACAGAGGAAGGAGCACGAGCTCCAGGAGTGTCTGGCGCTGCCTGTAAGCACAGCACAGACGGGCGACTGAGCGAGCGGCTGAGCGAGGCTCATGGGTTTGGAGTATTACTTAAACTGCTGTGACATGTCGCCAGAGTCTCAGGAAACACCACACCTGTGACAGGGACACAAGGCTCCATCTTGGGCACATACAGAGAATTCCGAGTTCAGAAAAACACAACTTCACCTAAAGCTCCTCAGAAAGAATGTTTCCTGGGGACTGCTGTGGCTGTTCCTGGGTTCCATGTAGGTGAATTCGAGGTTTCCTTCCTAGTGGCACTTATGGGTTTAAGATTTTTAATTCTTAGCAAAACATTTTTATATAACTGATATTTTGAGATGGTTTCTCTCCTTGGTGTGTACTCTCTGGTGGATGCAAAGGCTTGTACTCTGGCTGAAGGCCTTGCCACATTCATCACACTTAAAAGGTTTCTCCCCTGTGTGCACTCTCTGGTGGATGCAGAGGCTGGAACTCTGACTGAAGGCCTTTCCACACCCACAACACCTATAGGGCTTCTCCCCTGTGTGCACTCTCTGGTGGATGCAAAGGCTGGAGCTCTGACTAAAGGCCTTCCCACACTCGTAACATTTATAGGGCTTCTCTCCAGTGTGGACTCTTTGATGCATGCAGAGGCTGGAGGTATGCCTGAAGGCCTTCCCACACTCTTCACATTTGAAGGGCTTCTCCCCAGTGTGGACTCTCTGGTGCATACAGAGGTTAGAACTATTACTGAAGCCCCTCCCACACTCACTGCAGACGTAGGGCTTCTCCCCAGTGTGGACTCTCATGTGGATTTGAAGATGGGAGCTCCAGTTGAAGGCTTTGCCACACTCGTAACATTTATAGGGCTTTTCCACAGTGTGGATTTTCTTATGTCTATTAAGTTTTGTGGTCGTGCTAAAATCCTTACCACAATCATCACATTTATACACCTTCTCTCCTGTGTGGTCTCGCCAATGAATATGAAGCTCTGATATGTGAAAGAAACCCTTATCACATTTGTCACATTTATGGGGTTTCTCTGCTGTATGAATTTTCTGATGCATAAAAAGATCTGCTCTCTCAGAGAAAAATTCCCTGCACATGGGGCACTTGTAGATCATTTTTCCTATTTGGTATCGTGACTTAAAGAAGAAAGTGTCCTTACGACTGTGAGCTCCAGGACTCCCTCCTCTTTCACAAGCCTCTTATTTTGCCATCTTGGCATCTATCTCAGGCATGCTCTACTGGGCAAGCTAACTGTCGGCCTCAGCTTCTCCCTGCCTGTCTTTCTATGAAAGGCTTCTTCCTGCATAGTGTTCCTCACTCAGAGCTCTTACTGATGACAAAGTCACGCTGACTCTCATATGAATTCCATAGCTCATCAGCATAGAGCTTTTGTTCCTTTAGATCCTGAGTGGTCAACATTCCAGGACAGGAAAGAGTAAGCCTTTGTTCTGAGCCCCTGGAGTCGTTCTCTGATGTTCGGGACTCTTCTACTTCTCAGTCATTAAAGCCTGTGCCGTATGATCTGTCTGCCCAGGGCAGAAGACGCCAGCTGGTGATGAGCCTCCAGGGCACCCCCAGGAGAGTCAGATCGTCGCTTTGCCTCCTGCCCATCAGATGGCGGGCCTTGCCAGCATGAAGGCTCCTTGGCTCCAGGGACAGTCAGTCTTACTTCTGGGGACTCTATACAGTAGCACGTTGGTTTTCTGTAATACAGACAATAAATAACATGCAAGATCCTTTCAGTCCAGAAACATCCAGTCAGAATTAATGGGACCGGGACAGGGACACAGGACACAGGAGGAATAGGATGAGACACAGACACAGAGACAGCCCTTACCTACCTTTTCTTGGTCCTGAGGAGGTAGCTCTCTTATCTCCCAGAGGGAAGTAGCTTGAATTTGCAGGTCTGAGAAAAGAATTGGAAGACATCATGGTCCTGTTCTAGGCCAAGTACATGATCAACTGTACCAACTCATCAATTACATGAACAATGTTAAGGACAGAATCAGAGAGGAGAGAAGAGAACTCCTCCTGAGACCCATAAGTGACTTAGAGTAGCTGACCTGTGAAGAAAAACCACTTTGGAAGATTGACCCCACATGTGAGAAAGAAGACACCACAGGTCAACAGCAAACATTGCCCTGGCTGAACCATCCTACATGTCTTTCCGGCATGCTAATGGCATCGATCCTTACCCTGAGTACTGAGGCCCTGCCTGGCCCCATCCGTTCTCTTTTCTGCACCTGGCCTTTTCTCTTCAGCTCTTACACAACCCAATGTAGCTTGCCTTCCAGTCTTTCCACACTGCTCCCAGGACTGGATCTACTTTCATGTGGTTATGTCAGCTCCCTCTCCCCTGAGTAAAGAAGGCCCCTAGCAGGCTACAACTTTAATCTTGTTTGGTTTCTTCAAAGCACATACAACTTGTAATTATTTTCTTTTCTTTTTTTTTTTTTTGGTTTTTTTTTTTTTTTTTGGTTCTTTTTTTTTTTGGAGCTGGGGACCGAACCCAGGGCCTTGCGCTTCCTAGGTAAGCGCTCTACCACTGAGCTAAATCCCCAGCCCCTATTTTCTTTATTTCCCTGGGTTTTGATCTATTTCCTGTTCTGCAACGTGACTAGGGTAAAGAATGAATTTGGCATGCTGCTTACCCCCATGCCTGGGCAGTTAGTGCTTTGTAAGGGTGCCCATGACCCTTTAGGAGCCCTGCTCATACCCCACCAGGGCTGCCTCATTCTAGAAAACAGATGGGAAAACATTTGCCATTGCCTTATTTCTAGGTTTTTGACAGCTACAAGGGACACATCAGAGTCAGAAAACAACCTCAAGAGTTGGCCGTGCTTCCCACCTTGTTTGAGAGAAGTCTTTTGTTTTGTCAGTGTGTGCTGTCCGAGTCCTGGGAGTACAGACACACACTAACATGCACGTGCCCATGGCCAGGGTTACAATGTTCTGTAGAGTCATTCAGAGTCCGCATGTTCTACAGCATCTGCTTTTTTTTTTTTTGGAGCTGGGGACCGAACCCAGGACCTTGCGCTTGCTAGGCAAGTGCTCTACCACTGAGCTAAATCCCCAACCCCACAGCATCTGCTTTTACCTACTGAGCTACCTCATAATCCTCAAGAAGGGTTTTAAAAAGATTCTTTAAAAAGTTTATTTTGGGGCTGGAGAGATGGCTCAGTGGTTAAGAGCACCAGACTACTCTTCCAGAGGTCCTGAGTTCAATTCCCAGCACCCACATGGTGGCTCACAACCATCTGTAAAGAGATCCGATGCCCTCTTCTGGTGTATCTGAAGACAGCTACAGTGTACTTATATATATAATAAATGAATAAATCTTTTAAAAAAAAGTTTATTTTGTTTTTTTATATGCATGTGTGTATGGTTACTGTGGTGGTTTGAATATGCTTGGCCCAGGGAGTGACACTGTGAGGAGGTGTGGCCTTGTTGGGAGAAGTGTATCACTTTGAGGCTGTGCAACGAGACCCTCTTCCTAACCAGGTGGGAGTCAGTCTTCTGTTTGCCTCTGGAACAAGATGTAGAACTCTCAACTCCTCCATTCTGTATCTGCTTACCTGGACACTGCCATCCTTCCTTCCGTGATTAGAATGGACTTCTGAAGCTGTAAGCTAGCCACAATTAAATGTTGTTCTTTCTAAGAGCTGCCTTGGTCAGAATCTTTTCAAAGCAGTGGAAACCCTAACTAATATATGTACATGGTGTGTGTGTGTGTGTGTGTGTGTGTGTGTGTGTGTGTGTGTGTGTGTGTGTGTGCGCGCGCGCGCATGCGCTACTACCCATGGAGTTTAGAAAAAGGTGTCAGATCCTCTGGAGCTGGTGATACAAGAGTCCAGGTGGTTGGCAGCTGTCCAATGTGGGTGCTGAGAACTGAACTCTGGTCCTCAGAAAGATTGCTTAACCACCGAACCATTTCTCCAGACCCCAAAATGACACTATCAACTGCTCCACACACAGACATGTGACCAAAACTTGAACAGAGAGATGTAAAAAACCAACTGGTTTGTTCTCAGTTAAAGGCCTCACAGTAAGGCAGTGGTCACTGCAAACCAAACAGAACCTCTGAGGTAAGTCGCCAGGGAACAGGCAGAGAAACTTTAGCCAGGTTGTGTAGGTAGTTACCCTGTTTGTGGCAAAAAGCCAAGGCCACGGGGCTGGGGATTTAGCTCAGTGGTAGAGCGCTTACCTAGGAAGCGCAAGGCCCTGGGTTCGGTCCCCAGCTCCGAAAAAAAGAACCAAAAAAAAAAAAAAAAAAAAAAAAAGCCAAGGCCACAGGAGGTGGTGCTCTAGGCTAGCTAGGCTCTAGCTAGGCTACCAGACAAAAGCAGATCTTCCTTTAGAACTGAACACAAACCAATATATAAAAGAGGGTATTAAGTGACATATGGGCACTGTATCTATAGGGAAATGCCACTAGATTAAAGTAATGTCTAGTCTTGGGTTACCCTGAAGCCCACAGGAGTGGCATGTGATATGGTGCTTCAAAAATGAAACAAGGAAAGAGGGAAACAGCAAAGTAAAAAGTGCAAATAGCAATCCTTTCAAGCCCCTGAACCTAGGGTAGAGAAAGGATGAGGAAGAACACACACCTCCATCCCCCAGCTTCTTCTGCAAAAGCAAACAAGGCACACCACTCCCCAGTGGTGCTAGGATACTAAGGAAATGGCTCAAGTCTCCAGTTGAGCCTGCACCCAGGACCATGAGTGTTAAGTGTCTCAGAAGAGCTGAGAAAGACAGCTGTAGCAGCCATAGAAAAGGACAAAGGAAGTCAGCACCAGCCTGACTTGTGAGCCAACCCCGATACAATTTTTAGGAAAAACAAAACAAAAGATAAGCAAAGCTCCACAGGTTAGACCTCCCTAGACCAAGGTGTGGGTTAGTCATGCACCGCAAGTGGTCGGCAGTGAGTTCCACAACCCTGTAGGTCTAAACATTCCTCAAGGCTTCCAGAAAGCTCAACACTTGGCCTTATGCCTCATTTTCACTATCCACTAGCATCTGATTGGTGTGACTGCCTGTTCAAACTGGCCTCATATGCAGGTAAAATTGAGGACTGGTGTTGAGTCTTAAATGCCTGAAAAGGATCCCAAGAAGAGAGGCTCTAGGCTTTGGCACTGCAGAGGGACTCTGATGGTAGGACATAAGCAGGACAGGTGGGACAAGAGAACAGCTGATGGCAGGCTTCCCTTAGAGTCTGTCAGGTCACAAAGCCACATGAGGCTGTACTGCTACCACACCCACACTCCTCCACAGTACACCAACTTCAGCTCTTACTCCAGGGAAGAGCAGAAGGGAATAGAGCAAGCAGATACTCCAACTGAGACCCGGGCTGAGGCAGAAATGGAGCGACAGCCCCTCTGCTTAGAAAATAACTTCGGATGCCAGGCTGGGGAGAAAGGGCTGATAATGGCACTGGAAACACAGTTCCCTTTACATATATAACATTCCCTGCTATATGCATGGCTGACCAGAAAGTTTAAGTTTGTTAAAAAAAAAAAAGATCGAGCTCTTGAGTTCCTCCCAGGTTTCTCCACAGAGGTCCATAATTTCCATCCAGTATTGCAGAGCAAAGGTGAGTTGTCTCTACAGAGCAGCAGCTGGAGAGGCAGCACACTGGGGGGAGGGCCCAGGAGGATGTAGGCACCAAGGCAGGATGCCAGTTCTCTGATGTGAAGCAGAGGATGGTAAGCTGTAACTGCTGTGAGGACATCTGGGTTGGGGCGGGGACTCCAGCTAAGTTCCTTGACAGCTACAGTCACATGCACAGCTTCCCAACTTCAGCCAGAGAATTACAGTCTTCTCTTAGCATCAGACCCAGCAAATAGGTCTCAACAGTTTTGCATCCATTTTACAAATTAACACAATGGCCTTGAGAAGAAGCTCAAGGACGCAGTGCTCTGTGTTTTGTTCTGTTAGGAACAAGAGCAATTGGCAACCTGCACTCACCACAGACTAACTCTGGGAATGACTGGAAACGAGAACGTGCATCAGGTGGTACTCAAGCCCTGTAGGGGTTCATTTGTTTCTTTACTTTGAAACTCATTTGAAATTTTCATAAAAAGCCTGAGAGGCCTCTGCATATACAACTGCAAAAAAAGGGTTGTTAAGCCTGGAGGAAGATACAACATCACTTCACAATTCAGTTGAGTAACCCATGCTTCCCATATGACAGACAGGCTAAGGCTAGCCTGTGGGTCTGACAGCACCCTGTCCACCAGGACTGAAAGGGTCCTTTGCCCACAAATACCTGTCACAGCATTTTGCCTGGTGAACACTATGGAATCATCAGCTCTGCTCACATTTCCAGCCTCCTAGCCAATGCTGGTCCCACCACTGAGACATTGGCTGTCTTCTCCTTTCCCACTTCCCATTCTAGCGCAGTCCCCACAGTAACCTCTCCCGCTGCTGCCACCCACCCACTCCCCCTTACACCTATGATGGCAACCAGGTCTGTTCTTACCAGGAACTCTGCTGTAGAACTCATGCCAGTCAATCTTCCTGGGTCACCATGCTCTCACTCTTGGTGCACGATTCAATTCAGCCTCTCACTGCTAACTTTCCTGTCACTCTGAGCAATCCCCTAGTCTTTCCAAAGCCAACTCCCCATACTTGTTTGTACATGCTTCTGTTCTAAGCACCTAAACGGTGCCATCAGACTTGGTCTGGGATCACAAATTTCAAATGGACACTTAGTCCCTCCCTGTTTTTTTGAAAAGTCCTGGATATACACTTCCCTAGCATTTTAACTTCCAGCACAGCATGTTCTTTTCTCATGATGTCCTGTGTGCCCTGAACAAGGGCCCCTGAGAGCACTCAGGCTACTCCCCTCTATTTGGCATCCTGGTTTGTCCCCTCTATGGGTTTTATAGAATGTGTTCCCATCTGTTCTCAAGAAATATTTCCTCGGGGCTGGAGAGATGGCTCAGTGGTTAAGAGCACTGACTGCTCTTCCAGAGGTCCTGAGTTCAATTCCCAGCAACCGTATGATGGCTCACAACCATCTATAATGGGGTCTGATGCCCTCTTCTGGTGCGTCTGCGAATAGCTAGAGTGTACTCATATAAAAATAAATAAATAAATCTTTAAAAAAAGAAGTATTTCCTCAATGCCAAGCAGTCGTCAGCCAATACCTAGCAAAAGTTCCTTAAAGAGCTCTAGACTCATGATGCTCCAAGGTTGTTTACCTCCTGCGGCCTTCACTTGTCATGACCAACCTGGTCTATGGTTCTTCTCCAAGTGTCTTTTCTCAGTGACCCAGCCATCCTACAATTCATTGCCAATCCTCACCCATTTTCTTGCCAACTGTTCACTGAGCCCCTTCTGTCCCAAGTTGTCTTCTCTCTACATGACTGGGCACCCTGTGATGATCTAACTCTGTGATGATGTGCAGCTCTAACTGCAATCCTTCGCACTCTTCCAAACACACTGCTGGGACTGTCTTTTTTTGGCTCCTTTCCACCTAATCCTCAGGCTCACCTTACAAGACAGATGAAAGCAGGAAGAATGGGGCTAGTGCTGGCTGTTCTAAAGCAGGAGCTAAGGTTATCTATGGACCTATCTCCAGGGCTCAGCCCCTTACTAGATGAGAAATGCTGATGACTGGCTTTCTTCAAGACAGTTTTTCTCACACACACCAAAAGGACAGAGAGCCTTCTATTATAGAAGTCTCAGCCTGCTAGTCCAGATCTCTGCCTTCTCACAGGGATATAGGACATGTCCTGGTTTCCACTGTTAAATGTCCTGAGCCTCCTACCTGCTAGAAATGTATAAGGCTTTTGCCAGCTCCTTCTGCACCAGAAGGTCAGGGATTGATGACTTCTCATGCAGGGAGCGTACACAGGCCTCTTCCCCCCACCCCACCCCTCTCCTGTACTCTTTCTCTCCTTTTGCAAATGACAGGCAGTAATTTTGCCTGAGGTCCACACCATTTCTTAGGCGTTATCTGAAATGGGACTATTCAGAAACAACTGCAGTACTTTGAAGACAACAACCCTATGACCCTATTACTCGTAAGTAAAAATGATGCTTTAAGCTCTCTGTAGCTCTCAGGCTGTGGGTTGCTCTGCAGTCCCAGCAAACCCACTCTAGGCAGAGTGACCACAAAGCACTGAGTGTAGGGTACCCTTGCTAGGTCAGACCTGTAGACGTGACCATCATACCACACTCCACCCAGAGCATGTGATATGTACTTGGCCATCCAAAGCTTCAGGAGCAGTTTCTGGGAAAAGAAAAGGAAAAGCAGGCACACTGACCATCTCTCTACTGAGAGGCTCTCAGAAACACTTCTCGATGTAGAGGGAAACAGCAACCAGACCACATTTCTCACTGACAGCTGCAGATGGTGTCATGGTGGCACATGGGTAGGGAAATGCAATGAGTCACAACAGACTTGAGAACTGGAAGACTGCACTGGAAGATCCTGAATCCTCGCTCCCACAAGGCATGCTGATGAGTGGCTCTGATGCTCGAAAGTGAGCATACCTGTCAGCCTAGAAGAGAGCTATTACCAGAAGAGATGATGACAGCTTGTCGCTTACCTCTTAGATGCAGAACAGCAGAGGCAAGCACAGAGGCCTGTGTTCCATGGACACGTGACTAGGGCCAGACACTGGGTCTGCTCTGGAGAGTATTAGGACTGCGGCACATGCCAGCCCCAGAATCCTTTGAGCAAGCTCTGGGAGAGTCTCCCTCCCACCCCCCAATAGCATAGATGGTGAGCACCTAAAAGCTGAAATACCTGCACAAGAACAGCCACAGGAGGACTCAGAGGGAAGTAGATGTGTGGGGAAGGCAGTGGGTGAAACAGAAGCAGGACTGCTAAGGTTTGGTCTTCTACTGTGTATTGCAATGCTAAGTGAGGTGAGGGCCTCCCAAGACCCAGAGTTTGCACACAGACCTAAGTGACCTTGCCCCTGAATTATTTGATTGGAAAATAAAGATGGCAACAGCCAATAGCTAGGCAGAGAGGTACAGGTGGGGTTTAGGTTTCCTGAGCTTAGGGATGGAGATGGGCTAGGTGTGCCATGAAAACATGGCCCTGAGGGTGGGCCAAATGGAGATAAGAGCAGTCCAGATGAAACACAATATTAACTCAGGGCTATCAATAGGAAAGTAAATTCTAATAGCAGAGGGTAGATATCTGCCCAGCTGTAGCACTGATTTCATCTGGGAACTAAAATGGTCATGGCAGTGTAGAAACCCTGGATTGGGATTAAATAATTTCTATAACACAGGAACTCAGGTTGAAGCTCCCACCAGTCAAGATACATACACTTCACATGGAACTATGTTTCAAAGAAATAAAACCATTCCCATGGAAAGACCTCCAGGTGGTAACATCTCCAGAGACAGGAAGGGAGTAAGAGCTAGTCCTAAAGGGCAGACTGACAGCAGGGAACAAAAGATGGGATATCCTGGGTGGGGATCAGGGAGGGGTGGTGGCTGCGGCTGCACCACAGTCTTAGAAGAGTGAGTAAGTATGATCTAGTACTGACTTAATGTCTACATGAAGCTCTGAGATCTGTGATGGGGAAACCCCCTCTACTTCAACATTCCTCAAATGCTGCTTCCCAGAATCATCTGGGCTTTGCTCCTGACATCACTTCTTCCTCTAACCCTGACCTTGGTCCAAACCCCTTCTACTATGTAGCCCAACCATAGTTCAGTAACAGAATCCTGCTCTAATCAAGTAGCCATCAGCTCTGTCAAGAAAGAGGGGTACACACTGGTATCTCTCCAATCTCATACAGGCTGGAATGTAGCCTTCATCTGATTAAGATGAAGACTTTTTCCCCTTTCCTTCTTAAACACTCCATGGAAATTTTTTATTGGATATTTTTTATTTACTTTTCAATGTTATCCCCGTTCCTGGTTTCCTGTTCATAAACTCCCATCCCTTTCCACCTCCCTCCCTGACATTCCCCTACATTGTGGGGTTGAGCCTTGGCAGGACTAAGGGCTTCTCCTCCCATTAAGATGAAGACTTAGGGGGTTGGGGATTTGGCTCAGTGGCAGAGCGCTTGCCTAGGAAGCGCAAGGCCCTGGGTTCGGTCCACAGCTCCGAAAAAAAGAACAAAAAAAAAAAAAAAAAAAAAAAAAAAGATGAAGACTTAGGCTTTCTCCTGGGTGCTGACTGCTTGCTGTTGAAATGGGAAAGTACATGAAACCTGGGAAAGTGGTGCTGGTCCTGGCTGGATGCAAAGCCGTCACCGTAAAGAACATTGATGATGGCACCTCAGACCGCCCTCACAGCCTTGTCCTTGTGGCTGGAATTGACTGCTCTCCCCAAAAAGTGACAGTCACCATGGGCAAGAAGAAAATCGTCAAGCAATTCAAGATCAAGTCCTTTGTGAAAGTTTATAACTACAATCACCTTATGCCCACAAGGTACTCTGTGGATATCTCCTTGGACAAAACTGTTGTCAACAAGGATGTGTTCAGAGACCCAGCATTGAAACGCAAGGCCAGGCAGGAGGCCAAGGTCAAGTTTGAGGAGTGATACAAGATGGGGAAGAACAAATGGTTTTCCCAGAAGCTTCGCTTTTAGATGTATTTTTGTTTTCGTCATTAAAAATTAAAAAAAAAAAAAAAAAAGGGCTGGAGAGATGGCTCAGTGATTAAGAGCTCCGACTGCTCTTCCAGAGGTCCTGAGTTCAATTCCCGGCAACCACCCGGTGGCTCACAACCATCTGTAATGGTATCCAAAACCTTCTTCTGGTGTGTCTGTAGACAGCTACAGTGTACTCACTCTACAGTGTACTCACATATGTAAAATAAATAAAAATCTTTAAAAAAAATTTAAAAAAAATGAAGACTTAAGAGATGAAGTTGGGCCCTAATGTTTTTTCCTTTTGTTTAAGTTTGACCAATACAGAGGCAGCTACGTGGAGACAGAGCAGAGACTGCGATGTGTGCATGAGCCACAGCTATCAAGGGAATGTGCCAGACGAAATGGTAGCTTCCCTGAGGCTTCACACAAAAATGAGGCCATCATCTTACAGCAGCTGGTGAGAATAAAATCTGTTCACAGCACTTTTGTGACAGGAGCCTGAGAAACCACTAAAGAAGGAAATGGCACACTATTGGGAGTCCTGTTCCATTTGGGACAGTACACAATGAATGTCCCTTTGTTAGTGACCCATCCTTCTCCCAAGCCTGCCTTGCCCTAAGGCTTCCCTTCCTGCCCACGCACTTGGAGGAAGGAATGGGTGCAGCTGTGTACCTCATTTATATACTTTCCTCTAAAAGATGACACCTCATAAACCCCTAACCCCCTCTCCACTGCAGTACTTTCACTCTTTCCATCCATCTCCCCAGGAGACACATCTCCATAGACATTGTAGCTGGCAGCAGCAGGGCAGACTGGGTGGCAAAGGCTCACCAACAGAGTAGGCAGCCAGCAGTAAGAGTCTGTATGCCACGGACACAATACAGGCAGCCTTGCCACATCCACGTCCACAACACACACACAAGCATGTAAGAATGAGGAACAGTGCCCTAGGCCAGCTACCATGTCTAAGTGGCCCCAGTCAAAGCAGCCACCAATGCTCCTCATTGGCACACTCTTCCCATTCCAGCCCACTGCCTTCTAATTCTACTCCTTAAATTTGACACAAGTGCCCACTGTCAACCACAGGCAAAACCCTAATTTGAGAAGCTCAGAGAAGCTTGAAGCCCTTCTTAGGACCAGCATTTTCTGCAGATAGGGGTACATTCAAGTTTGTTCTTGAGCACACCCTAGCTCTGAAATCTTTTTTTTTTTTTTTTTTTTTTTTGGTTCTTTTTTTTCGGAGCTGGGGACCGAACCCAGGGCCTTGCGCTTCCTAGGCAAGCGCTCTACCACTGAGCTAAATCCCCAACCCCGCTCTGAAATCTTAAAGTAATCTCTTCACATTTCCCACTTGGTGTCAGAACATTCAGCTCTTCCTCTACGTGTGGACAGAACCACTTTGCAAAGACCCTTAGAACAGAGACCTTGGCACACAACAGACACCTTGGAATCTCGGCTCTGTCTCTCCTGCTTACCAGCACTGTATCTTAAGCAAGTTATCCCCAAGACCCAACTTCCACAAATGCTAGAGACCCAATACCACACCTTCATCTGATCTCAGTGTCCTGTGCAAAAGTACTAAGACAGCGTATGAGCATTATGTGGCCAGTGTGTCTGCCTTGAAAATACAGGGAACCATACTACTGTCACCCGGTGGGCTAGAGGAACCTATAGAGAACACCTTATGTTCGGTTTCCATTCTCTATCTCAACTGCATCCCTTCCATTTCTTTCTTTAAAAAAATTATTTATTTCATGTATATGAGTACACTGTCACTATCTTTAGACACACTAGGAGAGGACATCGGATCCCATTCCAGATGGTTGTGAGCCACCATGTGGTTGCTGGAAATTGAACTCAGGACCTCTGGAAGAGCAGTCAGTGCTCTTAATTGAGCCATCTCTCCAGCCCCATCCCTTCCATTTCTAAGCAGTGATAAAACATTAATTTTTTTTATTTTTGTACTTTGTGTGTGTACTGATAGACGAGTGTTGGCAAGCTTGCTATAGTACGTATGTAGACCTTGTAGGAATCAGCTTCCCCTTTTACCATGGGGATCAAACTCAGGTGACAGGACTGGATCAAAACCATTATTTGCCTAGCCATCTTGCCAATCTCGATTTAACATTCTTGTAAAATTTTAATTTTCACTTCTATTATGGGAGACATCAAAGTTCTGTAACCACAGAACTTTAAAGCTCTCTGATAATTTTTCCAAGCTTGAAGAGGTTCAGAGACAGTCAGGGCTGAGAACCAACCCCACCCTAGAGAGGCTTGGGCACATGTGAACAGCATAGACACTTATGTGCTTTGTGAGTCCATTACCATACTCTGTCCTCAAACACACCCCACTTCCGAGTCCTCCAACATCATTCTGAAGTATTTGCTTTTAAAGGGTTGTAATTTCCAAGCAGAAGCAGCTTACTAACCTCACTACTCAGCTGCTTCTATGAAGGATGGGTACCCCACCCATGAGGGAGCAACCCCTCTCCCCCCAAAAAAAAGTAGTCAGGAAGTCTAAGAAATCAAAAGCCACCTGGCTCTAATTTGGCAGGTCTGGGAGAAAGCACAAGTCCCAGGTTTCTAAAGGTCCTGTCACATAAATTCAATTAAAAAAAAAAATTGGTACTGAGGCCTATGTGCTATCTCCCCTACAAAATGGGATGTCAGGCTAGCACTACTCCCTGGGTCTTGGCACACAACAGGCAGTTAACCTTCCTCCCATAACACTACCACTATAGAAAGCTGCAGCTGAAGACCAAGGAGCAGTTTTAGATAAAGGGTCTGGTCTGTTCGTCTTCACTCAGCCATCTGCCTTAGAAGCCAGACAGTAGGAGTTGGGTACAAGTCCAGCTCAGAATAATCCCAGCATGAAGCAGGGTCGCATGAGTTTGTTTCTTATGGCTGGACCTTCTATGTTAGTGGTTGGTACTCCAGAAAACTTCTTAACATGGGACTGGCCTCAGAGCAGGGACCCTCAAACAGAGTTTCCCTCTGGGATTGGCTGCCACTGGGCAGTATATCTCAACAATGAGTCATAAGGATCCAGATGCTCCCTTAGCAGCTGGCTTCTTCTGAATGGGTTCTGAGTGCACTCTTACCTCTACTGTAACAGAAGATGCTTCCCTAAGGGTTCCAGACCCTTTAGGCTGCTTCTTGGATTTATCAAAGGTGGCTCTGATTATGGTGAGATTCTAGAAACAGACTGGTGACATCAAGCAAATTCTATCTTTCTCCTTTTTTGGAATTATATCAAACTGTAAAAACTTCGCTCCCTTATTGACAGAAGATCTGATGTCATTCTTACTGCCTTATTATCAGGACTTGCCACCACTGATTGGCTTCCCTGGTTTTGCTCATAAAAGAATGAAGTGTACATGGGCCATGTTTTCAGAGGTGTAGGAAAGAGATGTTTTCACTTTCTCCTGGGGGTGCTGTATTTCAGAGGCCTTAGCCTAATGAGGAAAAAAAAAGATAGAAAGGGTTATCTGATTTTTTAACTAGAAATTTCCATAAGCTATGAAATTGGATCCAGAGAAGAACATCAAATTACAAGGGGAATGAGGCCAAGTTCTCT
This sequence comes from Rattus norvegicus, assembly GCF_021556685.1. NCBI lineage: Eukaryota > Metazoa > Chordata > Mammalia > Rodentia > Muridae > Rattus > Rattus norvegicus. Next base: position 38,828,271 of record NC_141545.1, read on the forward strand.
TGAGTGAGGATGAGTGCGTGTGTTAAGAATATGAGGGAAGGGGTTGGGGATTTAGCTCAGTGGTAGAGCGCTTGCCTAGCAAGCGCAAGGCCCTGGGTTCGGTCCCCAGCTCCGAAAAAAAGAAAAGAAAAAGAAAGAAAAAAAAAAAAGAATATGAGGGAAAACTCTGGTGTGTATCTACAGATCCCTTCAGCATAATCTTCTTGCTGAAATGACCTAGAAACTGGCACAGCTAGGTAGAGGCCTGAGCACAGCTTGCTGTGTGATCCCGGCTATCTCAGGCTATCTGCACAGTAGGATATTAACATCTCCGGTGACTAGCTGGGATAACTACAGAAAGGAACCAGTGTCTATCAGAGTGCTCAGAGCACAGCTGAGGCTAAATAAATATTTGCTTATTTATTTCCTAATTTAATTAGTGTATGAGAGTCTGGTGTTTGGTGTTACTTCATAGACAAAGGCTTCTGAAGGCTATGAGCTCATCTCCAGCAATGAAGGCTGCAACTCTGCCCCAAGCCAAAGCCTTGGCTACCTCCTGCCATTTCTGCTCCTCCTGGGCCTCTATCACGGGCAGGTTGACAGGCTTGACTCTACTAGAGTGTTCTCACTCCAACACCACCTACAGAAACTGCACTGCAATGGACAAATGACAGCCCGTGTCTCATGGGAATAGCACACACAGGACTAAACTTATCTTTTCTACCTAGTAAATGTGTAACATCAGAATAACTTGGAGAACAGAGGGCTTCTAGATAAAAGACCCAAGTTCAAATCCTTGGTCTCACAGTAACTAGCTACATACCTCACTCACACACTCATTGAGAGGGGTGAGGTACCTACTTTTCCCTCATGACGGAAGAGCACAATGGGTAGCCAATGAAACAGAAGCTCCTCAGGCCATGGCTAGGAGGGCTAGCAAGGGTCAGGGTGTGACTTATAAAAATGTCCTCTCTATACTCTGCCTGTGCCAGAGTGGTGCGTCTATCCACATTACGGGATGAGGGGCAGGCCAGATCTGTTCCCTCTCCTGATAGGACTCACTTGCTATCACAACTTCCTTCCTCCATGGCTACAGAGGTGAGTGCCAAAAGAACAAAACTAGTTCAAACCCCAGGCCAATAGGCTAGAAAGCTCAGCCACTGACAAGAAAAGGCAGAAGAAAGGCTGAAGAATAGCACGAACCCACATCAGCCAGCTCCAGGGAGACAAGACAGTTTTTTAGCAAAGTGGAAAGTGACCTCCATCAGCAACAGAATCCGTTCCACACCCATTTCTCTGCTATTTCTATAAACCACATGAACCAGGGATGCTAGATTGGCTATTGCTATACCTGGGTCGTAACTCCTTAGCTATACTTCTCAACCAACAGAAAGTGAACATGTACAGGGGAGAAGAGTCTGTTGTCACTTGGAGCATGAGCAGTTTCTATCCCCTAACAAGGAGTCAGACAGTGAACCCCTGACCTAAGACAAGACAGGTAAACAAAACTCAGGACTGATGCAGGGAGAGATGTACCAGGCTTACCCAAAAGAGCACTTACATTTTAAATAAAATACTCTGAGAAGGTTCTCTATTTATCTTGGACAAATGATGAAACAAGGGGAAAAACTGACTACAGTGACAGTAGCCCTTCAAGACACTGCAGAAGGAGCAGAGGCAGGGTCACTAGTGGTTGCAAGGTCATAGAGGTCTTAGGGTTCTACTAAATACAAAGAAAGGACAAAAGCACCAAGTTTATATTATGGACAGCCGAGAAGCATAGGTATTTCAAAGAACTGGGTACTGTGAATGGGCAATCTGAAGAGATCACAAGACAGGACAGACCAGTCATACCGGGAGCTTTTGTAAATACACAGGATTCAAGACATGAAGAACAAAGAAGAAAAGTGATTATGGGGAAGAAAAGCAAGGACTTTGGTAACCTTTGCTTGGTACCATAGTGATCCTCCTGTGAGGAACTACATCTAACAGAGATGGAAGTCTCGGATGTTGCATGGCTGACTCAGCTGGCGGGAATCCAAGAGAGGAGAGGGGAGGGGAGGGGAGGGGAGGCTTCAGGCAAGAGGAATACTGAAGACAAAGTCAAGCCAGACAGAGAGACTCTTGATTTGGCTTTACCATCCCACAGACAATCTTCACTTGAAGGTGAAGAAAGGAATTACAATGAACTTCCCAGATCCTACAAGGTACTAACAGGAAGAAGTAAAAGATGCTTGGGCACTTATAGTAATGCTAGCAGTCTGAAGGGTTGGTTCTACACAGATGGATGCACGGCCATTGTCACAGCTGAACTTACTCCCCCAAACACATACACACACACTCATGGCAGTTTGAGTAGAAATCTCAAGGTCTGTTTTTAGGTATAGGACTTTAGGCATCAACTTGCTGTCATGTTTTTACTCAGAGAGGACGTACTCTCACCCTATAATTTGTGAAGCTGGGGTGATGTTAATTTGTTCTCAGACTTTAGGGAGAGGAACTGGCAGGAGGCCACACTGCTGATGGAAGTGATCATAGCACTGTTAGTGCCAAGGAAAGGCTCTACACATCAAGGCAAACAGATACATCAGGGACAGTTTCTCACAACCTTCCCTATAGGTAGAAGGGACCGGGAACTTGTTATAAGAGAAGAGTCACATGCAGTTCTGTTACTGGTTCTTACTGTGCACACCAGTCACCGTGCTTTCCAGCCAATGAGATCAAGCACAGCCGTAATTAACTGTTACCTATGACAGGGCCTATAACACTATCAAAAGCACCAACAAAAATCAGCTTTTCTCTGTCTCTCAAGATTATAAACAACCCTGAAAGAATGCAGTGGTCAGCTTGAGAGAAGAACCTAGAAGATTACCAAGTCCACAAGTACTGCAGAGGGTCCAAGAGATTGCAGCAAAGCCCTCAGGAGGAAGGCAAGCCCATCAGCCAGATGAAAGCAGACGCAGAGAAGAAAACGAGTCCAAGGCTTAGGAAAGACAAGAAACATCCACTGTCCTAGAAAGGACGACCTTGTTCCTGAGGTTTGCCCCAAGCCCAAAGAAACCCGACAACGTACATCCCCCTTTCTTAACACGGGCTGAACAAATCTCTGTTCCCTTCCATGCTCCTACGGATGCAGCTCTCTCAGGAGGCTCTCTGATCCCTGAAACAAGCAGGGTCTCCCAAGGCCACTCCACAAAGCACGCTTGATATTTTCTTCTGGAGTGACAAGGACATCTCATCCTGAAAGCAGGACAGACCCAAGCTGTGAGCGTCTCAAAGATCAGTGTTACAGTATGAAAACAAAGGGACTGCACAGACCCTTTGGTGGGGCCCAGCATGGGGAGACAGCACAGATGACAACATCATGGTTGTAAGTTTTCTGAAGGCTGACTGAACAGTCAAGACCTGTGCTGGGGTTTGAATGTGAAGTGTCCCTACTCTGTCCAGGGCTGGTAATATGTTTTGGAAAATTGGAGACCTTTAGAAGAGTGGGGTCTGTCTGGAGCTGCTGTCACTAGGTAGAGGCTCTGAGGTTGTATAGTGTAGCCCTATTTCCTGTCTGCCGTCAGCTTGTAATCCCAACAAGTGCCCTAAGTTGTTCTATGATGAAATGGACCCTTTTTCAGAACTGTGAGCCAAAACAAACCCTGGCCTGTCTTACTTCTTGTATTAGTTACTGCAATAAGTAACTGAAAAGGTCTCCAAAGGTCTGCACCCCAGTTCATACAGGGGACCATGTCTACAGCCAGAGTGGTCTTTAGCTACTGAGTTCCCTAAAGAATACACTCACAGTCAGCTGCCACTCAAAGCTAACTCCTAACCCCAGTCCCTGACCCCTTTATCATCCTATACTGTTGGTGGCACCTCTGATATCACCTGTTATCTTTATCAACTATTGCATTATTCCCACAAAAAGAGAGAAAACATCACTTGTGACAGCAAACGGCCCTGTATGCACCTACCCAAATAATCATCAAAACTTGGACTTACCTGCTCTTTCCTCAAGAACTCTCCCAACATCACAGGGATATGGGAACAACCTCTTCCATGTCATTTGGCCAGTAAAAACAAAAGGGCTGGGGCTACAGAATGGCTCAGTAGAGAAAGCCACCTATTGCTAAGCCTAGTGACCTGAGTTTGGTCTCCAGGACCTACATGGTAAGAAGGAAGAATGGAGTTGCCTCCATATGTGTGCTCCATGGAGTGAATATATGCATACAAAAGGGCAAGTATTACTCTGGACAGCACAAAGTGTACAGGTACAGAGAGGTTCCGCCTGTGCTCTGTGGTACCAGCTGTGCTGGCTGAAATTCTGTAGCCTCACACACTGCTGCCCAGCTTGCTACGCTGCCCCTGTAGAGCACTGTAGATAACCTTCCCCTTGTAGACTCCTCATTCTACAAATCTGTGGGTCCCTACTCTCAAAATCTTCATTCTTTGACCTTGTCATCATTTCTTTTAATCCTTCCTCCTAAATACAGGTACCTCCAAAGGTCTGTTCTGACTCCATTGTTTTTTAGTGCAGTAAAAATGATGATGTAGTGAGGCACTGACCTATGGCCTATAAGATTCCTGCATTACCAACCACAGTGATCAAGATCTTCTACCAACATCACCCACCTCTTCCAACTGTCCCTGGCTTATTCCTCTTTAGCATTTAGCAACCATTAAAGAAAAGTCACACTTTACCTCAACCACCCTCTTCTCTGGCTGCCAGATGACCAACTCAACCTGCCTTGCCCCCACTTTCCTCCAGTCACTGGGGGCACTTCCTGTCTTTTCTCTCGAAGGCTACCAGAGGCCGTATTTCTTTGCCTCCAAACAGCATTCTTCCCTAGCTATAAAAACTCTCCCACCCTCAGCTGGCCTGACAGGCCTCAGTAATGCCTTTTTACATCCACTTCAATTCCCAGTTCACATCCTTGCCCTGTTTCATCCACCTGGCCCCGAGTCTGGACTGGTTGCTACCAAAACAAATTCATCCTGGCACCTCCAGAGGGCACTCTAACACCAGCTCAGAGATGCCTCTGCCACGCACCAACTTCTAATTGACTGCCAAACACCTTGAGAATGTGCACAGGCTCTCTGCAGCTTCAAGTGAGCTTCTGAGTTCCATCCACGGCTTAGCAGAGACATTACAGCAAGGGCAGTGCAGACTCTGACGTGTTTCAAATCAGTCTAACATGTTAAAGTACAAATAAGATGATGATCTGGATGATCTGGACACAGCAGCACTAGCTATGCAGAAGAAAGGCTGCTGATTCTTTTCATTGGTCCACTGTGAACTTATGGGGATACACAGCCCACAGTCCTGCTTTGGCCACCAAGGATTTCCTATAGCTGTCCCAGTGCCGTGGAACACGCTATTCTGCATCTTATTTTAGATGTGAAAATAAGTTATGGTTTCTGTTATGAACTTGCCTGGCTATGAAAAACGAGCTCTGGAATAACGCTACTGAGGACAGACTGAATGCTCCAGAGAGAGAAGCAAGTACAGACACAACACTAATTCCAAGTACAAGTAGCCCAGAACACCTCTGAAAGTAAATTCTACTTGTTTAAAAACCTCTCTTCTTCCAGGGCTGGGTAGTGTGCAGCTCATTTGGCAGAGTATTCAACCAGCACGCACAATGTCTTTCCATTCCCAAGACTATTCATAAACCAGGTATGTCAGCACAAACCACCCTTAGCTACTCTGTGAGTTCAAGGTCAGCCTGAGATACATCAGGCTGTTTCTCCCTCACACAATCACAGCTTTCCCAAGACCAAAAACCATTCGACAAAAATCAAAAACACTCCTCCCTCCCCTCCCCACGCACGCCCGCTAGGACTCTCCAACACAGACACATGATCTTAATTTAAATCAGGGCTTATCAGCACCAACCTGACAAATATTGTCTTCCCTGCTCCCTTTATCACACCTCCAGAGCATGTAAATGTACCACACCCCCAACCCCTTTCTAATTCCAGAAACCTTTGAGCATTCTCATCTCACTTTTCCCCAGACACTGACTGAGCCAGACTCTCATACACTCAAGGACTTTACTCTGCAACAGAAGTGGAACAGCACTAAGCTAAGCCACTGGCGCCTCCCAGAGAAAAGCTGCATCTATGAGGTTAGTTGGGAGAGACTCAGGAGCACCTTCTGACATGGCCATTCTAGGAAAATATATATCATTCTAGGGAAACGCAGTCATGTCCAGAAGAGGGAGTACACAAGAAGCTACAAGCACAGACGGACAGAAACAGCAAACAGTAGGGCAGAGCCATTCACATGAGGCCACAAAATAAAAAGCTCACCTTCATGCTGCGTGCCACAGAAAGCCCCTCACATCAACAGTGTCTGTCTGTCTGTCTGTCTGTCTGTCTCTCTCTCTCTGTTGGCCTTCTTCCCTTCCCAAATACTTTATCTTTGCAGATAGAGGCTTTGTCCTCTGGGATATAAACGTCTAGCTCTGGCCAGTATGTCCTCATTGTGCTTCACATGGTCTTATCTGCTCTTTAAAGAAAATGACCAATTCCCAGACCCCCATCTGTCTGTCCTCTAAGGGTCAAGTGGGCACAGCCCCATGGAAGCATGGCCAGAGTGCCACTCTGCCTACTTTCTGTCCCCTCCTTACATGTTCATCAGTATTATAGAAATCGATGACACACTACTGTCATAGAAAACTGAAAGCAGGACTGCTAATGCTCAAAGCAATTCCCGACTACCAAACATCATCCAAACTCACAGTCAGGCCACATGCAATAATTCCACCTGACACCAACAATGCAGGCTAAGCTGTACAGACATGCCCCAACTTAAACAATCTGCAACGTATAATCATATTTCAAAAACAAATTACTACAAAGAAACAACTTCAATGATGAAGCTGCACATTGCTCTTCAGAGGCAAATGCTCATAAAGCCTCCATGAAAAGACTACGTGACCTGTTTCTAAGTCCCTCAAACTCAGTGGGTCCAAGGCCAAATCTCATTATAGCACCTATTTCTATCCATCTGTCCATGCCTGAAACCCAGGCACCATCTGCCTCATCTACCAAGCCCTGTACCCTCTACCTTACTGGATTTCTCTAACCACATCAGTTACATCAGCCATTTCTCCCTAAAGTCTCCGATACTCAAACACACTCTTTCCAAAGCATCAGATTGTTCCTACCCTGCTTACAACTTCTCAATGAGTCCCATCTACTTGCATTATAATCCACAAATGTCTATGGCTTTAAAAAAACATGCAACACAGTATGGTGGTGCATGCCTTTAATTACAGCACTTGGGAAGCACAGGCAGGAGGATCTCTGTGAGTTCAAGGCCAGCCTGGTCTACATAGTGAGTTCCAAGACAGCCAGGACAACACAAAGAGACCATGCTTCAAAATAAAAAACACACAAAAAAATATATAAATAAATATGCACATTATTTCATCATGTAGCTAAAAGGTCCCCAATATAATGTAACCTGGAAAATGTTCCACTGTAGTTTTTATAACTATAAAAGAACAGATTAAGTAGCTCAAAATCCTAATATCCAAAGTCCACAATTCTTAACATTTTCACCAAATGTCTTGTAGACATTTCCATTCACTGGTTTTAATGAGAGATTACTGAATTTTTTGTGTATTTACATAGTACCTACAACCTGATTTTCCTCTACTTAACAGTCATAAGCTTTTAAATATATTTCCTTGGTATACATTCTAAGTGGAAGGATTAGATAGCAAATGTATTATTGCCATTCTACAATTAAACCATTAAGATCATTCTACATATTTTGTGCAGAAAGCTTTTTATTATATTTAGAAACATTTCTTTAATGGCTCCCATGTCAAGAAATAGGAGTACTGTAAGTCTTGATCTATATGGCCACTATAACATAAGAATGTGAATGTGCCACTGGTACTATGCCCCTTAAGCACGGAACGCGATGATGATTTCTCTGTGTTCAATGAGTCTTTCACTGCAAATTATTGCTCATATAGACGTAAGGAAATTCGAATGCACAGAAGGAAAACTGGCTCCCAGTGTCTCCCCGCAGAAGCAATCAGGGCTTCCATGGGCTATTCTGGGTATTTTTCTGTTCTTATTCAAACACATAATTATTTTGTTTTGTATCCTATATAATAGAATGAAGCTTGTGTCCTTGCCTGACTGTCCAGGCTACCATTTCAAAACCAACACACTATCCCCAGTACAAACACCAAGTTTCCCTGCTTAAAATGAGGCTTCTGCTCCATCTTGTCAGAGCTTCATTCACATTGACGTTCCCAGGAGCTGTCAGGGATTTCAGCAAACTTCTTTTTTTTTTTTTTTTTTTTTGGTTCTTTTTTTTTTCCGGAGCTGGGGACCGAACCCAGGGCCTTGCGCTTCCTAGGTAAGCGCTCTACCACTGAGCTAAATCCCCAGCGCCCTTCAGCAAACTTCTAAACTTGCTTAGTCTGATGTTTAAAAAAAAATATTTTCTACATAGTATCACTAATGAAATTTGGACAGCTCTGCATTTATTTTTATTTTATATGTATGGGTATTTTGCCTGCATGTGTACCATGTGCATAGTACCCAAAGAAGGAAAAAACTGGAATTACAGACAGTTGTGAGCTGCCATGAGGGTTCTGGGAATTAAATATGTCCTCTAGAAAGTGTGCCTGTGCATGTGTGCATGCTTGTTTTAAAGTGACCTTTGTGTTAGAAACATAAATCCAATGACAGAAAATGTGCCTGGGATTTGGAAGGCCCTGGCAAGTATTTCTGCTCTTGCTTTTATTGAGTCCTATCTCTTAGAAGGAAAAAACTAGGTCTTATTAAAAAAAAAAAAAAAAAAAGGACCAAGCATCTATTTTGGCTTCACTTTTGCTAGTGGTGTGAATTCACCATGAGCTCTAAGGAGCAGGCTGCCCTTCCTCCAAGAGCTCTAGGAAATGCCAGTGTGGTCTTCCCACTTTCTCTTTCCACCTCACGCCTCCACATTCTGCATGTGGTAACTGGAGAGGCTGTTTAAAAACCACATTTCAAATCTGCCATGCTAGTAATACTACAAGACGTGGCCCGGTCAGGTAATACTCTTTCCCCTTAACCACCTCCAGTGATGCCTTAGCTCCTACAATGAGTACTACTTTCCCTCCCTAAAGGCCTTCCCACATAAACAGTAGGAAAATTACCCCCAACCTCAGCGACACCAGGGCTTACTCATCCCTCAAATCTCAGCTTAATTCTTGCTTTAGGGTTTGGGGAAGTCATTCAGGGTCCTCAATCTAAAGTGTGGTTCTCATTTTTATGCTCTCTTATACTCCAGGTGCTACCTAACTTTCCTAGCAGATGGCCTCATCTGTGACTAGACATGAAGTTCTGGGATTAATCTCTCATCCTTTCTCTCTACAGATTATAAACTCCCAGAGAACAAGGGCAAATTGTTTTCCTTGGCATGCACTCACCTACATCTGAACACAAAACAAAACAAAAAGCACACCTACAAAGGGACCGACTGAATTGATTGTATCTCAAGCTGTTATCCCATTCCATCCCTATCTCAGCTGGTAAAACTTTCTGACACACCTACAAACTCAGTAGGAGTCCCTTTTCCTAAAAGGGACTGAGAAGTAACTCAAATCTTTTGCAGCCACAGGAAAACATGCAGAGAGTGGACAACAGGAAGATATAAGTTTGTTTAAATGTCGAAGTAAGGTTTTAGCTAAGCTGACTGCAGATACTCTGATCCAGTCAACTAATGAATGTGCTTTTTCTTTTTCTTTTTTCTTTTCGGAGCTGGGGACTGAACCCAGGGCCTTGCGCTTGCTAGGCAAGCACCCCAACCCCGAATGTGCTTTTTCTTAAGAATAGAAAAGCATTAGGAAAAACGAACCTTGTAAAATATTCATTAGAAAGACAGCATAGCCACTATGCCATAAAAATTAATTGTAGGGTTGGGGATTTAGCTCAGTGGTAGAGCATTTGCCTAGGAAGCGCAAGGCCCTGGGTTCAGTCCCCAGCTCCGAAAAAAAAAAAAGAAAAAAAAATTAATTGTAACAGGATCAAAACTTAAAAGCTTTAAAGTTGACCGTCATAAGTTATCTACAGTATGTTCATACGATGAAAGGAGAATACAAATTACATGCAAGTGGGTGGGTTTTTTTTTTTTTTTTTGGTTCTTTTTTTCGGAGCTGGGGACCGAACCCAGGGCCTTGCGCTTCCTAGGCAAATGCTCTACCACTGAGCTAAATCCCCAACCCCAAGTGGGTGGGTTTTGAACCACCAGAGCTAATAATCAGGCCGTTTACTGCCTTACACTTTCCAGCTTTCATCTGCATAGTGATCAGACCTTTATAGAAACTGAGGCTCTAAGTGTCCTCCTCAAGGTCACAGGCAAAAGAACAGTTTGCAGTCACCTCAGAGATGCCCTTGTCGTTTCCTAACCAAGGTCCTCCATCATAAATGTTTCCATTCTACAATTAGCATGGCTCTGGGGCTCCCTCCAATAAATTCCTCCTTACACAGAACTGCCACCAGGCTTTTCTGGTTTTGGTTTTTAAGAGCTGCTCTTTAAAATTAAAACTTCAAGTGCTATATCCCCACGAACATGGCTAAACCACAACAGACCCAAACTCTCGAACACCAGGCCCTAGTTCTAAAGTTAAAGCACTAGATGCTAACGTGAGAAAAATGCACAGCTAGTCAGTACTCAAACGTGATGTAAAGCCCTTACATAAGACTTAAAATACGCACCACGTGCAGAATAGTTATCGAGACAGACACGGGCTGATCAACCTGTCATCTGTGACTGCATTCACCTTTACAAGAAAATACCTTTCTCTGCTCACCTACAATTGATTTCTAAATCTTAACCTGTAGGGGGGACAAGGAGGTCACTACTTTTCTGCTCTGGGGAAGTACACGCCTAAGAGTAAGTAGAGATCCCCTTCTAAAAGAGTCCCACCCCCTGAAAACAAAACAAGGTTTAAAGGACACTGCTCCTGGCAAGGGGGCACTGGCTTGGGACTATGATTTCCGATTCCGGGGCTCCTTTGTTGCAACAGGCACACTCTAAACTCCCGATCGGGCAGACGCATCCCCAAGATCGACTTGCCTGGAGTTTGGCCAGAAAGGTCTCACAAAGAAGCCGAGTTCGCGGAGAGCGGCGACCTGGCTGGAGTCGCGACCAGCGCATCTCAAGGGGGAGGCCGGTGCTCGGCGACGGCAGGGGAGTTGTGCCTAGCACTGGCCAGCTTACCTGCCGAGGGCCCGGCCCTGGCGGTGGTCAGACAATGGAGGCGTCCGGCGGCAACAGCAGCAGCAGCCTGGCGCGCTGGGGACACGGGGAGGTCCTCATCACCTGGGCGGGATGCTGGACGGCCTCGGCCGGGACTGTGCAGTGCTGGAGAGGACATGACAGAGAGCCATGCAGCGGACCGCTCTGCGAGCCCCCGCCCCCGCCCCGTGCCCCGTGCCCCGTGCCCCGGCCCGCGCGCGCGGCCATTACCGCTCTCTCCCAGGACCCGCCTGGATGCGCTCCAGGGCGCGGCCCTGGGCTCGCAGAGCTGCGGCGCTCACGCCCGCCTCGGCCCGGACAACAATGGGGCCCGGCCCGGGAGTCCAGCATCCGCGGGGCCTCTTCAGCTTCGTCCCGGCCCGACTAGGGCCTGCACCGCAGCGGGCACCGCGCTGACCTTCTCTCCCCGCCATGCCCGCGGCCCAGGCCCGGCTGAATGATGGGTTGTTTTCCTTTCCTTACTCCCCCGCTTCTCCCGACTCTACCGCCTTCCGCCCCCAAGCCCGCTCGTCGGCCCACGCCCCGTCCTGAAAAGGCAAAAGAGACAAACACACCTAATACGATCGGCCGGTCCAACTCGCTCCCAAGTGTGGCTGAGGAGCGCGTCTAGGCCGCGGACTCCGCGCGCCCACCGGCCTCCTGCTTTCCTCAGGGGACACCTCACAGGTGCGCCTCCGAGCAGCGCGCGCGCGCTCCGCACACCCAGACGCCTCCGGGGGACGGCGCGCGTGCGCACGCGCCAGGCCGGCCAGCCAACTCCATCCCCGGGGAGGGGCGGGGAGAACAAGGAGGGCACCGCACGCATGCGTGCCGGGCGGCTCGCGTCCCCGCCCACACACGCACGCGCGTTCCCTTTCGGCTTCTCCACCCCTCGTTGTCCCCGCCCCACCCCGCCCTGGTTACCCAGGGCAACCGCAGTGCGGCCGCACCTGAGCAGTGCGCTTGCGTGTTACTAACATCCCTCTTTTTTTCCCCCTCATCCTCGCCCTCGCCTTTGCCCTGCCGCAGCCGCAGGGAGTAGGGCGTCGTCCCCTTTCCCCTCCGCAGAGAGAGCATCGATCCGCCCGGGCCCTGCCCCCTCTCACTAGCAGACCGCTGTCGCGTCGGCGCCGCACCGTCTCCTCAGACATCCTCGGGTGCGACTAGCCGGACAGCCAACGTCTCCCGGCGTGCACCGCGCCGAGCGCTCTGAGGGAGCGTGCGGAATGCACCGGCCGGGCGGCGTCTCTTGAGGACCGTGCCGCGCGGCAGGGCCGCCGCGCACCCGGCTCCGACAGTCCCTGCCCATGGGCCGCGGGCCACCGCGAGGAGCAGGCCGAGCGCCGCAGCCGCCTGAGGGACCGTGGCAGGTGAGGCGCGCACCTGCGCTGATAAAGAATCCTTGAGGTTCGCTCGCGGGGCTCGGAGCCAGGCTGCGCACCGGCGCGGCGGGGGAGGCGCGTCGCAACGGCTGCAACCGCCGGCCCGGGCCGGGTACGAGCCGCATTGCAGGTGCGGGGCAGCGCCCCGGGGTCCGGCCCCACGCCGGCGGGATGCTGCGGGCCTCAGCTCCCCGCCCGCGTCACACCTGCCGCCTCCCGGACCCGCAGCCCTGGCGACCGGGTGGCTCCGCGTAAGTACTCTGCCCTGAGCTCCCGGGTCCCGCGGACGCGCACGCTGGCCACGCTCGCAGGTAGCGCTCCGGGTTGCGGTTCCCTCGGGCTCGACCCGGCCCTGCGGGCTAATGTCAAGCCTCAAGTATCTTTAGCTGCACGGTCTAGTCACTGATGACAATGAGGTGCCGGAGGAGAAAAATATGACCGTGCCCCGTGACAGGTGGCACCGATCGGTTTCATAACTAAGTACAGGCTTGGACACACCTTTAGGAGTGTTAGCATCCGGGCGTGATGGCGCACGCCTTTAGATTTCAGCTCTCGGGAGACAGAAGCAGGTGGATCTCCGAGTTGGAGGATAGCCTGAACTAGATAGCGAATTCCAGACAAGCTCAAGGCTACATGGTGAGACACCCTGTGTGGAAGGAAGGAAGGAAGGAAGGAAGGAAGGAAGGAAGGAAGGAAGGAAGGTAGGTAGGTTAGTTAAAACGAGGATCGCAGACTACAAACTAAGTTTGAAATTCATTTAAATAGCATTGGTATTATTTTATTTGCACAGCCAAGAATTCCCTGGCATTCTATCGCCATTGAATTGTAAGGTTTTTCAGATGCTAGCATTCCAGTTGACTTTTACCTCCAATTTTTCATGTTTTCTCTTTGGCTAACTGTTCACCAAAATGGCTGAATATTCTAGTATGTTTGGAAGAAAGGCGTTAAGACTTGTGCTTCTTTATTTTGTATGTGTATACATGAGTACCACTACTGAAAAGCCTTAAAATAGTTTGGATTGCTCCTCTGAAGCATAATGAGTCAGTTTTGTTTCGATTTTTCTGTTTGGATCTGAAGTATGGAAGGATGAACATAGGGCTCTACTGAGCTCTAGCCCCAGGCCTGATTTAACTATATTTTAAAGTATAGAACAATGACTTTCACGGACCAGAATTTTCCTGTTAACACTCTTAAACATCTCAAATAGGTGTTTTGGAAATTAGACATTTCTTTCAACGCCGAATCTTTTCAAAGAAATGCATGAATCCTTTGTTTAGAGCAGCTCACTCATTCTGAGTTCTTAACTCTCATCTGGCCTATGTTGGGAAATCGATTTTAACCTCATTATCTAATTGTCAGGATGTGTTTGCAGCAGGACTGACGTAATTATGATGTCGATGCTTTTAAGAAATACTTGTAAAGCATCCTCTCATATTTCTGGCAAGAAGATATGCACAGCTTTTTTTTCCTATCTAAAACAAGGTCAGCCATAAATAGATCCTAATGCAGACTGGGTGACACATTTATTAACTAAGATTAACTATCTCCTGGACTTCATATATTCTGAGGGCAGGGGCAAGACACCCTGCAGTGCCAAACATACGGAGACTGCTGCAAATGCAAGTCCCAGACCAGCTAGGCAGGTCTGGTGTTTGATCCCGCAGAATCATTTGGCAGGGACAGACAGACCTGTGTCCTAATGGTCTTCAGACATTTGAAGGTCTGCCACGCAGTAGGGATTTGATTGCTTTAGAGTCTTTCCGAGTAAGGAAGAGGACACTGAGTACTTACAGGAAGACAGCGTCCCTGGTGGTGCTGTAGAGCAGAATTACCAGGGGAAGTTCAGCAGTGAAAGGAAGGGGCTGCTCTTCCCTCCGGCTCCCTCCCAGTGCAGCACGAATGGAGGGGACTCAGGGGTGGAGGGAGTTGGGGGGTCTGATGGTGGGTCTCCCAGGGTTTGGTGGTCACTGGATTCCAGGACTTTGTTTCCCTCCTAGCTCTGTGGAGTTTGTTGTTACATGTTCTGCTGCCAGCTTCTAGAGCTGTGGGCATGTTGACATCCCCAGACACCTACTTGAATCCTGGGAAGATAGTGACTGGCTTCTCTGCTTGGTGTCAGAGCTAACTTGAACCCCATTTTGCATGTTTTTGGGGGCTTAGAAATAATAAAGCACTCCCACGGTCAGTGTTATGTTTGACATGTATTAGATACTTCTTCTCTGGCTTTTCTTT